>NC_052307.1:3056175-3115365 GCF_016432855.1 Salvelinus namaycush
CGATCATAGACACACTAAAGACCACACAAGCCTACAAACAACCACAATGGCAAAGTCACAACAATCACAACAATCACAAGAATGGCTTCAGATCAAAGTCCACGTTAAGACCGAAGGGAGCAAGGGTCTTTAAGTTAAATATCCAAGCAGCCTCTCGTCTTAACAATAAATTATCAAGGTCACCCCCTCTCCTAGGGAGGGTGACATGTTCGATGCCAATATAACGCAAAGATGAAATCGAGTGGCCTGCCTCCAAAAAGTGGGCCGCAACTGGGTAGGTCAAGTTTTTGCACCTAATGGTGCTACGATGCTCTGAGATACGTACTTTTAATTCACGCTTTGTTTTACCCACATAATTTTTACCACAAGGACAAGTTATGAGATAAATAACTGCCTTAGTGGAGCACGTAATAACACCTTTGATTGGGATCGATGTCCCTGTTTGTGGATGTTTAAAGGATCTGCATTTATAAGTGCCATTGCATTGGGCACAGCCATTACACTTATAATTACCATCCAATAGGGGCGCAAATAGACGTTGTTCAGGAATATCTTGGGGGGTTAAATCAGAGTGTACCAATTGGTCTCGGAGATTTCTGCCCCGCGAAAATACGACCAAGGGAAGGTCAGAAAACACATTACCGAGACTATCATCGGATTTAAGAATATGCCAATGTTTGTGAACGATTCCCTTAATTTGTTCAGAGCGCTTTGAATAGCGGGTAGTTAAAATGCAAGAATGCGTCTTTTTGCGAGACTGCCCTTGAAAAAGGTCATGTCTCGTTTTGTTTTGAATTTTCTCAATGGCATTATTAATCTGATCATTTTTGTACCCCCTCTCCTTGAACTTTCTTTGCGTCTCAGCCATATTTCTGTCGAAATCTGATTGTTTTTTGCAAATTCTTTTGATTCGACAGAATTGGCTGTAGGGCAAACTATTTTTCAAGGGAAGTGGGTGACAACTGTCAGCCCTCAACAAACTGTTACGATCAGTAGGTTTCCTGTAAAGATCAGTGTATAGAACATTATTTTCACACAAGATCAGAAGATCAAGAAAACTGATTTGACGTGTATCAGATTGCATAGTAAATCTCAAATGTTCAGAACAGGAGTTAAGAAAATCATGGAACGCCTGGAGCTGTTTTACATCACCCCTCCATAGAACAAAAATATCATCAATATACCGTTTCCAAATAATGATGTTAGGCAAGAAAACATTTTTGAGAGGATTGAAAATAGACTGTTTCTCCATGTAACCAACATACAAATTAGCATAGTTAGGAGCCATGGGGGATCCCATAGCAGTACCCTTCGTCTGAATAAAGAAATCATTTAGAAACATGAAATAGTTGTGTGTAAGTACTATTTCAGCCAATGTTATAATGCATTCACTGGAAGGTAGTTTATTGGGGTCACGTTGCAGAAGAAAATGTTCCATAGCTTCAATACCGCCCTCGTGAGGAATATTAGTGTATAACGACTCAACATCAAAAGTAACTAACAATGTGTTCTCAGGGAGAGGATCAAGAGATTCTATGATAGAGATCATACTGCTGGTGTCCTTTACAAAGGAGGGGAGCTGTTCTGCGAGTGGTCTAATAAAAAAGTCAACAAAAGTAGAAAGAGGGGCCGTTACTGCATCAATGCCCGCTACAATAGGGCGCCCTGGAGGTTTAGTAACATTCTTATGTAATTTCGGCAAAGTATAAAAAGTGGCAATTTTTGGGTGTTGAATAGCCAAAAAGTCATGTTCTTTTTTGGTTATCTGACCACAACCTAAATACGCATCTAGGACAGTTAAGATAGTATTCTGAAATTGAGAAGTGGGATCACTTCTGAGTTTCTTGTAAAAGGTGTTATCAAGCAGCTGTCTGTGACACTCATTTACATAAGCTGCCCTATCCATAAGTACAACCGACCCACCCTTGTCAGCAGGACGAATAAGGACTGAGGTATCGGATTGTAAATCAAGCAACGCGTGTTTTTCATCCTTAGGTAAATTGTGGAAAGATTTGGACTCCTGTTTGTTCTTAAGGAGTTGCGCAACATCTTTTTCAACAAGTCTACAATATGTCTCGATAGAGTGATTGTGATTGGCTGGAGGTATAAAATAACTCTTGCCTCTAAAAGGAGTCAGAGTATGTGCAGGTGAGCAATATACAGGTTCAATAGAAATATCAGGATCAGGGGAGCTAAAGTATTCCCTTAAACGGATGTTTCTAAAAAACTTAAACATGTCTACCTTAACATCAAAGTCGTTGCACTGGGTCGTAGGCACAAAAGATAACCCTTTATTAAGCAAAGAGACATGGGCAGGGCTCAATATCTTGCTTGATAAATTAAAGACACTCAGTCCCGTGGGTTCTGGGACCGTGTGAACGGTCTCCTCTGCCTCTGATAGTCGTTTCTTCTTACCCCGTCGGGTGCGGCATCTCGTCGATGTGCGTGCCTGCGGCCACCTCTGCGCCCCTATTGGATGGTAATTATAAGTGTAATGGCTGTGCCCAATGCAATGGCACTTATAAATGCAGATCCTTTAAACATCCACAAACAGGGACATCGATCCCAATCAAAGGTGTTATTACGTGCTCCACTAAGGCAGTTATTTATCTCATAACTTGTCCTTGTGGTAAAAATTATGTGGGTAAAACAAAGCGTGAATTAAAAGTACGTATCTCAGAGCATCGTAGCACCATTAGGTGCAAAAACTTGACCTACCCAGTTGCGGCCCACTTTTTGGAGGCAGGCCACTCGATTTCATCTTTGCGTTATATTGGCATCGAACATGTCACCCTCCCTAGGAGAGGGGGTGACCTTGATAATTTATTGTTAAGACGAGAGGCTGCTTGGATATTTAACTTAAAGACCCTTGCTCCCTTCGGTCTTAACGTGGACTTTGATCTGAAGCCATTCTTGTGATTGTTGTGATTGTTGTGACTTTGCCATTGTGGTTGTTTGTAGGCTTGTGTGGTCTTTAGTGTGTCTATGATCGTATGCTATCCATTTGTATTAATTGTATGTTGCTCATTCTATGCCGTTTTAATATGAGTAATTAACCAATGATATTAGGCCACTGTTGGCCATGATTACAGACACCTGTGTGTCTTGACACTAAATATAAACGAGTCATCCCGCAGTGTCTGTGATTGTACCCTGATGAAGACAGCTTGCCTGTCGAAACGTTGGTAATTAAATATTTTTGCATCTGAGCTCCTAGAGTGTGCGGCTCTCCTTTATTTTCTAGACTACTACTACTACTACCACTACTACTAGGATGCTACTACTACTACTACTACTACTACTACTACTACTACTACTACTACTGCTACTACTACGACCACTACTACTACTACTACTACTACTAATGCTACTGCTACTACTATTACTACTAGGATGCTACTACTACTACTACTAGTACTACTACTACTACTGCTGCTACTACTACTACTACTACTACTACTACTACTAATGCTACTACTACTACTACTACTACTAGGATGCTACTACTACTACGACCACTACTACTACTACCACCACTACTACCAATACTACTACTATTACTACTACTGCTACTACTACTCCTACTCCTACTACTAGTACTACTACTACTACTACCACCACTACTACTAATACTACTACTATTACTACTGGGATGCTACTACTACTACTACTACTACTCATACTACTAGTACTACTACTCCTACTACTACTACTGCTACTACTCCTACTGCTACTACTACTACTCCTACTACTAGTACTACTACTACTACTACTACATTGGTACATTTCTACATGTTCTATCATACAATCTGTTTAGTTAATTTTTTGGGACAGACGATTATCATATTTACAATTTACTGTAATTTCACAATTAGACAAAAACTACGGTATCATTTCAACTCACTAACTAACAAATAGCACATTGTCACACTTAAACAACCTGAATAGTACGACTACATCTGAGGGTTGGGGCTTGTATCCACAAAGCTTCTCAGAATAGACAATTGGTGGTAAGCGCTGAAAATAGAGATATTTTACTCCTATGTGAAAATAGAGACATTTTACTCCTATGTGAAAATAGAGACATTTTACTACTATGTGAAAATAGAGACATTTTACTCCTATGTGAAAATAGAGACATTTTACTCCTATGTGAAAATAGAGATATTTTACTCCTATGTGAAAATAGAGACATTTTACTCCTATGTGAAAATAGAGATATTTTACTCCTATGTGAAAATAGAGATATTTTACTCCTATGTGAAAATAGAGATATTTTACTCCTATGTGAAAATAGAGATATTTTACTCCTATGTGAAAATAGAGACATTTTACTCCTATGGCTGAAAACAGAGATATTTTACTCCTATGTGAAAATAGAGATATTTTACTCCTATGGGTGAAAATAGAGACATTTTACTCCTATGGGTGAAAATAGAAGCTATAGATGAAGCCTGTTTGGTCATAAGAGTCCCACCTAGTGGACAGATATGTAGGAGACCTCATGAGCTGTCCTAACCATTTTAAGAGTTACCAGCAGGTATCTTGATAATAGACAAAGACAGTGAGTCAGTGGTTCCTGTGCCACAGACAAGAAATTGCTTTGGAGGTTGTTGAAATAATTTTTAGATATTTCTATGTGATCAAACTAGAAATAATCTAGACCTACATGCAACAGTACCACTGTTTTTGACAATGATTTCACCAGGCCTATTTCACATGATACAGTATACGCCTATATACTTAGAACCACAAGGCTCATAAATAATCTCATTTTTAATTTTTATTATTTCATTAACCTACATCATGTTATTTCAAGCGGAATATCACGTTGTTAAATAAAAGAGGTCTAAATTGGACATGCCTATAAATCGGGCAATTGACAGCATCTAAGTGCTATGTTAACTTGAATTGTGTTCTGTAAAAAAATTACAGACCTTTCAAACATTTTATTCAACATTATCCGCAAGAAACTTAATGCCTACTATAGCAAAGCGATGTAGAGTTGTTAAACGAGAGTGATGAGTGTGTGGATATAACGGTAATATGAGTTTAAAATTCTGCTTTTAAACCATTATATAACTACTGCATGATTCAGTGCAAAATGCATATCACATTACTCAAAATATCAGAATAGGTAATAAAAAAAGAAGACAGTTACGCATGCCAACATATTAGGCAAGAATTAAGAGTAGGCAAAGTGATCGTGTCAGGCGAAAATAATATCAAATTTTTTACCATTACAACATTTGATGTATAGTCACATTCACCATGGTTGTCTGAAGCGTGCTATAGAGTTCACAGCTGGAGATGCCTCATCCTGATTGGTAAAATATGCTATGGTCAATCCGACATCTGCCATGTGACATCTGCAGTGGCCATACAGCATTTACTGCCATGTGACATCTGCAGTGGCCATACAGCGTTTACTGCCATGCGACATCTGCAGTGGCCATACAGCGTTTACTGCCATGTGACATCTGTAGTGGCCATACAGCGTTTACTGCCATGTGACATCTGCAGTGGCCATACAGCGTTTACTGCCATGTGACATCTGCAGTGGCCATACAGCATTTACTGCCATGTGACATCTGTAGTGGCCATACAGCGTTTACTGCCATGTGACATCTGCAGTGGCCATACAGCGTTTACTGCCATGTGACATCTGCAGTGGCCATACAGCATTTACTGCCATGTGACATCTGCAGTGGCCATACAGCGTTTACTGCCATGTGACATCTGCAGTGGCCATACAGCGTTTACTGCCATGTGACATCTGCAGTGGCCATACAGCATTTACTGCCATGTGACATCTGCAGTGGCCATACAGCATTTACTGCCATGTGACATCTGTAGTGGCCATACAGCGTTTACTGCCATGTGACATCTGCAGTGGCCATACAGCGTTTACTGCCATGTGACATCTGCAGTGGCCATACAGCGTTTACTGCCATGCGACATCTGCAGTGGCCATACAGCGTTTACTGCCATGTGACATCTGCAGTGGCCATACAGCATTTACTGCCATGTGACATCTGCAGTGGCCATACAGCGTTTACTGCCATGCGACATCTGCAGTGGCCATACAGCATTTACTGCCATGTGACATCTGTAGTGGCCATACAGCGTTTACTGCCATGTGACATCTGCAGTGGCCATACAGCGTTTACTGCCATGCGACATCTGCAGTGGCCATACAGCATTTACTGCCATGTGACATCTGTAGTGGCCATACAGTGTTTACTGCCATGCGACATCTGCAGTAGCCATACAGTGTTTACTGTCGTGTGACATCTGCAGTAGCCATACAGCGTTTACTGCCATGTGACATCTGCAGTAGCCATACAGTGTTTACTGTCATGTGACATCTGCAGTGGCCATACAGCGTTTACTGCCATGTGACATCTGCAGTGGCCATACAGCGTTTACTGCCATGCGACATCTGCAGTGGCCATACAGTGTTTACTGCCATGTGACATCTGCAGTGGCCATACAGCGTTTACTGTCATGTGACATCTGCAGTGGCCATACAGTGTTTACTGCCATGCGACATCTGCAGTGGCCATACAGTGTTTACTGCCATGTGACATCTGCAGTGGCCATACAGCGTTTACTGCCATGTGACATCTGCAGTAGCCATACAGTGTTTACTGTCATGTGACATCTGCAGTGGCCATACAGCGTTTACTGCCATGTGACATCTGCAGTGGCCATACAGCGTTTACTGCCATGTGACATCTGCAGTGGCCATACAGCGTTTACTGCCATGCGACATCTGCAGTGGCCATACAGTGTTTACTGCCATGTGACATCTGCAGTGGCCATACAGCGTTTACTGCCATGTGACATCTGGAGAAGTCAGAGCAAACAGACTTTTTGGGTTTCAGCAGAACTTCCTGTTGTAAAGGAAGTTGTCAAATTAAGTTTGTGTTAATACAGGACCTCCCGTCTCCACCTACCGTCAACCAATCATGTCAATGTGGAGCTACAGTGCTGTGATAAAGGCTATTTTAATACTATATTAATACTCATACATTACAGTGCTGTGATAAAGTATTAGATAAATGGTACCTGTGTTTACAAATAACAAAATAATAATTAGCAAAGCAATGTAACACCCATATCCTCCTCTGTGAAAAAGTAATTGCCTCCTTTACACTCAATAACTGGTTGTACCACCTTTAGCTGCAATGACTGCAACCAAACACTTCCTGTAGTTGTTGATCCACTTCCTGTAGTTGTTGATCCACTTCCTGTAGTTGTTGATCCACTTCCTGTAGTTGTTGATCAGTCTCCCACGTCGCTGTGGAGGAATTTTGGCCCACTCTTCCATTTAGAACGGGGTCCCATTACGTCTGGTTGAAAACCAAACACTGTATTCCACGGTAAGAACCTCATACCAACGGTCCAGCATAGTGGTGGTAGTGTGATGGTTTGGGGTCAGCATAGTGGTGGTAGTGTGATGGTTTGGGGTCAGCATGGTGGTGGTAGTGTGATGGTTTGGGGTCAGCATGGTGGTGGTAGTGTGATGGTTTGGGGTCAGCATGGTGGTGGTAGTGTGATGGTTTGGGGTCAGCATAGTGGTGGTAGTGTGATGGTTTGGGGTCAGCATAGTGGTGGTAGTGTGATGGTTTGGGGTCAGCATAGTGGTGGTAGTGTGATGGTTTGGGGTCAGCATAGTGGTGGTAGTGTGATGGTTTGGGGTCAGCATAGTGGTGGTAGTGTGATGGTTTGGGGTCAGCATGGTGTGGTAGTGTGATGGTTTGGGGTCAGCATGGTGGTGGTAGTGTGATGGTTTGGGGTCAGCATGGTGGTGGTAGTGTGATGGTTTGGGGTCAGCATGGTGGTGGTAGTGTGATGGTTTGGGGTCAGCATGGTGGTGGTAGTGTGATGGTTTGGGGTCAGCATGGTGGTGGTAGTGTGATGGTTTGGGGTCAGCATGGTGGTGGTAGTGTGATGGTTTGGGGTCAGCATGGTGGTGGTAGTGTGATGGTTTGGGGTCAGCATGGTGGTGGTAGTGTGATGGTTTGGGGTCAGCATGGTGGTGGTAGTGTGATGGTTTGGGGTCAGCATGGTGGTGGTAGTGTGATGGTTTGGGGTCAGCATGGTGGTGGTAGTGTGATGGTTTGGGGTCAGCATGGTGGTGGTAGTGTGATGGTTTGGGGTCAGCATGGTGGTGGTAGTGTGATGGTTTGGGGTCAGCATGGTGGTGGTAGTGTGATGGTTTGGGGTCAGCATGGTGGTGGTAGTGTGATGGTTTGGGGTCAGCATGGTGGTGGTAGTGTGATGGTTTGGGGTCAGCATGGTGGTGGTAGTGTGATGGTTTGGGGTCAGCATAGTGGTGGTAGTGTGATGGTTTGGGGTCAGCATAGTGGTGGTAGTGTGATGGTTTGGGGTCAGCATGGTGGTGGTAGTGTGATGGTTTGGGGTCAGCATGGTGGTGGTAGTGTGATGGTTTGGGGTCAGCATGGTGGTGGTAGTGTGATGGTTTGGCGATGCTTTGCTGCCTCAGGACCTGGACGACTTGCCTTAATAGAATGAACCATGGAATTCTGCTCTGTATCAGAGAACTCTACAGGAGAATATCAGGCTCATCCGTCTGTGAGCTGCAGTTGAAGCCCAGCTGGGTGATGCAGCAAGACAATGATCCAAAACACACAATCAAGTCCACATGAAAATGGCTAACAAGCAACAAATGTTACATTTGGGAATGGCCTAGTCAAAGTCCAGATGTAATCCCTTTTGAGGTGTTGTGCCAGGACTTGAAACCAGCAGTTCATTCACGAAAACCCACAAATATTGCAGAGTTACAGCAGTTCTGCATGGAAGAGTGGGTCAAAATTCCTCCACAGCGACGTGAGAGACTGATCAACTACTACAGGAAGTGGATCAACTACTACAGGAAGTGGATCAACTACTACAGGAAGTGGATCAACTACTACAGGAAGTGGATCAACTACTACAGGAAGTGGATCAACTACTACAGGAAGAGTTTGGTTGCAGTCGTTGGCCTATTTATTGCCTTACTTCCCTAATCTTACTTCATTTGCACACACCGTATATAGACTTTTCTATTGTGTTATTGACTGTACGTTTGTTTTATTCCATGTGTAACTCTGTGTTGTTGTCTGTGTCGCACTGCTTTGCTCTATCTTGGCCAAGTAGCAGTTGTAAATGAGAACTTGTTCTCAACTAGCCTACCTGGTTAAATAAAAGTGTTCTCAACTAGCCTACCTGGTTAAATAAAAGTGAAATAAAAAAATATTGCAGTTAAAGGTGGCACAACCAGTTACTGAGTGTAAGGGTGGAATTGCTTTTTCACACAGGGACATTGGGTGACGAATAACTTTGTTAAATAAATAAGTATCTATTTGTTTTGTTATTTGTAAATGCAGGTTCACTTTATCTAATATTAGGTTTTGGTTGAAGATCTGCTAACATTCAGGGAACAAGAATTTGGGGGCGAATACTTGTTCACGGTAGGGTATATGGAGCCCTCTCCATCATTACAACATTGGAGAGGCGCACAGTGATGAGGTATGGAGCTTGATTTTGGTTTCTACATGACTCCGGAGGCTCTGCAATTTCACCGCACCCTCCATAAGTAGCCAGTGACCACATTCTCGGATGAAGTATAAACAGGCTTTTATTTCCCATCATCTCGCAATATGCTAATGAGAGTCATCACTATCTTTCCTTTGCGGTACCTCAAACTGTCGTGAGAAACTTTTCTGAGTTTGTCTGAGCAGTGTCTTAAAGTCATTCTAAAACCTACTCTGAGCTGAGAGTTATTTAAATGTTTTAGCTGATTTTAACAGGATTCCTAGGACTTTTTCTTAGACGCTTTGTGGATACGGGCCCTGATTGGATTTAAAGTTAGGTTAAATCCTGTCATTATCAACCGGATCAACTCCAGTCTGAATTCTTCATCCCACTCCCACCCGTAGCTTTTCATACCGCACCTGCACGCTCCCGCTGGCTTTCTATCCGTCTACCTCCCGCTGGCTTTCTATCCGTCTACCTCCCGCTGGCTTTCTATCCGTCTACCTCCCGCTGGCTTTCTATCCGTCTACCTCCCGCTGGCTTTCTATCCGTCTACCTCCCGCTGGCTTTCTATCCGTCTACCTCCCGCTGGCTTTCTATCCGTCTACCTCCCGCTGGCTTTCTATCCGTCTACCTCCCGCTGGCTTTCTATCTGTCTACCTCCCGCTGGCTTTCTATCCGTCTACCTCCCGCTGGCTTTCTATCTGTCTACCTCCTGCTCCCAGAAGAACTGTTCCAGAACCCTAACGCAGTCCCTCAATGTTATTTTAGGCGTATGTGGCGTAGCTTGTTGCCAGCCATGGTCCCAGCAAGTTTTGCGCTCTACAGGCAATATTTTAAAAAACGAGCAGAAATAACCTAAGAAATAGGATAAATGACCAAAGATGCTCACGTGGG
The DNA here is from genome assembly GCF_016432855.1 of Salvelinus namaycush. Lineage (NCBI taxonomy): Eukaryota > Metazoa > Chordata > Actinopteri > Salmoniformes > Salmonidae > Salvelinus > Salvelinus namaycush. The sequence goes on from NC_052307.1 coordinate 3,066,616, forward strand.
CTGTTATATTAGGCTATCTGTATTACCCGGGCTCTATCAGCCAATGGGATAGATGTACTGTCGTTTGAAAAGAGCAGAACTGGAGAGAGAGCGGAACCGTGCTACGTTTTTCATATAGCCTACCTTTTAGGAGCGGGATAATTTTCAGACGAGACAAATAAATGGGTAATCAATATTTATTAGAAAGGTGCAACTATGGTAAATGCGCGATACAATTTTCTTTCTCCAATGATGCTCAAATATTTTGGTTGCACCTCAACTTAAGTTGGTTGGAGGCCCTCGACTTCTTACCATTAATATAGTATTTATAGCCACTGTAGCAAACTATAGCCTAATCATCTTTAAGTTAATTTCCTTGGAAAGATAACTGCCACGTGATTCTCTGTCCATGTACAGGCAGCCTCCTCTATTTCAATGAGACTAGACATGTTGATCTCACACACCCAACTAGAAGAGGAGAGGTAGGCTACTGAACGTGAAGCAGCGAATGCTGAGAGTGTAAATAATGAACCAAAGAGTTTTATAAAAACAATATAGGTAGGCTAACACATGCAAAGCACAAATACGACCCAAATTATCTGTGGGACAACACAAATATTTTCATCCCAAAAGTTGTCTGTCTGACAACCCTGTCCAACCCACAGAAAGATGCGGACTGCGCCGCAATGATCTGAGTATGGTGTTTCACACACGGGGACAAAATATCATGGTGAAGGCCACTTCAACCACACAGCAGGTTTATTCTTTACTGTCTGGCCTGCCTATCTTCAGGTAATTACCTCATTGCTCGAAGGCATTAGTGATGGGCATTCCGGCTCTTTTTGGCTCCCAAACGGCTCTTTAAAAAAAATATGTTTTGTATTTTTTCAAGTCAAACAGTTTGCGATAGTTTGACTATGATTGGTGTTAAAACAATTCTTATTAAATTAAGTCATACTCTACCTTAACCACAATGTATTTAAAAAAGCATTTGGTTTGTTATGATAAAGAATGCTATTAAACATGTGCATTTAAAGTATATCTTTTTAATGTATATAAACAAAGTGCATATAAATGTAACAACTCAAAACGAATACAATCTGAACAACATAATAATAGAATATTGCACGATATCAAAGAAAAATAAATAACAATGTGAAAAACTGCAGCATCCCCTTAAAACATTAAACTGGTCCCTCTTTTCTCTCTCTTCTTTATTACCATGTTATAACCAGCATCCCACTTAAAACATTAAACTGGTCCCTCTTTTCTCTCTCTTCTTTATTACCATGTTATAACCAGCATCCCACTTAAAACATTAAACTGGTCCCTCTTTTCTCTCTCTTCTTTATTACCATGTTATAACCAGCATCCCCTTAAAACATTAAACTGGTCCCTCTTTTCTCTCTCTTCTTTATTACCATGTTATAACCAGCATCCCACTTAAAACATTAAACTGGTCCCTCTTTTCTCTCTCTTCTTTATTACCATGTTATAACCAGCATCCCACTTAAAACATTAAACTGGTCCCTCTTTTCTCTCTCTTCTTTATTGCCATGTTATAACCAGCATCCCACTTAAAACATTAAACTGGTCCCTCTTTTCTCTCTCTTCTTTATTACCATGTTATAACCAGCATCCCACTTAAAACATTAAACTGGTCCCTCTTTTCTCTCTCTTCTTTATTACCATGTTATAACCAGCATCCCACTTAAAACATTAAACTGGTCCCTCTTTTCTCTCTCTTCTTTATTACCATGTTATAACCAGCATCCCACTTAAAACATTAAACTGGTCCCTCTTTTCTCTCTCTTCTTTATTGCCATGTTATAACCAGCATCCCACTTAAAACATTAAACTGGTCCCTCTTTTCTCTCTCTTCTTTATTACCATGTTATAACCAGCATCCCACTTAAAACATTAAACTGGTCCCTCTTTTCTCTCTCTTCTTTATTACCATGTTATAACCAGCATCCCACTTAAAACATTAAACTGGTCCCTCTTTTCTCTCTCTTCTTTATTGCCATGTTATAACCAGCAGCACACAGTAATGCTGACCATATTTAGCTTTTATGAGAGATTTGCATTCAGAAATGCAAGCTGCCTCACTTTTGAGGGGCTGATGTGGTTTCTTCTCCCAGTAATTATTTGTCCTGTTTTTGAGAAGACCCTCTCATAGGGAAAGGATGTGGCCACTATGCAGAGTCTCCCTGTCATGACTTTAGTAAGCCGTGGGTAGACAGAGGCCTTGTTCTTCCACCAGCTCAGAGGATCTGCAGATCGTTGGAGGAGGGGCTCCTCCAAATAGGATCGGACCTCCATTATGGCATCTGCTGAGGGATTCCTTCGTGCTGAATCCCCAGTTGCTCTCTCGTCAAACAGCATCCAAACAGCAGACGTTTGTGGCACTACTGCTGGTGACTCTGCTCCATCTGATCCCTCTTCTTCCTGTTTCCCTGGTGCCTGAGCCAGCTGACTGCTGGGGCTGTCCCTCCCTCTTCTTCCTGTTGCCCTGGTGCCTGAGCCAGCTGACTGCTGGGGCTGTCCCTCCCTCTTCTTCCTGTTGCCCTGGTGCCTGAGCCAGCTGACTGCTGGGGCTGTCCCTCCCTCTTCTTCCTGTTGCCCTGGTGCCTGAGCCAGCTGACTGCTGGGGCTGTCCCTCCCTCTTCTTCCTGTTGCCCTGGTGCCTGAGCCAGCTGACTACTGGGGCTGTCCCTCCCTCTTCTTCCTGTTGCCCTGGTGCCTGAGCCAGCTGACTGCTCTCCCTGCTGCTGAGGTTATTTGAATAGCCTCATCAATCGCTCTGGCATCACTGAAGGCTAACTACTTAAACCTGGGGTGCAGCAGTTTCTGATAGCACGTGATTATATTCCATTCTGTGGAACTTTCTGTCCATTGATGAACATAGGGTGTCCATCAACTCTGTCACATGTCCTGTGGTTACATTTGCTTCTCTCTGGCGGCTGACTGTGATTCGCTGCAGACCCTCACACAGGAGTATCATTTTTGAGGCTGTCACATAGCTGAAAAGAGAGAACAGTAACTTATTAGTTCAGGTTCATGTTTTGTCTACTGATACTACATTCTCATCTACTGCTCATATACATATATACAGTTGAAGTCGGAAGTTTACATCCACTTAGGTTGGAGTCATTAAAACTCGTTTTTCAACCACTCCACAAATGTATTGTTAACAAACTATAGTTTTGGCAAGTCGGTTTGGACATCTACCTTGTGCATGACACAAGTAATTTTTTCAACAATTGTTTACAGACAGATTATTTCACTTATAATTCACTGTATCACAATTCCAGTGGGTCAGAAGTTTACATACACTAAGTTGACTGTGCCTTTAAACAGCTTGGAAAATTCCAGAAAATTATGTCATGGCTTTAGAAGATTCTGATAGCCTAATTGACATCAATTGAGTCAATTGGAGGTGTACCTGTGGATGTATTTCAAGGCCTACCTTCAAACTCAGTGCCTCTTTGCTTGACATCATGGGAAAATATAAAGAAATCAGCCAAGACCTCAGAAAAAAAATCCACAAGTCTGGTTCATCCTTGGGAGCAATTTCCAAACACCTGAAGGTACCACGTTCATCTGTAGAAACAATAGTACGCAAGTATAAACACCATGGGACCATGCAGCCGTCATACCGCTCAGGAAGGAGACGCGTTCTGTCTCCTAGAGATGAACGTACTTTGGTGCGAAAAGTGCAAATCAATCCCAGAACAACAGCAAAGGACCTTGTGAACATGATGGAGGAAACAGATACAAAAGTATCTATATCCACAGTAAAACGAGTCCTATATCGACATAACCTGAAAGGCCACTCAGCAAGGAAGAAGCCACTGCTCCAAAACTGCCATAAAAAAGCCAGACTACGGTTTGCAACTGCACATGGGGACAAAGCTCATACTTTTTGGAGAAATGTCCTCTGGTCTAATGAAACAAAAATAGAACTGTTTGGCCATAATGACCATCGTTATGTTTGGAGGAAAAAGGGGGAGGCTTGCAAGCCGAAGAACACCATCCCAACCGTGAAGCACGGGGGTGGCAGCATCATGTTGTGTGGGTGCTTTGCTGCAGGAGGGACTGGTGAACTTCACAAAATAGATGGCTTCATGAGGTAGGAAAATTATGTGGATATATTGAAGCAACATCTCAAGACATCAGTCAAGAAGTTAAAGCTTGGTCACAAACAAAGCCCTGACCTCAATCCTACAGAACATTTGTGGGCAGAACTGAAAAAGCATGTGCGAGCAAGGAGGCCTACAAACCTGACGCAGTTACACCAGCTCTGTCAGGAGGAATGGGCCCAAATTCACCCAACATATTGTAGGAAGCCAAAATGTTTGACCCAAGTTAAACAATTTAAAGGCAATGCTACTAAATACTAATTGAGTGTATGTAAACTTCTGACCCACTGGGAATGTGATGAAAGAAATAAAAGCTGAAATAAATCATTCTCTCTACTATTATTCTGACATTTCACATTCTTAAAATAAAGTGGTGATCCTAACTGACCTAAGACAGGGAATTTTTACTAGGATGAAATGTCAGGAGTTGTGAAAAACTGAGTTTAAATGTATTTGGCTAAGGGGTATGTACACTTCTGACTTCAACTGTAATACTGGATTAAATAATGATATGGTAATAATTGCTTACTGTACCTCTCTCCACTGATCTCCACAGTGACCTGCTCAAAGGGTTCCAGGACTCTGCACACCTCCTCCACCACCTCCCATTCCTCTTGGGTCAGAGCATCAACAGGTGCATTGACAATGGCCAGGGTAGAGATGATGGCATCCTTTGACTCAAGAAACCGCTTCAACATATAAAATGTTGAATTCCACCTTGTAGTGCAGTCTTGTTTAAGCCTCAGCTCAGGCATCCCCATCTGGCGTTGTGTAGACTTAAGTTTTTCAGCACCTACTGTGCTCCTGTGGAAGTATTCCACAGCTGCTTTCACTTCGTCCACAGTGGGCTTCATCACCTTCAGAGCATCTCTTACAATCAGGTTGATTGTGTGGGCAAGACATGGATGATGGGTCCGTTTGAAAATGTTCATGGCTTTGGTTATGTTGGCTGTATTGTCGTTAACACAACAGACCACTTTTCCATCTACTTGCCATTCTCTGGCCACTCTCAACAGTTCCTCTGCCAAGTTCTCCGAGGTGTGTCTGTCGCTGAACTCAAAGCAGTCCAGAAGACAGCTAGACATCGAAAAATCTTCAATGAAGTGACATGTAACCGACATGTAAGAAGTGGTTACCCTTGATGTCCAGCAGTCAGTGGTAAGGCAAACTGCAGTAGCTTTTTGGACTCTTTCCCGCACTGAAGCCTGTGTGCTCTCGTACAGTTGTGGAATAAGTGATTTTGAAAGGGTTTTCCTGCTTGGAATTGTGTACATTGGATTCAGACTATTGCTATAATTTCTAAAACCTCTGTCCTCCACAAACGAAAATGGCTGGAAATCGGTGGCAATCATTTTAGCCAATGCAATATCAATTTGGCCTTGTTTTGCAACAGACATAGACTTTGACATAAACTGGTTCATAGAAGACTGCGTTGCTGTGGGTCGTGGAGCAGGCCTACTTGACTGAGTGGATACATCTCCACCACTATCACTAGGTGTGATATCCCTCTTAAATAGCTCGGGCAAATGTTCCCATTGACCTTAAGGCCAGCAGGCTAGTCTTTGTTTTAAATGTTTTAAATGTTTTATTTTTTTTATTTCTTATTTCTTACTATTATTATTTTTTTATTGGTGCGTGACTGTTATTGAAAGTTGTATTGTCAATCTTGTTTTGTATTTAACGCCACTTTAAATGTGTACATGACACTGCAACAAAATTTCCCCATGGGGACAATAAAGTAAGTAAGTAAGTAAGTAAGAGTAGGCCTACTTGACTGAGTGGATACATCTCCACCACTATCACTAGTAGGCCTACTTGACTGAGTGGATACATCTCCACCACTATCACTAGTAGGCCTACTTGACTGAGTGGATACATCTCCACCACTATCACTAGTAGGCCTACTTGACTGAGTGGATACATCTCCACCACTATCACTAGTAGGCCTACTTGACTGAGTGGATACATCTCCACGTGTGGAGGTGCTGGCTCCACCACTATCACTAGCAGGCCCGCTAGTTTCTCGAAGCTCCGCTACAGCTAGCTTCACAGTTGGGTGCACAGTTCGCATATTCCGGTGTAGGTTGTGCGTAGAACCGGCTTCATATGAGATTTTGTTTTGGCAAATTCTACACTGTGCTCTAACATTGTCTACATTATTAAAATGCATCCAAATCCTACTGTGCCCCCGACTCATTTTCCAGCTGTTGTTTTCACAGCTGTCCTTCCTCTCTCTCCTCGGCTGCTAAGTGTGTGAGTGAGTTGGCTCGGCCCTCCCTCACGCATCTTTGGTTCATTGGTTGACACTGCGTGTTGGATTGACAGGAACAACAGGTGAGGCTGTTAGTCTGAGCAGACAGTCAGAACACTTGTGTGTGCACTTGAGCATTTAGGCCTATATTATTTTATACATTTTTTTCGTTCTTTGAATTAGTTAATTATATTCATTTAAATTTTATGATTATTCATATCTTATTTTTTTATAAATAGATTCGGCTCTTCCGATAAGCGAGCCGGCTCCCAACGTTCACCTACAAGAGCCGGGCTCTTAGAGCAGACTCGTTCGGCGAACGACACATCACTAGAAGGCAGAATAGGAGGTGGTGTGCGAGGGGGCGGGAGGAGTTGAGGGGAAACCGCCTTGGCCTCTCTCCCTGGTACATCTAAGACAATAAACCCCATCGACCTCCCAGCCTCCCATCCCTGGTACATCTAAAACAATAAACCCCCTCGACCTCCCAGCCTCAAATTCTGAGATATATAAAAAAAAATGTAAACTCTATTGGACTGCCACTTCATTACGATGGATTTTATAGCAAAGACATCAAATTGCATGGAGGACTAAGCGCCAGGGCGCTGCTATAACGTATTGAATTTCCTGCCTGAAACGGCAAACGGCCCCTCTATTTACCTGTGTAGACAACTCCATCTATTTACCTGTGTAGACAACTCCATCTATTTACCTGTGTAGACAACTCCATCTATTTACCTGTGTAGACAACTCCATTTATTTCTATCGACATGTTGATGCTGCTAATGCCGCTGGTAGACAGGTTCAATGGAGTCTCTTGTCTATCATCTGTCAGGAGGCGAGAGAGAGAGAGAGAGGAAAACTCAATATGAACATTTAAAAAGGGAACACAAGGAGCAGGAGAGAAGCGCTCGGCAGAGTAATGGCGATAACTCCTAGAGGGACAGGTTACGGAGCAGTTTATTAAAGAGTTCTGAGCGAGAGAGAGCGAGAGAGCGAGAGCGAGAGCGAGAGAGAGAGAGAGAGAGACAGAGAGAGAGAGAGAGAGAGAGACAGAGAGAGAGAGAGAGAGAGAGACAGAGAGAGAGAGACAGAGAGAGAGACAGAGAGAGAGAGAGAGCGAGAGAGAGAGAGAGAGAGACAGAGAGAGAGAGACAGAGAGAGAGAGAGAGAGAGAGAGACAGAGAGAGAGAGAGAGAGAGAGAGAGACAGAGAGAGAGAGACAGAGAGAGAGAGACAGAGAGAGAGAGACAGAGAGAGAGAGAGAGAGAGAGACAGAGAGAGAGAGACAGAGCTGTCAACAGATGTAGCAGTGATTTGTACATGTCAGTTATGGCCAATGGGTGATCTCCCTGAGGAGACTGTGACAGACGGATGAATCATAGCAGGCAGGCAGGAGAACTTGGATAGTAGTGAACTTGGATAGTAGTGAACTTGGATAGTAGTGTACTTGGATAGTAGTGAACTTGGATAGTAGTGAACTTGGATAGTAGTGAACTTGGATAGTAGTGAACTTGGATAGTAGTGAACTTGGATAGTAGTGTACTTGGATAGTAGTGAACTTGGATAGTAGTGAACTTGGATAGTAGTGTACTTGGATAGTAGTGAACTTGGATAGTAGTGAACTTGGATAGTAGTGAACTTGGATAGTAGTGAACTTGGATAGTAGTGTACTTGGATAGTAGTGAACTTGGATAGTAGTGAACTTGGATAGTAGTGTACTTGGATAGTAGTGAACTTGGATAGTAGTGTACCTGGATAGTAGTGTACTTGGATAGTAGTGAACTTGGATAGTAGTGTACTTGGATAGTAGTGTACTTGGATAGTAGTGAAAACCAGGCTTGGCGAATAAAAACCAAACCAAATTATAACAACATAGAAACACACTATTTAATTTCAGTTTAAATATCAAATCGTTCGTTTTATATTTTCTGTATCATTCAAAAGTTTAGATTTTAAAACCTTTATTTCAAAGCAGCATCACTATTACAGATGATTTTGCAGGCGTTCCCCAGCCTGGCGTATTTAATAATAGTGTTGTGATGACATCTGTAAATTACTGTTTACATGTTGGGTTGCAGCCCAGCCAGACCGGTCGGGTTGGCCGGCAGAGGAATTAACCAGTGAAAGATTCTGACTCATTCTACCATTAAGCTTTCGGAGAAAAGCCCACTATTATAACTAATCCCTGAGAGACAGTCATGCAGAGAGAGATGAAACCACACCTGAGCAGATAGGCCCCTCATTCTTCCTTCAGTCTCTATTAGTCAGTGATGTATGATTTATGGCTTGTCGTAAACACCGCCACGCTGAGAACCATCAACAGAGCGGGCGGGCGGGCGGACGGCCGGCTGCAGCTTCTGACTCATGACTTCTAGTATTTTCCCCTCTGGTAAGGAAGTAGTATTTCTTCACAACAGTCATCAGACACCAGACTGCAGATTTTTATCAAGACACCAGACTGCAGATTTTATCAAGACACCAGACTTCAGATTTTTATCAAGACACCAGACTGCAGATTTTTATCAAGACACCAGACTGCAGATTTTTATCAAGACACCAGACTGCAGATTTTTATCAAGACACCAGACTGCAGATTTTTATCAAGACACCAGACTGCAGATTTTTATCAAGACACCAGACTGCAGATTTTTATCAAGACACCAGACTGCAGATTTTTTATCAAGACACCAGACTGCAGATTTTTTATCAAGACACCAGACTGCAGATTTTTATCAAGACACCAGACTGCAGATTTTTTATCAAGACACCAGATGGTTTGATTAATGATGTGTTACGTTAGTGGCTCAGGTATTTCACCATGATACGCCAACTATCATATGGTGAAATACGATTACTTGATGTGGACATACCACCACTATGCTACACAGCTACACCCCCCCCCCCCCCCCCCAGTTATATAATAGTAGAGGACAAACAGTATCACTGACATATAGCATGTGTTGTATATAAATCACTCAGTCTCCAACCTACTCAAGGATACAGTGTTATTGTTGGTTTATATTCAACTCTTTAACAACCGCCGATGAAATGTGGGTTTAGCTTGACAGGTGGATTTAGGGTGTGTTACAGAACACACTAGATTCTAGGGAGGGCGTTATCTCTAAATGACACGCGCTGATCTCCATGTGCTCCTCGGGGGGGGGTGTTTTGAAATGATTCATGCGTGTGTCACAGTTATACATCATAATTGCATCAATTTTACAGCACTGTAGGGACCTAATAATGTGTTCACATTAATAATGTAACTGTGTAGCTTTATACACAATTAATAACGTAACTGTGTTGCAAAGGGCCCCTCTATTGTAACTGTGTTGCTTTAGCCACAACTAATAACGTAAGTTACTTTATCCACAATTAATAATGTAACTGTGTTTTAGCCACAACTAATAACGTAACTGTGTAGCTTTATCCACAATTAATAACGTAACTGTGTTGCTTTGTCTCATCGCTCAGCCTCTCAGCCATATAGATACACTACACACGTAATGTAATAATATGCGTTTGAAAGTTAATAAAGTGTTATATTACCTCTGATCCTCTCACCTCTGTTGTTTGACTTGATGTTCACGGGCAGTCGTGTTGCCATGGCGAGGAGGTTCTGCTGAAGCGCATGCTGCGCGAGTCTCTGTTGATCCATCAACATCCTCTTCTTCTCTGGCGGCTCCGCGCTCTCCGGCTTCTCCCTCAGCTGCTCCAACGCTGCAGCCTGCACCGCTGCAGCCGCCTGTCCTGCAGCCGCCCCGTGGTGCCCTCCCAGAGACATGGGCATCTCCCCAACACGGCCCGACAGACCTCCCGACATCAGGCCATCCTCTGAGGGAACACAAAGAAAAAAATATACTTTATTGATTTACTGTCCATTTTTCTTTCATTCGGATCTCAGAAATTCGTCTTTTGTTTTCAACCCCAGAATGAGCATTCTGTAGGCTACTGTAGGAATTGACATGGTCACAAACTGCTTATGAATGGCAGTAGTAATGATTATGGATGGCAGTAGAAGTGATTATGGATGGCAGTAGAAGTGATTATGGATGGCAGTAGAAGTGATTATGGATGGCAGTAGAAGTGATTATGGATGGCAGTAGAAGTGATTATGAATGGCAGTAGAAGTGATTATGGATGGCAGTAGAAATGATTATGGATGGCAGTAGAAGTGATTATGAATGGCAGTAGAAGTGATTATGAATGGCAGTAGAAATGATTATGGATGGCAGTAGAAATGATTATGTGTGGCAGTAGAAATGATTATGGATGGCAGTAGAAGTGATTATGGATGGCAGTAGAAGTGATTATGGATGGCAGTAGAAGTGATTATGGATGGCAGTAGAAGTGATTATGAATGGCAGTAGAAGTGATTATGAATGGCAGTAGAAATGATTATGGATGGCAGTAGAAATGATTATGTGTGGCAGTAGAAATGATTATGGATGGCAGTAGAAGTGATTATGGATGGCAGTAGAAATGATTATGGATGGCAGTAGAAGTGATTATGGATGGCAGTAGAAATGATTATGGATGGCAGTAGAAGTGATTATGGATGGCAGTAGTAATGATTATGGATGGCAGTAGTAATGATTATGGATGGCAGTAGAAGTGATTATGGATGGCAGTAGAAATGATTATGGGTGGCAGTAGAAGTGATTATGGATGGCAGTAGAAATGATTATGGATGGCAGTAGAAGTGATTATGGATGGCAGTAGTAATGATTATGGATGGCAGTAGTAATGATTATGGATGGCAGTAGAAGTGATTATGGATGGCAGTAGTAATGATTATGGATGGCAGTAGTAATGATTATGGATGGCAGTAGAAGTGATTATGAATGGCAGTAGAAGTGATTATGGATGGCAGTAGAAATGATTATGGATGGCAGTAGAAGTGATTATGGATGGCAGTAGAAGTGATTATGGGTGGCAGTATTAATGATTATGGATGGCAGTAGATGTGATTATGGATGGCAGTAGATGTGATAATGGGTGGCAGTAGAAGTGATTATGGGTGGCAGTAGAAGTGATTATGGATGGCAGTAGATGTGATAATGGGTGGCAGTAGAAGTGATTATGGGTGGCAGTAGAAGTGATTATGGATGGCAGTAGATGTGATAATGGGTGGCAGTAGACGTGATAATGGATGGCAGTAGAAGTGATTATGGGTGGCAGTAGAAGTGATTATGGGTGGCAGTAGAAGTGATTATGGATGGCAGTAGATGTGATAATGGGTGGCAGTAGATGTGATAATGGGTGGCAGTAGAAGTGATTATGGGTGGCAGTAGAAGTGATTATGGATGGCAGTAGAAATGATTATGGATGGCAGTAGAAATGATTATGGGTGGCAGTAGAAGTGATTATGGATGGCAGTAGAAGTGATTATGGATGGCAGTAGATGTGATAATGGGTGGCAGTAGAAGTGATTATGGATGGCAGTAGAAGTGATTATGGATGGCAGTAGTAATGATTATGGATGGCAGTAGAAGTGATTATGGATGGCAGTAGAAGTGATTATGGATGGCAGTAGAAGTGATTATGGATGGCAGTAGATGTGATAATGGTGGCAGTAGAAGTGATTATGGATGGCAGTAGAAGTGATTATGGATGGCAGTAGAAGTGATTATGGATGGCAGTAGAAGTGATTATGGATGGCAGTAGAAGTGATTATGGATGGCAGTAGAAGTGATTATGGATGGCAGTAGAAATGATTATGGATGGCAGTAGAAGTGATTATGGATAGCAGTAGATGTGATAATGGATGGCAGTAGAAGTGATTATGGATGGCAGTAGAAGTGATTATGGATGGCAGTAGAAGTGATTATGGATGGCAGTAGAAGTGATTATGGATGGCAGTAGAAGTGATTATGGATGGCAGTAGAAGTGATTATGGATAGCAGTAGATGTGATAATGGATGGCAGTAGTAGTGATTATGGATGGCAGTAGAAGTGATAATGGATGGCAGTAGAAGTGATTATGGATGGCAGTATAAGTGATAATGGATGGCAGTAGAAGTGATTATGGATGGCAGTAGAAGTGATTATGGATGGCAGTAGAAATGATTATGGATGGCAGTAGAAATGATTATGGATGGCAGTAGAAGTGATTATGGATGGCAGTAGAAATGATTATGGATGGCAGTAGAAGTGATTATGGATGGCAGTAGAAGTGATTATGGATGGCAGTAGAAGTGATTATGGATGGCAGTAGAAGTGATTATGGATGGCAGTAGAAGTGATTATGGATGGCAGTAGAAATGATTATGGGTGGCAGTAGAAGTGATTATGGATGGCAGTAGATGTGATAATGGATGGCAGTAGAAGTGATTATGGGTGGCAGTAGAAGTGATTATGGATGGCAGTAGAAGCATTAAGGAACTCAATAATTGTCACGTTCCTGACCTGTTTTCCCTTGTTTTGTATTTATTTAGTATGGTCAGGGCGTGAGTTGGGTGGGTTGTCTATGTGTTGTTTTCTATGTTGGGGTTTTGTGTGTTCGGCCTGGTATGATTCTCAATCAGAGGCAGCTGTCAATCGTTGTCCCTGATTGAGAATCATACTTAGGCAGCCGGGGTTTCACGTGTGTTTTGTGGGTGTTTGTTCCTTGTTAGTGTTTCGCCACACGGGACTGTCACGGTAGTTTCATTTTGTTATTTTGTATCGCATATTTGTTTTCGTGTTATTAAATTACCATGGAAACCAACCACTCTGCATATTGGTCCGATCCTTCTCGCCTCTCCTCGTCCGATGAGGAGGACGACATAGACTATCGTTACACTAATGGTTATACTCTGGCTTGAAATGTCAGAGTGAAAAAGATTTGGCTATAGAGTACAAACAGACTGGTACTTAGGCTATCCCTATGGTGCAATACTACAAGCTGCAACTCACACTGCTCGCTCTCTCTCTCTACTTCCCCCCCCCTCTCTCTCTCTCTCTCTCTCTCTCTCTCGCTCTCTCTCTCTCTGTGATGCAGCGAGGAAATTGGCAGCAGGGCATCATGAGTATGAGGAAGTCTTGCAAGACGTTTCCTCTTCCAAGCGATGACCAGACTGCCCACAGGTTTAATGCGAGTGAATGGACGGCAGTGTGCCTTTGTGTGTTGGTGGGGAGCAGTGATTGTGAAATCATTCAACCCATGAAAATAACTCTAACTTCTCCTTCTGTGGTAGGTGTTATCACGCTATCTTGTCTCTCAAATAGATATTGCAGTACATTAAATCTTGCTTTGTGTTGGTGAGAATTATCTGTTGATGGAAGAGGAACTGAATGGTGTGGCAGCACAATGAGGTAAAATAAAGAACTGAATGGTGTGGCAGCACTAAGAGGTAAAATAAAGAACTGAATGGTGTGGCAGCACTATGAGGTAAAATAAAGAACTGAATGGTGTGGCAGCACTATGAGGTATAATAAAGAACTGAATGGTGTGGCAGCACTATGAGGTAAAATAAAGAACTGAATGGTGTGGCAGCACTATGAGGTAAAATAAAGAACTGAATGGTGTGGCAGCACTATGAGGTAAAATAAAGAACTGAATGGTGTGGCAGCACTATGAGGTAAAATAAAGAACTGAATGGTGTGGCAGCACTATGAGGTAAAATAAAGAACTGAATGGTGTGGCAGCACTATGAGGTAAAATAAAGAACTGAATGGTGTGGCAGCACTATGAGGTAAAATAAAGAATTGGATGGTGTGGCAGCACTATGAGGTATAATAAAGAACTGAATGGTGTGGCAGCACTATGAGGTAAAATAAAGAACTGAATGGTGTGGCAGCACTATGAGGTAAAATAAAGAACTGAATGGTGTGGCAGCACTATGAGGTAAAATAAAGAACTGAATGGTGTGGCAGCACTATGAGGTAAAATAAAGAACTGAATGGTGTGGCAGCACTATGAGGTAAAATAAAGAACTGAATGGTGTGGCAGCACTATGAGGTAAAATAAAGAATTGGATGGTGTGGCAGCACTATGAGGTAAAATAAAGAACTGAATGGTGTGGCAGCACTATGAGGTAAAATATAGAACTGATCGGTGTGGCAGCACTATGAGGTAAAATAAAGAACTGAATGGTGTGGCAGCACTATGAGGTAAAATAAAGAACTGAATGGTGTGGCAGCACTATGAGGTAAAATAAAGAACTGAATGGTGTGGCAGCACTATGAGGTAAAATAAAGAACTGAATGGTGTGGCAGCACTATGAGGTAAAATAAAGAACTGAATGGTGTGGCAGCACTATGAGGTAAAATAAAGAACTGAATGGTGTGGCAGCACTATGAGGTATAATAAAGAACTGAATGGTGTGGCAGCATTATGAGGTAAAATAAAGAACTGAATGGTGTGGCAGCACTATGAGGTATAATAAAGAACTGAATGGTGTGGCAGCACTATGAGGTAAAATGAAGAACTGAATGGTGTGGCAGCACTATGAGGTAAAATGAAGAACTGAATGGTGTGGCAGCATTATGAGGTAAAATAAATAAGTAGAAATGGTGTGGTTTTGAGTAGAGGGGGGTCAGGCTGAATGAGTCCCAGACAAACCGCCACATTTCTTTTTTTGTCATTCTATTTCATTCATACTATTTCATTTCATGTTTAAAATGGCTGCTCAGTGAGCCTGGAGTGAACCAACCACATCCATACCAAGCAACTACATCTCATTTTAATTGATGGATCTTTACCTCTACCACGGCAGCAGCATAGCTGTCACGTTCCTGACCTTATTTCCTTTATTTTGTCTTTGTTTAGTATGGTCAGGACGTGAGCTGGGTGGGCATTCTATGTTATGTGTTTCTATGTTGGGTTCTTTTCAATTAGCCTGATATGGTTCTCAATCAGGGGCAGGTGTTTTACATTTCCTCTGATTGAGAACCATATTAAGGTAGGCTGTTCACACTGTTTGTTGGTGGGTGATTGTTCCCGTGTTAGTGTTTATGCCACACGGGACTGTTTGTGAGTTTGTTCCTGTTCGTGCGTTCTTCGTTGTCTGTAAGTTCTCATGTTCAGGTCTGTTTACGTCGTTTATTGTTTTGTAGTTTGTTAAGAGTTTTTTCGTGTTCGTCTTTCTTTAAATAAATAATTTATGTCTTCATACCTCGCTGCATATTGGTCCGATCCTTGCTCCTCCTCGGACGAGGAGGAGAACGAACGTTACAATAGCAGGCTCTTCTTGTCACATGACAGGAAGCAGGAAGTAAAGTACTCTGTGTCTCACCTTTCTTGATGTTGTGTCCCTGGGTCAGGTGTACTCCGTTGTAGGTGGACATGGCCAGATGAGACATGCTCATCTTGGGGGAGGAGAGGACGGAGGGAGTCCCCGCTGGAGAGTAGTTAAAGATGGCCGACCCGTAGCTCTGACGACGCCCCTCGCGGCGGTTACTGTCGATAGCTGCCTGGAGCTCTCCGGGGGAGCTCAGACCCCTCTTTTCACATTCGTAAGGGTAGAGGTACTTCATATACCTGTAGGAAGGGAACAGGAACAGCATGAGGAGGACATTTCACAACATTTCACTGCAAGAGAATGCAATAATGCTTGTGTCATCTTGGCTGTTAACAAGGTTACATTATGTCATGTATTACAGATGGTGACTGTTAAACAAGGTTACATTATGTCATGTCTTACAGATGGTGACGGTTAAACAAGGTTACATTATGTCATGTATTACAGATGGTGACTGTTAAACAAGGTTACATTATGTCATGTATTACAGATGGTGACTGTTAAACAAGGTTACATTATGTCATGTATTACAGATGGTGACTGTTAACAAGGTTACATGATGTCATGTATTACAGATGGTGACTGTTAACAAGGTTACATTATGTCATGTATTACAGATGGTGACTGTTAACAAGGTTGCAGTATGTCATGTATTACCAGATGGTGACTGTTAACAAGGTTACATTATGTCATGTATTACAGATGGTGACTGTTAACAAGGTTGCAGTATGTCATGTATTATAGATGGTGACTGTTAAACAAGGTTACATTATGTCATGTATTACAGATGGTGACTGTTAACAAGGTTACATTATGTCATGTATTACAGATGGTGACTGTTAACAAGGTTGCAGTATGTCATGTATTACAGATGGTGACTGTTAACAAGGTTACATTATGTCATGTATTACAGATGGTGACTGTTAACAAGGTTACATTATGTCATGTATTACAGATGGTGACTGTTAACAAGGTTACATTATGTCATGTATTACAGATGGTGACTGTTAAACAAGGTTACATTATGTCATGTATTACAGATGGTGACTGTTAAACAAGGTTACATTATGTCATGTATTATAGATGGTGACTGTTAAACAAGGTTACATTATGTCATGTATTACAGATGGTGACTGTTAAACAAGGTTACATTATGTCATGTATTACAGATGGTGACTGTTAAACAAGGTTACATTATGTCATGTATTACAGATGGTGACTGTTAACAAGGTTGCAGTATGTCATGTATTACAGATGGTGACTGTTAACAAGGTTACATTATGTCATGTATTACAGATGGTGACTGTTAACAAGGTTGCAGTATGTCATGTATTACAGATGGTGACGGTTAAACAAGGTTACATTATGTCATGTATTACAGATGGTGACTGTTAACAAGGTTGCAGTATGTCATGTATTACAGATGGTGACTGTTAACAAGGTTACATTATGTCATGTATTACAGATGGTGACTGTTAAACAAGGTTACATTATGTCATGTATTACAGATGGTGACTGTTAACAAGGTTACATTATGTCATGTATTACAGATGGTGACTGTTAAACAAGGTTACATTATGTCATGTATTACAGATGGTGACTGTTAAACAAGGTTACATTATGTCATGTATTACCAGATGGTGACTGTTAACAAGGTTACATTATGCCATGTCTTACAGATGGTGACTGTTAACAAGGTTACATTATGTCATGTATTACAGATGGTGACTGTTAACAGCCAACCTATACAAAATGTAGTGTTAAGTGTTAATAATAGTAAACAACATCATAGCTGTACATTTATATGAAACTGTTTATAACAACAGTGGTTGTATTACTTTACTTAAACAGTATGGAGCTCAGACCCTTCGTTCTACATTGGTAGGGGGAGAGGTACTTCATATACCTGGAAACAGTCTAACCTCTCTGCTGTTCTCCTCTCTGCTGTGATCAGGACTAGACAGAGTGAAGGGTTGATGGGTAACCTCTCTGCTGTGATCAGGACTAGACAGAGTGAAGGGTTGATGGGTAACCTCTCTGCTGCTCTCCTCTCCACTGTGATCAGGACTAGACAGAGTGAAGGGTTGATGGGTAACCTCTCTGCTGTGATCAGGACTAGACAGAGTGAAGGGTTGATGGGTAACCTCTCTGCCTTTCTCCTCTCCACTGTGATCAAGACTAGACAGAGTGAAGGGTTGATGTGTAAACTCTCTGCTGCTCTCCTCTCCACTGTGATCAGGACTAGACAGAGTGAAGGGTTGATGGGTAACCTCTCTGCTGTGATCAGGACTAGACAGAGTGAAGGGTTGATGGGTAACCTCTCTGCTGTTCTCCTCTCCGCTGTGATCAGGACTAGACAGAGTGAAGGGTTGATGGGTAACCTCTCTGCTGTGATCAGGACTAGACAGAGTGAAGGGTTGATGGGTAACCTCTCTGCTGTGATCAGGACTAGACAGAGTGAAGGGTTGATGGGTAACCTCTCTGCTGTGATCAGGACTAGACAGAGTGAAGGGTTGATGGGTAACCTCTCTGCTGTGATCCAGGACTAGACAAGAGTGAAGGTTGATGGTAACCTCTCTCTGGTGATCATGACTAGACAGAGTGAAGGGGTGGATGGGTAAGCCTCCTCTGTCGTTGGTCCTCTCCACTGTGATCAGGACTAGACAGAGTGAAGGCGTTGATGGGTTAAGCCTCCTCTGCTGTGATCAGGACTAGACAGAGTGAATGGGGATTGATGGGTAACCTCGTCCTCTGTCACCGTTGTCCCCTCCACTCCTGTGATTCATGGGGGACAGACTAGCCGAGAGTGGAAAAGGGGTTGATGGGTAACCTCTCTGCTGTGATCAGGGACTAGACAGAGTGAAGAGGGTTGATGGGTAACCTCTCTGTCGGTGTCCCCTCCACTGTGATCAGGACTAGACAGAGTGAAGGGTTGATGGGTAACCTCTCTGTCGGTGTCCTCTCCACGGTGATCAGGACTAGACAGAGTGAAGGGTTGATGGGTAACCTCTCTGTCGGTGTCCTCTCCACGGTGATCAGGACTAGACAGAGTGAAGGGTTGATGGTAAGCCTTGACTGTGATCAGAGACTAGACAGAGTGAAGGGTTGATGGGTAACCTCGTCTGGCTGTTCCGATCCACTGGATCTAGGACTAAGACAGAGTGAAGGGTTGATGGGTGATGGTAACCTCTCTTCTGCTGTTCTCCTCTCCGACTGTGATCAGGACCAGACTAGTGAAGGTTTGTGGTAACCTCTCTGTCGGTGTACCCCTCCACTGTGATCAAGACTAAACAGCGTGAAGGGTTGATGGGTAACCCTCTGTCCGGGTCTCTTCCACGGTGATCAGGACTAGACAGGAGTGACAGGTGTTGATGTTATCCTCTCTGCTGCTCTCCTCTCCACGGGAATTCAGGACTGACAGAGTGAAGGGTTGATGGGGTAACCTCTCTGCTGTGACAGTGACTAACAAGTGAAGGTTTGATGGGTACCTCTCTGCTGTGATCGAAATAGACAGAGTGAAGGTGATGTGTAACCTCTCTGCTGCCTCCTCATCCACTGTGATCAGGACTAGACAGAGTGAAGGGTTGATGGGTAACCTCTCTGCTGTGATCAGGACTAGACAGAGTGAAGGGTTGATGTGTAAACTCTCTGCTGCTCTCCCTCCGCTGTGATCAGGACAAGACAGAGTGAAGGGTTATGTAACCTCTCTGCTGTGACAGGCTAGACAGAGTGAGGCTTGATGGTACCTCTCTGCTGTGAGCATGAACTAGAACAGAGTGGAAGGGCTGTTGATGGTACCTCTCTGTCGTGTCCTTCTCCACGGTGATCAGGACTGACAGAGTGAAGGGTTGATGGGTAACCTCTCTGTCGGTGTCCCTCTCCCGGTGATCAGACTAGAACAGAGTGAAGGGTTGATGGGTAACACTCTCTGCTGTGATCAGACTATGACAGAGTGAAGGGTATGGGTACCTCTCTGCTGTGATCAGGACTAGACAGAGTGAAGGGTTGATGGGTAACCTCTCCTGCTGTGATCAGGACTAGACAGAGTGAAAGGTGATGGTAACCTCATCGGTCGTTGGTCACTAACACGCTGTGATCATACGGTGAAGACAAGAGTGAATGGTTTGATGGGTAACCTCTCTGCGGTTTCTCCTCATCCTGTGATCCAGGACTAACATAGTGAGGTTTGATGGGGTCACAAACACCTCCTCTGTCAGTTGTCCCCAGGTGTGCGCTCTGTGATCAGGACTAGACAGATGCGATGTTTGATGGGCTTAAAACCGCTCTGTACTGTGTTGCTCTCTCACAGACGGTGAATACAGATGGAGTCACAGATTGAAGGGTTGATGGTAACCTCTACTGCTGCTCTCCTCTCCAGGTGATCAGGACTAGACAGAGTGAAGGTTGTGTGGTAAACCTCTCTGCTGGATCAGGACTAGACAGAGTGGGGTTGATGTAACCTCTCTGCTGTGATCAGGACTTAGACAGAGTGTGAATGGTATTGATGTTGTAAAACGCTTCTGCTGCTTTCTCAGCTCTCCACTGATGATCAAGGACTAGACGAGTGGAGGTTGATGGGTAACGCTCTCTGCTGTGAGCAGGATATAGAACAAGTGGAAGGGTTGATGTGTAAACTCTCTGACTGCTCTACCTCTCGCCCTGTGATCAAGGACAAGACGAGAGTGAAGTTGATGGTAAACCTCTCTGCTGCGTGATCAGACTAGACAGGGAGTGTGCAGTGTTGTGGGATCCTCTCTGCTGTGATCAGGTACTAGACAGAGTGAGGTTGATGGGTACCACATCTCTGCTGCTCTCCTCTCTGCTGTGATCAGGACTAGCAGAGTGGGGTTGATGGGTAACCTCCTGCTGTGATTCAGACTAAACAGAGTGAAGTTATGGGTAACCTTCTGTCGTTGTCCTCTCCCACTGTGATCAGGACTATACAGGGTGAAGGGAGTTGATGTAACGCTCTCGTTCGGTGTCCCCATCCACTGTGATCGGGACTAGACAGATGAAGGGTTGATTGGGTAAAACCTCTCTGTCGGTGTCCTCTCCACGGTGATCAGGACTTAGACAAAGTGAAGGTGTGGTAACCTTTCTGCTGTGATCAGGACTAGACAGAGTGAAGGGTGGATGGTACCTCTCTGCTGTGATCAGGGGACTAGACGAGTGAAGGGTTGATGGTGGTAAACCTCTCTCATTTCCCTACTCCACTGTGATCAAGAGCGAGACATGAGTGTGAAGTGTTGGATGGTCGACCTCTCTGCTGTGATCAGGACTATAAGAGTGAAGGGTTGATGGGTAACCTCTCTGTCGTGTCCGCATCCACGGTGATCAGGACTGACAGATGAAGGGTTGATGGTACCCTCTTCTGATTGTCCTCCTCTCCACTGTACAGGACTAGACAGACGTGAAGGTTGATGGGTACCTCTCTGTCGTGTCCCCCGCCACTGTGATCATGACTAGACAGAGTGAGGGTTGATGGGTAACCTCTCTGGTCGGTGTCCTCTCCACGGTGATCATACTATAACAGAGTGAAAGGGTGAATGGTAAAACCTCTCTGTCGTTGTCCTCTCCACGGTGAGCAGGACTAACAGTGAAGGGTTGATGTAACCTCTCTGCTGCTCTCCTCTCCCGCGTGATAACGGCTAGACCCATTAGTGAAAGGGTTGATGGGTAACCGCCTCGTGCTGTGATCAGGACTAGACAGTGGAAGGTTGATGGGTAACCTCTCTGCTGTGATCAGATTGGACAGAGTGAAAGGTTTATGGGTAAACCTCTCTGCTGCTCTCCTCTCACTGTGATCAGGACTAACAGAGTGAAGGGTTGAGGGTATCCTCGTTGCTGTGATCAGACTAGACAAGAGGGAAGGTTGAGGGTAACCTCTCTGCGCTCTCCATGTGATTCAGTACTAGACAGAGTGAAGGGTTGATGTAACCTCTCTGCTGCCTCGCTCTCTCCCAGGTGAGAAGGACTAGACAGAGTGAAGGGTTGATGGGTACCTCTCATGCTGTGATCAGGACTCGACAGAGTGAAGGTTGATGGTAACCTCTCTGCTGTATCAGGACTAGGAAAGAGTGAAGGGTTTGATGGGTAACTCTCTGATGTGATCATGGACTAACGAGTGAAGGGTTGATGTGTAAACTCTCTGGCTGCTCTCTCTCTCCCACTGGGAGCAGAACTAGACAGAGTGAAGGGTGATGGGTAACCTCTCTGCTTTGATCAGGACTAACAGAGTGAAGGGGTGATGGGTAACCTCTCTGCTGCTCTCCTCTCCACTGTGATCAGACTAACGAGTGAAGGGTTGATGGTAACCTCTCTGGCTGTGATCGGACTAGACAGAAGTGTGACAGGGTTGATGTAACCTCTCTGTCCGTTGTTCCTCCAATCACCACTGTTGATCAGGATTTAGACAGAGGAAGGGTTTGAGGGTATCCCTCATCTGTCTGGTGATCATGACTAGACAAGTGAAGGGTTATGGTTAACCTCTCTGCTTGCCTCCTCAGTCCAACTGTGATCAAGGACTACAGATGAGGGTTGATGGGTAACCTCTCTGTGCGGTGTCTCTCCACGTGATCACCGGGATCTAGACAGAGTGACAGGGTATGGATGGTAACCTCTCTGTCGTGTCCTCTTCCACGGTGATCGGATGGAGAGGTTGGGAACTCTGAGGGACTAGAAGAGTGAAGGATTGATGGGTAACCTCTCTGCTGTGATCAGGACTAGGACATGAGTTGAGGGTTGTGGCTACCTCTCTGTATCGATAGCATGACGGTGGGGAAACTCCCTCCTTACTGTGAAATCAGGACTAGACAGAGGAAGGGATTGGGTAAACCTCTCTCTGTTACTCTCTCCACTGTGATCAGGACTAGACAGGAGGGAAGGGTGATGTAACCTCTCTGTCTGTGTCCTCTCCACACGTGATCAGGGAACTAGACAGAGTGAGGATGTTGATGTGGTAACCTCTCTGTCGGTGTCCTTCCACGGTGATCAGGACTAGACAAGAGTGAAGGGTGATGGGTAACTCTCTGCTGCTCTCCTCTCCACGGTGATCATGACTAGACAGAGTGAAGGTTGATGGGTACCTCTCTCTGTGGATCAGGACTAGACAGAGTGAAGGGTTGATGGGTAGACCTCTCTGCTGTGATCAGGACTCTGACAGAGTGAAGGGTTGATGTGTAAACTTCTCTGCTGTGATCAGGATAGACAGAGTGAAGGGTTGATGGTAACCTCTCGTGCTGCGCTCCCTCTGCTGTGATCAGGACTAGACAGGAGTGAAGGGTTGATGGGTAACCTTACTGCTTGTATCAGGACTAGACAGAGTGAAGGTTGAGGGTAACCTCCTGTCGTTGTCCTCTCCCCTGTGATCAGATAGACAGAGTGAAGGGTGATGGGTAACTCTCTGCTGCTCTCCTCTCCGCTGTGGACAGGACAAGTACAGAGTGAGAGGTTGATGGACCTCTCTGCTGTGATCAGGACTAGTACAGAGTGAAGGTATGGGTTAACCTCTTGCTTGTGATCAGGACTAGACAGAGTGAAGGGTTGATGGGTAAACTTCTGTGCTCTCCTCTCTGCATGTGATCAGGACTAACAGAGTGAAGGGTTGATGGGTAACCTCTCTGCTGTGATCAGGACTAGACAGAGTGAAGGTTGATGGGTAACCTCTCTCTGTCGTTGTCCTCTCCACTGTGATCAGAGACTAGGACAGAGGAAGGGTTGAGTGGGTAACCCTCTCTGTCGGTGTCACCCCTCCACTGTGATCAGACTAGACAGAGTGAAGGTTGATGGGTACACTCTCTGTCGTTTGTCCTCTCCAACACGGTGATCAACTGACTAAGACAGAGTGAAGGGTTGGATGGTGTAACCTCTCTGCTTTGATCAAGGACTAGACAGAGTGAAGGGTTGATGGGTTAACCTCTCTGACTGTGATCAGGACTAACAGGTGAAGGGTGATGGTCTAACCTCTCTGGCCATTTCTCTCTCCACACTGTGACAAAGACTAGACAGAGTGAAGGGTTGAGGGGTAACCTCTCTGCGTATCAGGACTAGACAGAGTGAAGGGTTGATGGTAACCTCTCTGTCGGTGTCCTCTCCACGGTGTATCAGGACTAGACAAGAGTGCAAGGGTTGATGGGTAACCTCTCTGCTGTTCCTCCTCTCCACTGTGAATCAGGGACTAGACAAGAGTGAAGGGTTGATGGGTAACCTCTCTGTCGGTGTCCCCTCCACGTGATCAGACTTAGGACAGGAGTGAAGGGTTGATGGGTAACCTCGTCTTCGGTGTCCTCTCCACGGTGCGCATGACTAACAGAGTGAAGGTTGATGGGGAACCTTCTGTCGTTGTCCTCTTCCACGGTGATCAGGACTAGACAGAGTGAAGGTTGATGGGTAACCTCTCTGCTGTGAATCAGGACTAGACAGAGTGAAGGGTTGATGGGTAACCTCTCTGCTGTGATCAGGATTGGACAGAGTGAAGGGTTTGATGGGTAACCTCTCTGGCTGCTCTCCTCTCCACTTTGAGCAGGACTAGACAGAGTGAAGGGTTGATGGTGATCCTCTCTGCTCGTGATCAGGACTAGACGAGTGAAAGGGATTTGATGGGTAACCTCTCTGGCTGCCTCTCCAACTGTGATCAGGACTAGACAGAGTGAAGGTTGATGGGTAACCTCATCTGCTGCTCTGCCTCTCCACGTGATCAGGACTAGACAGAGTGAAGGTTGATGGGTAAACCTCTCTGCTGGTTCAGACTAGACAGAGTGAGGGTTGTGATGGGATACCTCTCTGTCGTTGTCCCCTCCATACTGTGATCAGGACTAAACAGAGTGAAGGGTTTGATGGTAACCTCTCTGTGCTTATCAGGACTAGACAGAGTGAAGGGTTGATGGGTACCTCTCTGCTGTGATCAGGACTAGACAGAGTAAGGGGTTGATGGTAACCTCTGTCTGTTCTCCTCTCTGCTGTGATCAGGACTAGCTACATAGTGAAGGGTTGATGGTGTAACCTCCTCTGTCTGTGATCAGGACTAGAAAAGTGAAGGTGTTCAGATGGGTAACCTACTCTGCCTGCTCTTCCTCTCCCACTGTATAGAACTAGACAGAGTGAGGTTGATGGTAACCTCTCTGTCGGTGTCCCTCCACGGTGATCAGACTAGACAGAGTATAGGGATTGAATGGTACACTCTCTGTGTGATCATGACTAGGACAGAGTGAGGTTGATGAGTAACCTCTCTGCTCGTGATCAGGACCTACGACAGAGTGAAGGGTTGATGGGTAACTCTCTGCTGTGTATCAGGACTAAGACAGAGTGAAGTGTTGATGTGTAAACTCTCTGCTGCTCTCCTCTACCACTGTGATCAGGGACTAGGACAGAGGGGAGTGGTTCGATGGGTAACCTCTCTGACTGTGTCAGGACTAGACAGAGTGAGGTTGATGGGGTAACCTCTCTTGCTGCGTCTCCTCCCCCCCTCCACTGTGATCAGGACTAGTACAGAGTGAAGGGTTGATGTGGTAAGCCTCTCTGCTGTGATCAGACTAGGACAGAGTGAAGGGTTGATGGGTAACCTTCTTGTCGTTGTCCCATCCACTGTGATCATGATTAGAACAGAGTGAAGGGTTGATGTGGTAATCCTCTATGCTGTGATCAGGACTAGACAGAGTGAGAGGGTGATGGTAAACCTCTCTGTGCTCTCCTCTCCCACTGTGATCAGGACTAGACAGAGTGAGGGTTGAGGGTAACCTCTCTGTCGTGTTCCTCTCCACGGTGATGACTAGACAAGTGAAGGTGTGATGGGTAACCTCTCTGTCGGTCGTCCTCTCTCGGTGATCAGGACTAGACAGAGTGAGTTGATGGGTAAGACACTACTCGTGCCTGCTCTCTCCTCCACGGTGATCCGACTGAGACAGAGTGAAGGGGTTGATGGGTAACCTGCTTATGCTCTCTTCTCACGAGTGATTCAAGAGCTAGAGCAGAGTGAAGGGTTTGATGGGGAACCTCTCTGCTTGTGATCAGGACTAGACAGAGTGAAGGGTGTGGGTAACCTCTCTGCTGTTCTCCTCTATGCTGTGATCAGGACAACAGATTGAAGGGTTGATGGGTAAACACTCAAATCTGCTGTGATCACGGACTAGACAAGTTAAGGTTGATGGTTAACCCTCTGCTGTTCTCCTCTCTAGCGTGATCAGGTGACAGGTGAGGGTTATGGGTAACACTCTCTGTCGGTGTCCTCTCCACGGTGTCAGGACTAGACATGAGTGAAGGGTTGATGGTATACCTCTCTGCTGTGCTCAGGATCGACGAGTGAAGGTTGATGGGTAGCCTCTCGATGTGATCAGGACTAACAGAGTGGAAGGTTGATGTGTAAAGCTCTCTGCCTGCTCTCTCTCCATGTGACTCAGGACTAGACGCAGGAAGGGTTGACGGGTAACCTCTCTGCTGTGATCAGGACTAGACCAGAGTGAAGGGTTGATGGGTAAACCTCTCTCTGCTCTCCTCTCCACTGTGATCAGGATAGACAGAAGTGAAGGGTTGAATGGGTACCCTCTGCTGTGTCAGGACTAGACAGAGGAGGGTTGATGGTAACCTCTCTGTCGTTGTCCCCTCCACTGTGATCAGGATTAGACAGAGTGAGGGTTGATGGTGACGCCTCGTTCTGCTGTTGATCATGATAGACATAGTGGTAAGGGTTGATGGGTAACCTCTCTGCCTGCTCTCCTTCCACTGTGACAGGACTAGACAGACGTTAAAGCGGTTGATGGTAACCTACTCTGTGGTGTCCTCTCCACGTGATCAGGACTAACAGAGTAAGGTTGATGGGTAGCTCCTGTCGGTTGTCCGTCCCATACCACGGTGTATCAGGCCAGAAGAGTGAAGGGTGAGGGTATCCTCTCTGCTGTGATCAGGATCTAGACAGGTGAAGGGTTGATGGTGTTACTCTCTGCTGTTCTCCTCTTGCTGTGATCTCAGACCTAGAACATGAGTGAAGGGTTTAGGGGTAACCTCATCTGCTTGTGACAGGACTAGACAGAGTGAAGGTTGAGGGTTAACCTCTCTGCGTGCTCCTCCTACTCCACGTTGATCAGGACTAGACAGAGTGAAGGTTGTAGTGGGTAACCTCTGTGTCGGTGTCCCCCTCCACGTGATGACAGACTGAGACATAGAATGATAGTGAGGTATGGGTAACTCTCTGCTGTGATCAGCTAGACAGAGTGAAGGAGGTTGATGGTGTAAATCCTCTCTGTCTGTGATCAGGACTAGGACAGACTGTGAAGGGTTGAATGGGTACCTCCTGCTGTGATCAGGGACCGACAGAGTGACAGGGTGTTATGGTGAAACTCTGCATGCTGCTCTCCTCTCCACTGTGTCAGTGACTAGACAGAAGTGAAGGGTTATGGTAACTCTATGCTGTGATCAGGACTATACAGAGTGAAGGGGTGTGAATGGGATAACAGCTCTCTGCTGCCTCCTCTCCACTGTGATCGTGACTCAGACAGAGTGAAGGGTTGAATGGGTAACCTCTCTGCTGATGATCAGGGACTAGGCAGGGCGAGTAGGGTTGATGGGGTAATACCTCTCTGTCGTTGTCCCCTCCCGTGATCAGGACTAGACAGAGTGAAGAGTTGTGGGTACTAACTGCTGCTCTGCTGCTCTCCTCTCACGTGATCAGAACTAGACAGAGTGAAGGGTGATGGGTAAACCTCTCTGCTGTGATCAGGACTAGTCAGAGTGAAGGGTTGGTGGGTAACGCTCCTGTCGTTGTCTTCCCCACTGTGATCAGGATTAGACATGAGTGAAGGGGTTGATGAGGTATCCTCTCTGCTGTGATCAGCAAGAAAGACAGAGTGAAGGGTTGTGTGGTAACTCGCTGACTGCTCTCCTCTCCACTGTAGATCAGACAGACAGAGTGAAGGGTGTGATGGTTAACCTCTCTGTCGGTGTCCTCTCCACGGTGATCAGACTAGACAGGATGAAGGGTTGATGGGTAACCTCTCTGTTCGGTGTCACTCCAGTCCACGCTGATCAGGACTAGACATGAGTGAAGGGTTTGATGCGCTAACCTCTCTGCTGCTCTCCGCTCCACGGTTCAATACGGACCTAGACAGAGTGAAGGGATTGATGGTAACCCTCTCTACTGCTCATCCTCTCCACAGGTGATCAGACTAGGGGACAGAGTAAGTGTTGAGTGGTAACATCTCTGCTGTGATCAGGACTAGACAGAGGTGAAGGTTGAATGGAGGTATCCTCTCTGCTGTTCTCTCTCGGCTCTGTGATCAGGACTAGACAGAGTGAGGTTTTGATGGGTAACCTCTCTGCTGTTGATCAGACTAGACAGAGTGAAGGTTGTGTAGTAGACCTAATCTGCTGTTCTCCTCTCTGCTGTGATCATGGACCTAGACAGAGTGCAAGGGTTGATGGGTAACTCTCTGTCGGTGTCCTCTCCAAGGTGATCAGGACTAGACAAGTGAAGGGTTGATGGTAACCTCTCTGCTGTGAGATCAGACTACGACAAGAGTGAAGGTTATGGTAACCTCTCTGATGTGATCAGGACTAGACAGAGTGAGAGGTTTGATGTGTAAACTCCTGCTGCTCCTCTCCACTGTGCAGATACAAGAAGGGTGAAAGGTTTTGGGGACTATCTGCTATCAGATAACGGTGATAGGTATCCGATCGGATAGACAGTACGTTGTGGTACCTCTTGCTGCTCTCCTCTCCACTGTGAGTCAGGACTAGACAGAGTGGAAGAGTTGATGGTAACCTCTACTGCTGTGTATCAGGACTAGTACAGAGTGAAGGGTTGATGGCGGTAAACCCTCTCTGGCGTTGTCCCTTCTCACTGTGAGCAGGATTAGACAGAGTGAAGGATGATGCGTAAGGATCCTCTCATGCTGTGATTCAGGCTAGAACAGAAGTAAGAAGGGTTGTGGGTAACTCTCTCTGCCTCTCCTCTCCACTGTGACAGGACTGAGACAGAGTGAAGAGGTTGGATGGGTAACCTCTCTGTCGGTGTCCTCTCCACGGTGATCAGGACTAGACAGTTGAAGGTATATGGAGTAACCCTCTAGTCGGTGTCCCTCTCCACGGATACAGGACTCGACAGAGTGAAGGTTGTGTAACCTCTCTGCTGTACAGAGGAGCTAACAGAGTGAAGGTGATATGGTAACTCTACTGCTGTTCTCCTCTCGCTGTGATCAGGCTAACAGAGTGAAGGGTTGATGGGTTAAGCCTCTTCTGCTGTGATCAAACTAGACAGGCATATAAGGGTTGATGGGTAACCTCTCGCTGCTCTCCTCCATGTGATCAGGATAGACAGTAGTGAAGGTTGATGGGTAACCTCTACTGTCGGGTCCCCTCCACGGTGATCAGGATAGACAGAGTGAAGGGTTGATGGGTAAACCTCTCGCTGTGATCAGGACTAGACAGAGTGAAGGGTTGATGGGTAACCTCTCTGCTGTGATCAGGACTAACAGAGTGAACGGGTGATGGGTAACCTCTACTGCTGTGACTCAGGACTAGACAGGTGAAGGGTTGAGTGGTAACTCTCTGCTGCTCATCCTCTCCACTGTGATCAGGGCTAGACAGAGTGAAGGGTTGATGGGTAAACCTCTCTGCGTGATCAGGGATAGAACAGAGTGAAGGGTTGAAGGTAACCTCTCTGCTGCTCTCCTCTCCACTGTGATCAGACTAGACAGAGGAAGGGGTTGATGGTAACCTCTTGCTGTGATCAGGACTGACAGAGTGAAGTTGATGGGTAACCTCTCGTCGTTGTCCCCTCCAATCTGTGAATCAGGATTAACAGAGTGAGGGTTGATGGGTATCCTCTCTGTCTAGTCCTGATCACAGCAGAGAGGATACCCATCAACCCTTCACTCTGTCTAATCCTGATCACAGTGGAGGGGACAACGACAGAGAGTTACCATCAACCCTTCACTCTGTCTAGTCCTGATCACAGTCAAGAGGTTACCCATCAACCCTTCACTCTGTCTAGTCCTGATCACAGTGGAGAGGAAAGCAGCAGAGAGGTTACCCATCAACCCTTCACTCTGTCTAGTCCTGATCACAGCAGAGACGGTTACCATCAACCCTTCACCTCTGTCTATCCTGATCCAGTGGAGAAGGAAGCAGCAGAGAGTTACACATCAACCCTTCACTCTGTCTAGTCCTGATCACACGCGCAAGAGGTTACCCATCAACCCTTCACTCTGTCTAGTCCTGATCACAGCAGAGAGGTTACCCATCAACTCCTTCACTCTGTCTAGTCCTGATCACAGCAGAGAGGTTACCCATCAACCCTTCACTCTGTCTAGTCCTGATCACGTGGAGGGGGCGACAGACAGAGAGGTTCCCCATCAACCCTTCACTCTGTCTAGTCCTGATCACAGTGGAGGAGGCAGCAGAGAGGTTCCCTCAACCTTCACTCTGTCTAGTCCTGAGATAACAGCAAGAGTTACCCATCAACCCTTCACTCTGTCTTAGTCCTGATCACAGCAGAGAGGCGAACAGCAGAGAGTTACCCTCAACCCTTCACTCTGTCTAGTCCTGATCACAGCAGAGAGGTTACCCATCACCCTTCACTCTGTCTAGTCCTGATCACCGTGGGAGTGACACGACAGAGAGGTTACCATCAACCCTTCACTCTGTCTAGTCCTGATCACCGCTGGAGAGGACACCGACAGAGAGGTTACCCATCACACCCTTCACTCTGTCTAGTCCTGATCACAGTGGAGGGAGAGCATGCAGGAGAGTACCCATCACCCTTCATCGCTTGTCTATTCCTGATCAACAGGCAGAGAGAGTACCCATCAAACCCTTCACTCTGTCCTACATCCTGACCAGTGCAGGGGACAACGACAGAGAGGTTACCCATCAACCTTCACTCTGATCTAGTCCTGATCACAGCAGAGAGGTTACCCATCAACCCTTCACTCTGTCTAGTCCTGATCACAGTGGAGAGGAGAGCAGCAGAGAGTGTACCCATCAACCCTTCACTCTGTCCTAGTCACTGATAACAGCAGAGGTTACCCATAACCCTTCACTCTGTCTAGTCCTGATCACAGTGAGAGATGAGAGCAGCAGAGAGATTTACACGGTCAACACCTGGTGTACACTCTGTCTGTCCTTGAGTCACATCAGAGAGGTTACCCATCAACCCTTCACTCTGTCTAGTCCTGATCACAGCAGAGAGGGTTACCCATCACCCTTCACTCTGTCTAGTCCTGATCACCGTGGAGAGGAGCACGACAGAGAGGTTACCCATCACCCTTCACTCTGTCTAGTCCTGATCACAGCAGAGAGGAGAAAGCAGAAGTTACCCATCAACCCTTCACTCTGTCTAGTTCCTGATCACAGCAGAGAGGTTACCCATCAAACCCTTCACTCTGTCTAGTCCTGATACACAGCGGAGAGGAGAACCAGCAGAGAGGTTACCATCAACCCTTCACTCTGTCTAGTCCTGATCACAGCAGAGAGGTTACCCATACAACCCTTCACTCTGTCTAGTCCTGATACACGTGGAGGAGAGCAGTCAGAGAGGTTACCCATCAACCCTTCCACTCTGTCTATTCCTGATCACCGTGAGAGAGAAGCAGCAGAGAGGTTACCATCAACCCTTCACTCTGTCTAGTCCTGATCCCGTGGACACCGCAGAGAGGTTACCCATCAACCCTTCACTCTGTCTAGTCCTGATCACCGTGGAGAGGACACCGACAGAGAGGTTACCCATCACCCTTCACTCTGTATAGTCCTGATCACAGTGGAGAGAGAGCAGCAGAGAGTTACCCATCAACCCTTCACTCTGTCTAGTCCTGATCACAGCAAGAGGATACCCATCAACCCTTCACTCTGTCTAATCCTGATCACGTGGAGGGGACAACGACAGAGAGGTTACCCATCAACCCTTCACTCTGTCTAGTCCTGATCACAGCAGAGAGGTTTACCCATCAACCCTTCACTCTGTCTAGTCCTGATCACAGTGGAGAGGAGAGCAGCAGAGAGGTTACCATCAACCCTTCACTCTGTCTAGTCCTGATCACAGTGGAGGGACACGACAGAGAGGTTACCCATCAACCCTTCACTCGTCTAGTCCTGATCACAGCAGAGAGTTACCCATCAACCCTTCACTCTGTCTAGTCCTGATCACAGTGGAGAGGAGAGCAGCAGAGAGGTTACCCCATCACCCTTCACTCTGTCTAGTCCTATCACAGCAGAGAGGTTACCCATCAACCCTTCACTCTGTCTAGTCCTGATCACGTGGAGAGAGAGCAGCAGAGAGTTACACATCAACCCTTCACTCTGTCTAGTCCTGATCACAGCAGAGAGGTTTACCCATCAACCTTCACTCTGTCTAGTCCTGATCACAGCAGAGAGGTTACCCATCAACCCTTCACTCTGTCTAGTCCTGATCACAGCAGAGAGGTTACCCATCAACCCTTCACTCTGTCTAGTCCTGATCACCGTGGAGGGGACACCGACAGAGAGGTTACCCATCAACCCTTCACTCTGTCTAGTCCTGATCACGTGGGAGAGGAGAGCCAGCAGAGAGGTTACCCATCAACCCTTCACCTGTCTAGTCCTGATCACAGCAGAGAGGTTACCCATCAACCCTTCACTCTGTCTAGTCCTGATCACAGCAGAGAGGAGACACAGAGAGTTACCCATCAACCCTCACTCTGTCTAGTCCTGATCACAGCAGAGAGATTCCCATCAAACCCTTCATCTGTCTAGTCCTGATCACCGTGGAGAACACGAGAGAGGTTACCCATCAACCCTTCACTCTGTCTAGTCCTGATCACGTGAGGAGGTGACACCGACAGAGAGGTTACCCATCAACCCTTCACTCTGTCTAGTCCTGATCACAGTGGAGAGGAGAGCAGCAGAGAGGTTACCCATCAACCCTTCACTCTGTCTAGTCCTGATCACAGCAGAGAGGATACCCATCAACCCTTCACTCTGTCTAATCCTGATCACAGTGGAGGGGACAACGACAGAGAGGTTACCCATCAACCCTTCACTCTGTCTAGTCCTGATCACAGCAGAGAGGTTACCCATCAACCCTTCACTCTGTCTAGTCCTGTCACAGTGGAGAGACAGCAGAGAGGTTACCCATCAACCCTTCACTCTGTCTAGTCCTGATCACAGCAGAGAGGTTACCCATCAACCCTTCACTCTGTCTAGTCCTGATCACAGTGGAGAGGAGAGCAGCAGAGAGTTTACACATCAACCCTTCACTCTGTCTAGTCCTGATCACATCAGAGAGGTTACCCATCAACCCTTCACTCTGTCTAGTCCTGATCACAGCAGAGAGGTTACCCATCAACCCTTCACTCTGTCTAGTCCTGATCACCGTGGAGAGGACACCGACAGAGAGGTTACCCATCAACCCTTCACTCTGTCTAGTCCTGATCACAGCAGAGAGGAGAACAGCAGAGAGGTTACCCATCAACCCTTCACTCTGTCTAGTCCTGATCACAGCAGAGAGGTTACCCATCACCCTTCACTCTGTCTAGTCCTGATCACAGCAGAGAGAGACAGCAGAGAGGTTACCCATCAACCCTTCACTCTGTCTAGTCCTGATCACAGCAGAGAGTTACCCATCAACCCTTCCACTCTGTCTAGTCCTGATCACCGTGGAGAGGAGAGCATAGAGAGGTTACCCATCAACCCTTCACTCTGTCTATAGTCCTGATCACCGTGAAGAAGCAGCAGAGAGGTACCCATCAACCCTTCACTCTGTCTAGTCCTGATCACCGTGGAGAGGACACCGACAGAGAGGTTACCCATCAACCCTCACTCTGTCTAGTCCTGATCACCGTGGAGAGGACACGAGCAGAGAGTTACCCATCACCCTTCACTCTGTCTAGTCCTGATCACAGTGGAGAGGAGAGCAGCCCAGAGAGGTTACCCATCAACCCTTCACTCTGTCAGTCCTGATCACAGCGGAGAGGATACCCATCAACCCTTCACTCTGTCTAATCCTGATCACAGTGGAGGGGACAACGACAGAGAGGTTACCCATCAACCCTTCACTCTGTCTAGTCCTGATCACGCAAGAGAGTTACCCATCACCCTTCACTCTGTCTAGCCTGATCACAGTAGAGGAGAGCAGCAGAGAGTTACCCATCAACCCTTCACTCTGTCTAGTACTGATCACAGCAGAGAGAATTACCCATCACCCTTCACTCTGTCTAGTCCTGATCACAGTGGAGAGGAGAGCAGCAGAGAGTTTAACATACAA
Source organism: Salvelinus namaycush (assembly GCF_016432855.1). Classification (NCBI taxonomy): domain Eukaryota; kingdom Metazoa; phylum Chordata; class Actinopteri; order Salmoniformes; family Salmonidae; genus Salvelinus; species Salvelinus namaycush. The sequence goes on from NC_052307.1 coordinate 3,100,441, forward strand.
CCCTTCACTCTGTCTAGTCCTGATCAACAGCAGAGAGGTTACCCATCAACCCTTCACTCTGTCTAGTCCTGATCACGGCAGAGAGGTTACCCATCAACCCTCACTCTGTCTAGTCCTGATCAAGAGCGGAGGTTACCCATCAACCCTTCACTCTGTCAGTCCTGATCACCGTGAGTACAGCAGGGGAGGGAACCGACAGAGAGGTTACCATCAACCCTTCACTCTTCTAGTCCTGATCACAGTGGAGAGGAGAGCAGCAGAGAGGTTACCCATCAACCCTTCTCTGTTAGTCCTGATCACAGCAGAGAGGTTACCCATCAACCCTTCACTCTGTCTAGTCCATGATCACAGCAGAGGAGGAGAACAGCAGAGAGTTACCCATCCACCTTCACTCTGTCTAGTCCTGATCACAGCAGAGAGGTTACCCATCAACCCTTCACTCTGTCTAGTCCTGATCACAGCAGAGAGGTTACCCATCAACCCTTCACTCTGTCTAGTCCTGATCACAGTGGAGGGGACAACGACAGAGAGGTTACCCATCAACCCTTCACTCTGTCTAGTCCTGATCACAGCAGAGAGGTTACCCATCAACCCTTCACTCTGTCTAGTCCTGATCACAGTGGAGAGGAGAGCAGCAGAGAGGTTACCCATCACCCTTCACTCTGTCTAGTCCTATCACAGTGGAGAGCAGCAGAGGGTTACCCATCAACCCTCACTCTGTCTAGTCCTGATCACAGCAGAGAGGATACCCATCAACCCTTCACTCTGTCTAGTCCTGATCACAGTGGAGAGGAGAGCAGCAGAGAGGTTACCCATCAACCCTTCACTCTGTCCAATCCTGATCACAGCAGAGAGGTTACCCATCAACCCTTCACTCTGTCTAGTCCTGATCACAGCAGAGAGGTTACCCATCAACCCTTCACTCTGTCTAGTCCTGATCACCGTGGAGAGGACAACGACAGAGAGGTTACCCATCAACCCTTCACTCTGTCTAGTCCTGATCACCGTGGAGAGGACACCGACAGAGAGGTTACCCATCAACCCTCACTCTGTCTAGTCCTGATCACAGTGGAGGGGACACCGACAGAGAGGTTACCCATCACCCTTCACTCTGTCTAGTCCTGATCACAGTGGAGAGGAGAACAGCAGAGAGGTTACCCATCAACCCTTCACTCTGTCTAGTCCTGATCACCGTGGAGAGGACACCGACAGAGAGGTTACCCATCAACCCTTCACTCTGTCTAGTCCTGATCACAGCAGAGAGGTTACCCATCAACCCTTCACTCTGTCTAGTCTTGATCACAGTGGAGAGGAGAAAGGCAGAGAGGTTACCCATCAACCCTTCACTCTGTCTAGTCCTGATCACAGCAGAGAGGTTACCCATCAACCCCTTCACTCTGTCTAGTCCTGATCACAGCAGAGAGGTTACCCATCAACCCTTCACTCTGTCTAGTCTGATCACCGTGGAGAGGACACCGACAGAGAGGTTACCCATCAACCCTTCACTCTGTCTAGTCCTGATCACAGTGGAGGGGACACCGACAGAGAGGTTACCCATCAACCCTTCACTCTGTCTAGTCCTGATCACAGTGGAGAGGACAACGACAGAGAGGTTACCCATCAACCCTTCACTCTGTCTAGTCCTGATCACAGCAGAGAGGTTACCCATCAACCCTTCACTCTGTCTAGTCCTGATCACAGCAGAGAGGAGAACAGCAGAGAGGTTACCCATCAACCCTTCACTCTGTCTAGTCCTGATCACAGCAGAGAGGTTACCCATCAACCCTTCACTCTGTCTAGTCCTGATCACAGCAGAGAGGTTACCCATCAACCCTTCACTCTGTCTTGTCCTGATCACAGCGGAGAGGAGAGCAGCAGAGAGTTTACCCATCAACCCTTCACTCTGTCTAGTCCTGATCACAGTGGAGAGGACAACGACAGAGAGGTTACCCATCAACCCTTCACTCTGTCTAGTCCTGATCCAGCAGCAGAGGTTACCCATCAACCTTCACTCTGTCTAGTCCTGATCACAGCAGAGAGGAGAGCAGCAGAGAGGTTACCCATCAACCCTTCACTCTGTCTAGTCCTGATCACAGCAGAGAGTTTACACATCAACCCTTCACTCTGTCTAGTCCTGATCACAGCAGAGAGGTTACCCATCAACCCTTCACTCTGTCTAGTCCTGATCACAGCAGAGAGGTTACCATCAACCCTTCACTCTGTCTAGTCCTGATCACCGTGGAGAGGAGCACAGAGAGGTTACCCATCAACCCTTCACTCTGTCTAGTCCTGATCACGTGGAGAGGACACGCAGAGAGGTTACCCATCAACCCTTCACTCTGTCTAGTCCTGATCACGTGGAGAGGACACCGACAGAGAGGTTACCCATCAACCCTTCACTCTGTCTAGTCCTGATCACAGTGGAGAGGAAACAGCAGAGAGGTTACCATCAACCCTTCACTCTGTCTAGTCCTGATCACAGTGGAGAGGCCAGACAGAGAGGTTACCCATCAACCCTTCACTCTGTCTAGTCCGATCACAGCAAGAGGTTACCCATCAACCCTTCACTCTGTCTAGTCCTGATCACAGCAGAGAGGTTACCCATCAACCCTTCACTCTGTCTAGTCCTGATCACCGTGGAGAGGACACCGACAGAGAGGTTACCCATCAACCCTTCACTCTGTCTAGTCCTGATCACCGTGGAGAGGACACCGACAGAGAGGTTACCCATCAACCCTTCACTCTGTCTAGTCCTGATCACAGTGGAGAGGAGAGCAGCAGAGAGGTTACCCATCAACCCTTCACTCTGTCTAGTCCTGATCACAGCAGAGAGGATACCCATCAACCCTTCACTCTGTCTAATCCTGATCACAGTGGAGGGGACAACGACAGAGAGGTTACCCATCAACCCTTCACTCTGTCTAGTCCTGATCACAGCAGAGAGGTTACCCATCAACCCTTCACTCTGTCTAGTCCTGATCACAGTGGAGAGGAGAGCAGCAGAGAGGTTACCCATCAACCCTTCACTCTGTCTAGTCCTGATCACAGCAGAGAGGTTACCCATCAACCCTTCACTCTGTCTAGTCCTGATCACAGTGGAGAGGAGAGCAGCAGAGAGTTTACACATCAACCCTTCACTCTGTCTAGTCCTGATCACATCAGAGAGGTTACCCATCAACCCTTCACTCTGTCTAGTCCTGATCACAGCAGAGAGGTTACCCATCAACCCTTCACTCTGTCTAGTCCTGATCACAGCAGAGAGGTTACCCATCAACCCTTCACTCTGTCTAGTCCTTATCACCGGGGAGAGGAGAGCAGCAGAGAGGTTACCCATCAACCCTTCACTCTGTCTAGTCCTGATCACAGTGGAGAGCAGCAGAGAGGTTACCCATCAACCCTTCACTCTGTCTAGTCCTGATCACAGCAGAGAGGATACCCATCAACCCTTCACTCTGTCTAGTCCTGATCACAGTGGAGAGGAGAGCAGCAGAGAGGTTACCCATCAACCCTTCACTCTGTCCAATCCTGATCACAGCAGAGAGGTTACCCATCAACCCTTCACTCTGTCTAGTCCTGATCACAGCGAGAGGTTACCCTCAACCTTCACTCTGTCTAGTCCTTATCACCGGGGAGAGGAGAGCAGCAGAGAGGTTACCCATCAACCCTTCACTCTGTCTAGTCCTGATCACCGTGGAGAGGACAACGACAGAGAGGTTACCCATCAACCCTTCACTCTGTCTAGTCCTGATCACCGTGGAGAGACAACCGACAGAGAGGTTACCCATCAACCCTTCACTCTGTCTAGTCCGATCACAGTGGAGGGGACACCGACAGAGAGGTTACCCATCAACCCTTCACTCTGTCTAGTCCTGATCACAGTGGAGAGGAGAACAGCAGAGAGGTTACCCATCAACCCTTCACTCTGTCTAGTCCTGATCACCGTGGAGAGGACACCGACAGAGAGGTTACCCATCAACCCTTCACTCTTTATAGTCCTGATCACAGCAGAGAGGTTACCCATCAACCCTTCACTCTGTCTAGTCTTGATCACAGTGGAGAGGAGAAAGGCAGAGAGGTTACCCATCAACCCTTCACTCTGTCTAGTCCTGATCACAGCAGAGAGGTTACCCATCAACCCTTCACTCTGTCTAGTCCTGATCACAGCAGAGAGGTTACCCATCAACCCTTCACTCTGTCTAGTCCTGATCACCGTGGAGAGGACACCGACAGAGAGGTTACCCATCAACCCTTCACTCTGTCTAGTCCTGATCACAGTGGAGGGGACACCGACAGAGAGGTTACCCATCAACCCTTCACTCTGTCTAGTCCTGATCACAGTGGAGAGGAACAACGACAGAGAGGTACCCATCAACCCTTCACTCTGTCTAGTCCTGATCACAGCAGAGAGGTTACCCATCAACCCTTCACTCTGTCTAGTCCTGATCACAGCAGAGAGGAGAGCAGCAGAGAGGTTACCCATCAACCCTTCACTCTGTCTAGTCCTGATCACAGCAGAGAGGTTACCCATCAACCCTTCACTCTGTCTAGTCCTGATCACAGCAGAGAGGTTACCCATCAACCCTTCACTCTGTCTTGTCCTGATCACAGCGGAGAGGAGAGCAGCAGAGAGTTTACACATCAACCCTTCACTCTGTCTAGTCCTGATCACAGCAGAGAGGTTACCCATCAACCCTTCACTCTGTCTAGTCCTGATCACAGTGGAGAGGAGAGCAGCAGAGAGTTTCAATCAACCCTTCACTCTGTCTAGTCCTGATCACAGCAGAGAGGTTACCCATCAACCCTTCACTCTGTCTAGTCCTGATCACAGCAGAGAGGTTACCCATCAACCCTTCACTCTGTCTAGTCCTGATCACCGTGGAGAGGAGAGCAGCAGAGAGGTTACCCATCAACCCTTCACTCTGTCTAGTCCTGATCACCGTGGAGAGAACACCGACAGAGAGGTTACCCATCAACCCTTCACTCTGTCTAGTCCTGATCACAGTGGAGGGGACACCGACAGAGAGGTTACCATCAACCCTTCACTCTGTCTAGTCCTGATCACAGTGGAGAGGAGAACAGCAGAGAGGTTACCCATCAACCCTTCACTCTGTCAGTCCTGATCCAGTGGAGGGACAACGACAGAGAGGTTACCCATCAACCCTTCATCTGTCTAGTCCTGATCACAGCAGAGAGGTTCCCATCAACCCTCACTCTGTCTAGTCCTGATCACAGCAGAGAGGTTACCCATCAACCCTTCACTCTGTCTAGTCCTGATCACAGCAGAGAGGTTACCCATCAACCCTTCACTCTGTCTAGTCCTGATCACCGTGGAGAGGACACCGACAGAGAGGTTACCCCACACCCTTCACTCTGTCTAGTCCTGATCACCGTGGAGAGGACACGACAGAGAGGTTACCCATCAACCCTTCACTCTGTCTAGTCCTGATCACAGCAAGAGAGTTACCCATCAACCCTTCACTCTGTCTAGTCCTGATCACAGCAGAGAGGTTACCCATCAACCCTTCACTCTGTCTTGTCCTGATCACAGCGGAGAGGAGAGCAGCAGAGAGTTTACACATCAACCCTTCACTCTGTCTAGTCCTGATCACAGCAGAGAGGTTACCCATCAACCCTTCACTCTGTCTAGTCCTGATCACAGTGGAGAGGAGAGCAGCAGAGAGTTTACACATCAACCCTTCACTCTGTCTAGTTCTGATCACAGCAGAGAGGTTACCCATCAACCCTTCACTCTGTCTAGTCCTGATCACAGCAGAGAGGTTACCCATCAACCCTTCACTCTGTCTAGTCCTGATCACCGTGGAGAGGAGAGCAGCAGAGAGGTTACCCATCAACCCTTCACTCTGTCTAGTCCTGATCACCGTGGAGAGGACACCGACAGAGAGGTTACCCATCAACCCTTCACTCTGTCTAGTCCTGATCACAGTGGAGGGGACACCGACAGAGAGGTTACCCATCAACCCTTCACTCTGTCTAGTCCTGATCACAGTGGAGAGGAGAACAGCAGAGAGGTTACCCATCAACCCTTCACTCTGTCTAGTCCTGATCACAGTGGAGGGGACAACGACAGAGAGGTTACCCATCAACCGTTCACTCTGTCTAGTCCTGATCACAGCAGAGAGGTTACCCATCAACCCTTCACTCTGTCTAGTCCTGATCACAGCAGAGAGGTTACCCATCAACCCTTCACTCTGTCTAGTCCTGATCACAGCAGAGAGGTTACCCATCAACCCTTCACTCTGTCTAGTCCTGATCACCGTGGAGAGGACACCGACAGAGAGGTTACCCATCAACCCTTCACTCTGTCTAGTCCTGATCACCGTGGAGAGGACACCGACAGAGAGGTTACCCATCAACCCTTCACTCTGTCTAGTCCTGATCACAGTGGAGAGGACAACGACAGAGAGGTTACCCATCAACCCTTCACTCTGTCTAGTCCTGATCACAGCAGAGAGGTTACCCATCAACCCTTCACTCTGTCTAGTCCTGATCACAGTGGAGGGGACAACGACAGAGAGGTTACCCATCAACCCTTCACTCTGTCTAGTCCTGATCACAGCAGAGAGGTACCCATCAACGCTTCACTCTGTCTAGTCTGATCACAGTGAGAGGACAACGCAGAGAGGTTACCCTCAACCCTTCACTCTGTCTAGTCCTGATCACAGCAGAGAGTTACCATCAACCCTTCACTCTGTCTAGTCCTGATCACAGCAGAGAGGTTACCCATCAACCCTTCACTCTGTCTAGTCCTGATCACAGCAGAGAGGTTACCCATCAACCCTTCACTCTGTCTAGTCCTGATCACAGCAGAGAGGTTACCCATCAACCCTTCACTCTGTCTAGTCCTGATCACAGGGAGAGGAGAACAGCAGAGAGGTACCCATCAACCCTTCACTCTGTCTAGTCCTGATCACATCAGAGAGGTTACCCATCAACCCTTCACTCTGTCTAGTCCTGATCACAGTGGAGAGGAGAGCAGCAGAGAGTTTACACATCAACCCTTCACTCTGTCTAGTCTTGATCACAGTGGAGAGGAGAAAGGCAGAGAGGTTACCCATCAACCCTTCACTCTGTCTAGTCCTGATCACAGCAGAGAGGTTACCCATCAACCCTTCACTCTGTCTAGTCTGATCACAGTGGAGAGGAGAGCAGCAGAGAGGTTACCCATCAACCCTTCACTCTGTCTAGTCCTGATCACAGCAGAGAGGTTACCCATCAACTCTTCACTCTGTCTAGTCCTGATCACAGCAGAGAGGAGAACAGCAGAGAGGTTAGACTGTTTCCAGGTATATGAAGTACCTCTCCCCCTACCAATGTAGAACGAAGGGTCTGAGCTCCATACTGTTTAAGTAAAGTAATACAACCACTGTTGTTTAAACAGTTTCATATAAATGTACAGCTATGATGTTGTTACTATTATTAACACTTAACACTACATTTTGTATAGGTTGGCTGTTAACAGTCACATCTGTAATACATGACATAATGTAACTTGTTTAACAGTCACCATCTTAAGACATGGCATAATGTAACCTTGTTAACAGTCACCAATCTGTAATACATGACATAATGTAACCTTGTTTAACAGTCACCATCTGTAATACATGACATAATGTAACCTTGTTTAACAGTCACCATCTGTAATACATGACATAATGTAACCTTGTTAACAGTCACCATCTGTAATACATGACATAATGTAACCTTGTTTAACAGTACCATCTGTAATACATGACATAATGTAACTTGTTAACAGTCACCATCTGTAATACATGACATACTGCAACCTTGTTAACAGTCACCATCTGTAATACATGACATAATGTAACCTTGTTTAACCGTCACCATCTGTAATACATGACATACTGCAACCTTGTTAACAGTCACCATCTGTAATACATGACATAAGTAACCTTGTTAACAGTCACCATCTGTAATACATGACATACTGCAACCTTGTTAACAGTCACCATCTGTAATACATGACATAATGTAACCTTGTTAACAGTCACCATCTGTAATACATGACATAATGTAACCTTGTTTAACAGTCACCATCTGTAATACATGACATAATGTAACCTTGTTTAACAGTCACCATCTGTAATACATGACATAATGTAACCTTGTTTAACAGTCCACCATCTGTAATACATGACATAATGTAACCTGTTTAACAGTCACCATCTGTAATACATGACATAATGTAACCTTGTTAACAGTCACCATCTGTAATACATGACATAATGTAACCTTGTTAACAGTCACCATCTGTAATACATGACATAATGTAACCTTGTTAACAGTCACCATCTGTAATACATGACATACTGCAACCTTGTTAACAGTCACCATCTGTAATACATGACATAATGTAACCTTGTTAACAGTCACCATCTGTAATACATGGACATAATGTAACCTTGTTTAACAGTCACCATCTATAATACATGACATACTGCAACCTGTTAACATCACCATCTGTAATACAATACATAAGTAACCTTGTTAACAGTCACCATCTGGTAATACATGACATACTGCAACCTTGTTAACAGTCACCATCTGTAATACATGACATAATGTAACCTTGTTAACAGTCACCATCTGTAATACATGACATCATGTAACTTGTTAACAGTCACCATCTGTAATACATGACATAATGTAACCTTGTTTAACAGTCACCATCTGTAATACATGACATAATGTAACCTTGTTTAACAGTCACCATCTGTAATACATGACATATGTAACCTTGTTTAACCGTCACCATCTGTAAGACATGACATAATGTAACCTTGTTTAACAGTCACCATCTGTAATACATGACATAATGTAACCTTGTTAACAGCCAAGATGACACAAGCATTATTGCATTCTCTTGCAGTGAAATGTTGTGAAATGTCCTCCTCATGCTGTTCCTGTTCCCTTCCTACAGGTATATGAAGTACCTCTACCCTTACGAATGTGAAAAGAGGGGTCTGAGCTCCCCCGGAGAGCTCCAGGCAGCTATCGACAGTAACCGCCGCGAGGGGCGTCGTCAGAGCTACGGGTCGGCCATCTTTAACTACTCTCCAGCGGGACTCCCTCCGTCCTCTCCTCCCCCAAGATGAGCATGTCTCATCTGGCCATGTCCACCTACAACGGAGTACACCTGACCCAGGGACACAACATCAAGAAAGGTGAGACACAGAGTACTTTACTTCCTGCTTCCTCATGTGACAAGAAGAGCCTGCTATTGTAACGTTCGTTCTCCTCCTCGTCCGAGGAGGAGCAAGGATCGGACCAATATGCAGCGAGGTATGAAGACATAAATATTTATTTAAAGAAAGACGAACACGAAAAACTCTAACAAACTACAAAACAATAAACGACGTAAACAGACCTGAACATGAGAACTTACAGACAACGAAGAACGCACGAACAGGAACAAACTCACAAACAGTCCCGTGTGGCATAAACACTAACACGGGAACAATCACCCACCAACAAACAGTGGTGAACAGCCTACCTTAATATGGTTCTCAATCAGAGGAAATGTAAAACACCTGCCCCTGATTGAGAACCATATCAGGCTAATTGAAAAGAACCAACATAGAAACACATAAACATAGAATGCCCACCCAGCTCACGTCCTGACCATACTAAACAAAGACAAAATAAAGGAAATAAGGTCAGGAACGTGACAGCTATGCTGCTGCCGTGGTAGAGGTAAAGATCCATCAATTAAAATGAGATGTAGTTGCTTGGTATGGATGTGGTTGGTTCACTCCAGGCCACTGAGCAGCCATTTTAAACATGAAATGAAATAGATATGAAATAGAATGACAAAAAAAGAAATGTGGCGGTTGTCTGGGACTCATCAGCCTGACCCCCCTCTACTCAAAACCACACCATTTCTACTATTTATTTTACCTCATAATGCGCCACACCATTCAGTTCTTCATTTTACCTCATAGTGCTGCCACACCATTCAGTTCTTCATTTTACCTCATAGTGCTGCCACACATTCAGTTCTTTATTATACCTCATAGTGCTGCCACACACCATTCAGTTCTTTATTTACCTCATATGCTGCCACACCATTCAGTTCTTTTTATACCTCATAGTGCTGCCACACCATTCAGTTCTTTATTACCTCATAGTGCTGCCACACATTCAGTTCTTTATTTTACCTCATAGTGCTGCCACACCATTAGTTCTTTATTTACCTCATAGTGCTGCCACAACCATTCAGTTTTTATTTACCTCATAGTGCTGCCACACCATTCAGTTCTTTATTTTACCTCATAGTGCGCCAACCATTCAGTTCTTTATTTACTATAGTGCTGCCACACCGATCAGTTCTATATTTACCTCATAGTGCTGCCACACCATTCAGTTCTTTATTTACCTCATATGCTGCCACACTCATTCTTATTTCTCATAGTGCTGCCACACCATTCAGTCTTTATTTTACCTCATAGTGCTGCCACACCATTCAGTTCTTTATTTTACCTCATAGTGCTGCCACACATTCAGTTCTTTATTTACCTCATAGTGCTGCCACACCATTCAGTTCTTTATTTTACCTCATAGTGCTGCCACACCATTCAGTTCTTTATTTTACCTCATAGTGCTGCCACACCATTCAGTTCTTTATTATACCTCATAGTGCTGCCACACCATCCAATTCTTTATTTTACCTCATAGGTGCTGCCACACCATTCAGTTCTTTATTTTACCTCATAGTGCTGCCACACCATTCAGTTCTTTATTTTACCTCATAGTGCTGCACACACCATTCAGTTCTTTATTTTACCACTAGTGCTGCCACACCATTCAGTTCTTTATTTTACCTCATAGTGCTGCCACACATCAGTTCTTTATTTTACCTCATAGTGCTGCCACACCATTCAGTTCTTTATTTTACCTCATAGTGCTGCCACACCATTCAGTTCTTTATTATACCTCATAGTGCTGCCACACCATTCAGTTCTTTTATTTTACCTCATAGTGCTGCCACACCATTCAGTTCTTATTTTACCTCTAGTGCTGCCACACCATTCAGTTCTTTATTTACCTCATTGTGCTGCCACACCATTCAGTTCCTCTTCCATCAACAGATAATTCTCACCAACACAAAGCAAGATTTAATGTACTGCAATATCTATTGAGAGACAAGATAGCGTGATAACACCTACCACAGAAGGAGAAGTTAGAGTTATTTTCATGGGTTGAATGATTTCACAATCACTGCTCCCACCAACACACAAAGGCACACTGCCGTCCTTCACTCGCATATAAACCTGTGGGCAGTTGGTCATCGCTTGGAAGAGGAAACGTCTTGCAAGACTTCTCATACTCATGATGCCCTGCTGCCAATTTCCTCGCTGCATCACAGAGAGAAGAGAGCGAGAGAGAGAGAGAGAGGAGAGAGAGAGAGGGGGGGAAGTAGAGAGAGAGAGCGAGCAGTGTGAGTTGCAGCTTGTATATGCACCATAGGGATAGCCTAAGTACCAGTCTGTTTGTACTCTATAGCCAAATCTTTTTCACTCTGACATTTCAAGCCAGAGTATAACCGATTAGTGTAACGATAGTCTATGTCGTCCTCCTCATCGGACGAGGAGAGGCGAGAAGGATCGCGACCAATATGCAGAGTGGTTGGTTTCCATGGTAATTTAATAACACGAAAACAAATATGCGATACAAAATAACAAAATGAAACTACCGTGACAGTCCCGTGTGGCGAAACAACTAACAAAGGAACAAACACCCACAAAACACACGTGAAACCCCGGCTGCCTAAGTATGATTCTCAATCAGGGACAACGATTGACAGCTGCCTTCTGATTGAGAATCATACCAGGCCGAACACACAAAACCCCAACATAGAAAACAACACATAGACAACCCACCCAACTCACGCCCTGACCATACTAAATAAATACAAAACAAGGGAAAACAGGTCAGGAACGTGACAATTATGAGTTCCTTAATGCTCTACTCATCCATAATCACTTCTACTGCCACCTCATAATCACTTCTACTGCCATCCTTACACATCTACTGCCATCATAATCACTTCTACTGCCACCCATATCATTTCTACTGCCATCCATAACACTTCTACTGCCATCCATAATCACTTCTACTGCCATCCATAATCATTCTATGCCATCCATATCATCACTGCCTCCATAATCCTTATGCACCATTCATTTCTACTTCCATCCATAATCACTTCTACTGCCATCCATAATCATTTCTACTGCCATCCATAATCATTTCTACTGCCATCCATAATCACTTCTACTGCCATCCTATCATTCTACTGCCATCCATTATCACTTATACTACTGCCATCCATAATCACTTCTACTGCCATCCATTATCACTTCTACTGCCATCCATAATCACTACTACTGCATCCATTATCACATCTACTGCTATCCATAATCCTTCTATGCCATCCATAATCATTCTACTGCCATCCATAATCACTTCTACTGCCATCCATAATCACTTTCTACTGCCATCCATACTCACTCTACTGCCATCCATAATCTACTTCTACTGCCATCCATTATCAATTACTGCTATCCAAACACTTCTACTGCCATCCATAATCATTTCTACTCATCCATATCACTTCTATGCCATCCATAACTTCTACTGCATCCATAATCATCTACTGCCGCCTAATCACTCTATGCATCCATAATCACTTTACTGCCATCCATAATCACTTCTACTGCCACCATTATCACATCTACTGCATCCATAATATTCTACTGCCATCCAATCATTACTGCCATCCATAATCATTCTACTGCATCCATAATCATTACTACTGCCATCCATAATCACTTCTACTGCCATCCATAATCACTTCTACTGCACCCATTATCACATCTACTGCCATCCATAATCACTTCTACGCCATCCTAATCACTTCTACTGCCACCCTAATCATTTCTACTGCCATCCATAATCATTTCTACTGCCATCATATCCTTCTACTGCCACCATAATCACTTCTACTGCACCATTATCACATCTACTGCCACCCATTATCACTCTACTGCCATCCATAATCACTTCTACTGCCACCATAATCACTTCTACTGCCACCCATAATCACTTCTACTGCCATCCATTATCAGTCTACTCCACCCATTTCACATCTACTGCCATCCATAATCCATTCTACTGCCACCCTAATCACTTCTACTGCCACCCATTATCACATCTACTGCCATCCATAATCACTTCTACTGCCACCCATAATCACTTCTACTGCCAACCCATTATCACATCTACTGCCATCCATAATCACATCTACTGCCATCCATAATCATTAATACTGCCACCCTAAATCACTTCTACTGCCATCCTAATCCACTCCTCTAACCCTAGCCATGCCATATCATCTACTGCCATTCTCATGACACTTCTACTGCCATCATAATCACTTTCTACTGCCATCCATAATCATTACTACGTAGCCATCCATAATCATTACTACTGCCATCCATAATCACTTCTACTGCCATCCATAATCATTACTACTGCTCCATAATCATTACTACTGCCATCCATAATCACATTCACTGTCCATCCATAATACATTTCTACTGCCATCCATAACACTTTCTACTGCCACCCATAATCATTTCTACTGCACTCCATAATCACTTCTCCTGCATCCATATCATTACTATGCCATCCATAATCATTATACTGCCCATCCATATCACTTCTACTGCCATCCATATCATTTCTACTGCCCATCCATAATTCACTTCTACTGCCACTCCATACCATTTCTACTGCCATCCATAATCCTTCTACTGCCAACATAATCATTTCTACTGCCACGACCATAATCATTCTACTGCATCCATAATCATTTCTATCTGCATTCATAATCACTTCTTACTGCCATTCATAATCACTTCTACTGCCATCCATAATCACTTCTACTGTCCAATCCCATAATCAACTTCTACTGCCATCCATAATCACATTCTACTGCCATCCATAATCATTTCTACTGCCACACATAATCATTTCTACTGCCATCCATAATCACTTTCTACTGCCATTCATAATCATTCTACTGCCATTCACATCACTTTTACATCCATAATCATTTCTACTGCCATCATAATCATTCTACTGCCATTCATAATCACTTCTACTGCACCATAATCACTTCTAATTGCCATCACTAATCCACTTCGGTTAACTGCACATCATAATCCACTTCTACGCCATCCAGTAATCACTTCTACTGCCATCCATATCATTACTACTGCCATTCTAAGCAGTTTTGTGACTCATGTCACATTCCTACAGTGCCTACAGAATGCTCATTCTGGGTTGAAACAAAGACAATTTCTGAGATCGATGTAAAAAAAATGGACAGTAAATCAATAAAGTATATTATTTTTCTTTGTGTTACCCTCAGAGGATGGCCTGATTTCGGACGGTCTGTAGGGCCGTGTTGGGAGATGCCCATGTCTCTGGGAAGGCCCACGGGGCCGGCTGCAGGACAGGCGGCTGACAGCGGTTGCAGCTGCAGCCGTTGGAGCAGCTGAGGGAGAAGCCGGAGAGGCGGAGCGCCGCCAGAGAAGAAGAGGAATGGGTTGATGGAGTCAGCCAGAGACTCGACGCAGCTGCGCTTCAAGCAGAACCGTCTCCGCCATGGCAACACGACTGCCCGTGAACATCAGCAAACAACAGAGGTTGAGAGGATCAGAGGTAATATAACAACTTTATTAACTTTCAAACGCATATTAGTATCATTACTGTGTGTAGTGTATCTATTTAGGCTGAGAGGCTGAGCGATGAGACCAAAGCAACACATTTACGTTATTACTTGTGCTAAAGCACACATTTACGTTATAGTTGTGGCTAAAA
>NC_052307.1:3115465-3150769 GCF_016432855.1 Salvelinus namaycush
CCGCCCCCCCCCCCCTCCCCCCCCCCTTCCTTCTCCTCCCTCCTTTCTCCTCTCCCCCCTTCCCTCTCTCCTCCTCTCTCCCTCCTCCCCCCTCCCCTCTTCCTCCCTCCCCTTCCCCCTTCTCCTCTCCCCTCTCCTTCTTCCCCCTTCCCCTTCTTTTCTTCCTTCCTCCTCTCCCCCCTCCCCCCTCCCTCTTTCTCCGCTCCTCCTCCCCCTCTCCTTTTCCTTCCCCCCTTCTTCTCCCTTTCTTCCTCCTTCTCCTCTTCCTCCTCCCTCTCTCTCTCCCCTCCTCCCCCCCTCTCCTCCTCTTCATACTTGCCCTTCCCCCCTCCGTCTCGTCTCTCCACTCTTTTTTTTTTTTTTTCGTTTTACCTTCTCTCTACTACCCCTCCTCATTTTTTTTCGAATGTGAAATGTCAGAATAATAGTAGAGAGAATGATTTATTTCAGCTTTTGTTTCTTTCATCACATTCCCAGCGGGTCAGAAGTTTACATACACTCAATTAGTATTTGGTAGCGTTGCCTTTAAATTGTTTAACTTGGGTCAAATGTTTCGGGTAGCCTTCCACAGGCTTCCCACAATAAGTTGTGTGGATTTTGGCCCATTCCTCATGACAGAGCTGGTGTAACTGAGTCAGGTTCGTAGGCCTCCTTGCATGCACACGCTTTTTCAGTTCTGCCAACAAATTTTCTATAGGATTGAGGTCAGGGCTTTGTGATGGCCACTCCAATACCTTGACTTTGTTGTCCTGAAGCCATTTTGCCACAACTTTGGAAGTATGCTTGGGGTCATTGTCAATTTGGAAGACCCATTTGCGACCAAGCTTTAACTTCCTGACTGATGTCTTGAGATGTTGCCTCAATATATCCACATAATTTTCCTTTCCTCATGATGCCATCTGTTTTGTGAAGTGTACCAGTCCCTCCTGCAGCAAAGCACCCCCACAACATGATGCTGCCACTCCCGTGCTTCACGGTTGGGATGGTGTTCTTCGGCTTGCAAGCCTCCCCCTTTATCCTCCAAACATAACGATGGTCATTATGGCCAAACAGTTATATTTTTGTTTCATCAGACCAGAGGACATTTCTCCAAAAAGTACGATCCTTGTCCCCATGTGCAGTTGCAAACCGTAGTCTGGCTTTTTTATGGTGGTTTTGGAGCAGTGGCTTCATCCTTGCTGAGCGGCCTTTCAGGATATGTCTATATAGGACTTGTTTTACTGTGGATATAGATACTTTTGTACCTGTTTCCTCCAGCATCTTCACAAGGTCCTTTGCTGTTGTTCTGGGATTGATTTGCACTTCTCGCACCAAAGTACTTTCATCTCTAGGAGACAGAAGGCGTCTCCTTCCTCAGCGGTATGATGGGTGCGTGGTCCCATGGTGTTTATACTTGCATACTGTTGTTTGTACAAATTAATCAGGCATTTGGAAATTGCTCCCAAGGATGAACCAGACTTGTGAAGGTCTATACACATTTTTTCTGAGGTCTTGGCTGATTTCTTTTGATTTTCCCATGATGTCAAGCAGAGGCACTGAGTTTGAAGGTAGGCCTTGAAATACATCCACAGGTACACCTCCAACTGACTCAGGCTAATTGACATAATTTATCAAAAGCTTCTAAAGCCATGACATCATTTTCTCGAATTTTCCAAGCTGTTTAAAGGCACAGTCAACTTAGTGTATTTAAACTTCTGACCCACTGGAATTGTGATACAGTGAAATAATCTGTCTGTAAACAATTGTTGGAAAAATGACTTGTGTCATGCACAAAGTAGATGTCCTAACCGACTTGCCAAAATTTTAGTTTGTTTACAAGAAATGTGTGGAGTGGTTGAAAAACAAGTTTTAATGACTCCAACCTAAGTGTATGTAAACTTCCGACTTCAAATGTATGTATTCACCCCCTTGGCTATGAAGCCCCAAAATAAGATCTAGTGCAACCAATTACCTTCAGAAGTCACATAATTAGTTAGATTGCACACAGGTGGAATTTATTTAAGTGTCACATGATCTGTCACATGATCTCAGTTTATATATACACCTGTTCTGAAAGGCCCCAGAGTCTGCAACACCACTAAGCAAGGGACAGCACCAAGCAAGCAGCACTATGATGACCAAGGAGCTCTCCGAACAGGACAAAGTTGTGGAGAAGTACAGTTCAGGGTTTGGTTATAAAAAAAGATCAGAAACTTTGAAAATCACAGGGAGCACCAGTAAATCCGCAATTAAAAAATGTGAAGAGTATGGCATCACAACAAACCTGCCAAGAGAGGGCCGCCCACCAAAACTCACAGACCAGGCAAAGAGAGCATTAATCAGAGAGGCAAAAAAAAAGACAAGAGATAACCCTGAAGGAGCTGCAAAGCTCCACAGCGGAGATTGGAATATCTGTCCATAGGACCACTTTAAGCTGTACACTCCACCGAGCTGGGCTTTACGGAAGAGTGGCCAGAAAAAAGCAATGCTTTCAGAAAAAAATAGGCAAACACGTTTGGTGTTCGCCAAAAGGCATGTGGGAGACTCCCCAAACATAGGGAAGAAGGTACTCTGGTCAGATGAAACTAAAATGGAGATGTTGTGCCATCTGGCTCAAACCCAACACCTCTCATTACCCTGAGAACCGCATAGTGGTGGCAGCATCATGCTGTGGGGATGTTTTTCATCGGCAGGGACTGGGAAACTGGTAAGAATTGATGGAATGATGGATGGCGCTAAATACAGGGAAATTCTTGAGGGAAACCTGTTTCAGTCTTCCAGAGATTTGAGGCTGGGACGGAGGTTCCCCTTCCAGCAGGACAATGATCCTAAGCATACTGCTAAAGCAACACTCAAGTGGTTTATGGGGAAACATTTAAATGTCTTGGAATGGCCTAGTCAAAGCCCAGACCTCAATCCAATTGAGAATCTGTGGTATGACTTAAAGATTCCTGTACACCAGCGGAACCCATCCTACTTGAAGGAGCTGAAACAGTTTTGCCTTGAAGAATGGGAAAAATCCCAGTGGCTAGATGTGCCAAGCTTATAGAGACATACCCCAAGAGACTTGCAGCTGTAATTGCTGCAAAAGGTGACTCTACAAAGTATTGACTTTGGGGCGGGGGGTGAATAGTTATGCACGCTCAAGTTTTCAGTTTTTCCGTCTTGTTTCTTGTTTGTTTCACAATAAAAAGTATTTTGCATCTTCATAGTGGTAGGCATGTTGTGTAAATCAAATAATCCAAACCCCCCAAAAATCTATTTTAGTTACAGGTTGTAAAGTAAAGAAAATAGGAAACATGCCAAGGCGGGTGAATAATTTCACAAGCCACTGTACCCCTCTACCCCACTACCTCTCCACCCCTCCACCTCTCCACCCCTCCGCCCTCTATCCCTCTACGTCTCTACCCCTCCACCCCTCTACCCCTCTACCTCTCTACCCCTCCACCCCTCTACCTCTCCACCCCTCTACCTCTCTACCCCTCCACCCCTCTACCTCTCCACCCCTCCACCCTCTACCCCTCTACGTCTCTACCCCTCCACCCCTCCACCTCTCCACCTCTCTACCCCTCCACCCCTCTACGTCTCTACGTCTCTACCCCTCTACCCCTCTACCTCTCCACCCCTCTACCCCTCCACCCATCCACCCCTCTACATCTCTACCCCTCTACCCCTCCACCTCTCCACCTCTCTACCCCTCCACCCCTCCACCCATCTACCTCTCTACCTCTATACACATTAGGTAGGGCCAAAACCTTTTTTTCTCTTGCACTAATCCAACCCTAACCAGTATAACACACAGACACATAATGTAATGAATGTGAATGTCCAAGAACAGATATTGGAATCTCCTTCCTTCCCTAGGAACTGCTCTCTCTCTGGGGTGGATCCCAAATCACACCCTATTACATATGTAGTGCACTACAGATGTAGGATCTTTATTTGGTCACCCTTTCGCAGTAGAACTTGTAGTGTATTTGAGGTTTAAAAAATAGTTCTGAAGTTTTTAATTTCCACTTTGAAATTTCTAATTTGTTCTTCAATTACAACAAAAAAAAAATGGATCAACCCCTTCAAAAATGTCCATGAATTATAATTCACACAATAATTCACATTTCCTGTTGGCTGCAGGGTTATTTTTCCTGCTGTAGCAAACTGGATCAAATTATGATCCTACACCTGTGCTTTTGACCAGTGTTAATAAAAGCTGTGCGCTATATAGGGAATGGGGCATCATTTGGGACGGACGTGTTCTGTGTTACTGGTCCTCCATTAGCCTGCTGCTGAAATGTAAAGTGATTAGTCCTTCATCCTTGACAGGAATTATTCTCCTCTAATGAATTCCAAATGTGGCAAAGTCATGTGTCTCGCCTTGGTTCGCCGTGACCGGCAGTCACATCTCCTCCAACCTAATTGCCTGCAGTGTAGCCAAATTCAATACAAAAATGCCTTTTTCCTCTGCCAGATGACGTCCATTGTCTTTCCGTCGCTCCGTCGCTTCCATACAGATGTGGGGGATCTGTTTGAGATTCTACTCACTGTTCTGTTCTGGTGGTGATGTCATGTCGACTGACTAATAAATGAAACGGGACATTTTGCTTCTGCAGTCGAGCAGCCATGATACTGTAGATGTGGAAGAAGAGGGATTGAACATAAACACACAAACACACACTTGGGTTCTATAAGATGGCACTGTATGGCTGTTGTCTTGTGAGCTCTGACCCAACTTAGTTATTTTGTGATTATTTTGCCATTCATCAAAATGTATCCTCTATCATTTCTTATTATCGACAATCACTTTTGAACATATGATCGGTAGTTACTAACCACAATTCCTGCTTAAACTTCGGGCTTCAACTCATCTGCCGTGGGCCCTTTGTGTAATTCCAACCCAATTTCCGGGCTACCCAATAGGAAACGCCGGCGAAAAAAAGGCAGGACATGGAGAGCCCTGACGAGATTAAGGCGAAGGGAAAACTCTTCCCTCCATTCTGTTGGTCAATTAAAAGATGGAGGACTGGACTCTCGTAACTGCAATATTTTCTGCTTTTCTGAAACATGGCTATTAGTCAAGATATGCCTCAGGGCTATCCAAATCGAGAGATTCTCCATTCACCGAGCGGACAGGACATTCGATTCAGGGAAATCAAGAGGGGGAGGGCTATGCCTCAGGGCTCTCCAACTCAATGGGATTCTCCATTCACCGAGCGGACAGGACATTCGATTCAGGGAAATCAAGAGGGGGAGGGGTATGCCTCAGGGCTATCCAACTCAATGGGATTCTCCATTCACCAAGCGGACAGGACATTCGATTCAGGGAAATCAAGAGGGGGAGGGGTATGCCTTAGGGCTATCCAACTCAATGGGATTCTCCATTCACCGAGCGGACAGGACATTCGATTCAGGGAAATCAAGAGGGGGAGGGGTATGCCTCAGGGCTATCCAACTCAATGGGATTCTCCATTCACCAAGCGGACAGGACATTCGATTCAGGGAAATCAAGAGGGGGAGGGGTATGCCTTAGGGCTATCCAACTCAATGGGATTCTCCATTCACCGAGCGGACAGGACATTCGATTCAGGGAAATCAAGAGGGGGAGGGGTATGCCTCTTCATCAACAGCAAAAGATGTGCTGAGTTTAGCGCAGTGGAATGCGTGGATGGTAACGTCCCACCTGACCAACATCCAGTGAAAGTGCAGGGCGCCAAATTCAAAACAACAGAAATCTCATAATTGAAATTCATCAAACATACAAGTATTTACACAATTTTAACCTCTAACGAGTCCCCCTCCCGGATCCGGGATCCTCCTCATCAAAAAAGCTGACTAGCATAGCCTAGCCTAACGGGACAGGGATATCATATAATATAATTTCATGAAATCACAAGTCCAATACAGCAAATGAAAGATAAACATCTTGTGAATCCAGCCATCATTTCCGATTTTTTAAATGTTTTACAGCGAAAACACAATATGTATTTATATTAGCTCACCACAATAGCCAAACACACAACGCCATGTTTTCACCATGTTTCCACCGCAAAGGTAGCTTTCACAAAACCCACAAATAGAGATAAAATGAATCACTAACCTTTGGACAACTTCATCAGATGACAGTCTTATAACATCATGTTATACAATACATTTCTGTTTTGTTCGAAAATGTGCATATTTAGAGCTGCAAATCGGGGTTTTACATTGTGAATACGTAGCAACAAAGCACCAAAATGTCCGGAGATATTTTGGACAGTCACCTAATCTAACCAAAGAACTCATCATCATAAACTTTACTAAAAAATACATGTTGTACAGCAAATGAAAGATAGATACACTGGTTCTTAATGCAACCGCTGTGTTAGATTTAAAAAAATAAATACTACAACATACAGCATGCATTATTGTGATACAGCGCTCACCTATTCTCTGCCTTGTTGGAGCCAACATATTACAGAAAAATACGAAATAACATCATAAATATTCTCTTACTTTTGATGTTCTTCCATCAGAATGTTGTGCAAGGAGTCCTAGTTCCAGAATAAATCGTTGTTTGGTTTTAGAATGTCCATTTCTTCTGTCGAATTAGCAACTTTGGCTAGCCATGTGGTCAAACTCGGTTGAAAAATCATACTTTATGATGTTTTTCTCATAGGTATCCAATAAAATCAGAGCCGGAGCAATTCGTCGTGTATACGGAACGCTTTTCAGAAGACAATATCGAGGTCCCCCGCGCGCCGTCGAAGACAAAGAAAATACCGGACCTGTCACTCCAAAAGCTCTTATTCGGGCTCAGATCAAGCCAGACACCCCATTCAACCTTCCACTGCCTGTTGACATCTAGTGGAAGGCGTATGAAGTGCATACATATCGATAAATAAAAGCCAGTTGAATAGGCAGGCCCTGAAACAGAGCCTCGTTTTCAGATTTTTCACTTCCTGTATGGAAGTTTGCTGCCAAATGAGTTCTGTTTTGCTCACAGATATAATTCAAACCGTTTTAGAATGTGAGTTTGTGTGTATGTGTGTGTATATTGTGTGTGTATATTGTGTGTGTATGTGAATTTACAATGTGAGGTTCCCCGGCGCACAGTTGAAAACTGACAAAAGAGCAGACCTGTCACTCCAAAAGCTCTTATTCGGCCTCACATCAAGCTAGACACCCCATTCTAAAACCAAACAACGATTTATTCTAGACCAAGGACTCCTTGTACAAGATTCTGATGGAAGCTCAGCAAAAGTAAGAACAATTTATGATGTTATTTCGTATTTTTGTGTGAAATGTTTAGTCCTATTCTCCGCCCTTTTAGCGGGCGATGTCTCGCAATAACGCAAGCTGTATGTTGTACTAAAGTTATTTTTTAAAATCTAACACAGCGGTTGCATTAAGAACCAGTGTATCTTTCATTTGCCATACAACAAGTATTTTTATGTAAAGTTTATGATGAGTTATTTGGTCAGATTAGGTGAGTGTCAGAAATATATCCGGACATTCTGGGAAAAAGTTGCTACATTTTCACAATGTATAACCACGGTTTTCAGCTCTAAATATGCACACTTTCGAACAAAACATAAATGTTTTGTGTAACATGATGTTATAAGACTGTCATCTGATGAAGTTGGTCAAGGTTAGTGATTTATTTTATATTTATTGCTGGTTTTTGCTAAAGCTATCTTTGCGGTGAATAAATGCGGTTGTGTGTTTGGCTATTGTGGTAAGCTAATATATTTCTATATTGTGTTTTCGCTGTAAAACACTTAAAACATCGGAAATATTGGCTGGATTCACAAGATGTTTATCTTTCATTTGCTGTACACCATGTATTTTTCATAAATGTTTTATGATGAGTATTTATGTATTTCACGTTGCTCTGTAATTATTCTGGCTGCTTTGGTGCTATTTTTGATTGTAGCTGCAATGTAAAACTATGATTTATACCTCAAATATGCACATTTTTCGAACAAAACATAAATGTATTGTGTAACATGTTATAAGACTGTCATCTGATGAAGTTGTTTCTTGGTTAGTGACTAATTATATCTATATTTTGTTGGTTTTTTGAAAGCTACCTATGCGGTGGATAAATAGTGTTGTGTGTTTGGCTATTGTGGTGAGCTAACATAAATATATATTGTGTTTTCGCTGTAAAACATTTTAAAAATCGGACATGTTGGCTGTATTCACAAGATGTTTATCTTTCATTTGCTGTATTGGACTTGTTAATGTGTGGAAGTTAAATATTTCCCAAAAATATTTTTTGAATTTCGCGCTCTGCGAAGGCAGCGGAATGTTGTGCGTGTTTTGATGATTTGATGATCTTCATCAGATGACACTCATAGGACTTCTTCATGTTACACAATACATGTATGTTTTGTTCGATAAAGTTCATATTTATATCCAAAAATCTTAGTTTACATTTGCGCGTTATGTTCAGTAACGTTTTGGCTCCAAAACACCCGGTGATTTTGCAGAGAGCCACATTATTTTACAAAAATACTCATAATAAACATTGATAAAAGATAAAAGTATTATACATGGATCTTTAGATAAACTTCTCCTTAATGCAACTGCTGTGTCAGATTTAAAAAAACCTTTACGGAAAAAGCATACCATCTTATAATCTTATAATCGAGTACAGAGCTCAGAGTCCAAACAAGCCATACAGATATCCGCCATGTTGTGGAGTCAACAGAAGTCAGAAATAGTATTATAAATATTCACTTACCTTTGATGATCTTCATCAGAATGCACTCCCAGGAATCCCAGTTCCACAATAAATGTTAGTTTTTTTTCGATAACGTCCATAATTAACAACACACAGGTAACAACACATCCGCCACGCTGATCTTCAACATAGGGGCCCCTCAGGGGTGCGTGCTAAGTCCCCTCCTGTACTCTATCAATTCCTCGAACTTAATGGAATTGATAGGCCTGTGCCGTCTATTCAACAGCTGAGGTGGGGGCTCTGGCTTGTTTTTTCGTACTGTTCCTACCATCGGCAGCTTCCTCTTGAGAAGCTCCTCTCCCAGCTTGTGCGACGTAAAAAAGCTGGAGCATGTGATGTTTTTGCCACAGAGTCGATGTGTCATGTCCAGGACAACCCGCATCCCTTGGTTCTTCTCAGGGGCTCCTCCATCTGGCTTCCCCGTATACACTTGCAAGTTCCACACATACGATGAAGCAACATCACAGGCAGCCCAGATCTTGATTCCATATTTTGCAGGTTTAGACGGTGTGTACTGCCTGAAGGGGCATGTTGGGCTCAGGGTTGTAAAACAGGGGAAGGAGGTCCACCCACTTGTCCCACACTGACCCAATGGCAGCTAGCTTGTCTCTCTGCACTGACCTGATAGCAGCTAGCTTGTCTCTCTGCACTGACCTGATAGCAGCTAGCTTGTCTCTCTGCACTGACCCAATGGCAGCTAGCTTGTCTCTCTACACTGACCTGATAGCAGCTAGCTTGTCTCTCTGCACTGACCTGATAGCAGCTAGCTTGTCTCTCTACACTGACCTGATTGCAGCTAGCTTGTCTCTCTGCACTGACCTGATAGCAGCTAGCTTGTCTCTCTACACTGACCTGATAGCAGCTAGCTTGTCTCTCTACACTGACCTGATTGCAGCTAGCTTGTCTCTCTGCACTGACCTGACTGCAGCTAGCTTGTCTCTCTGCACTGACCTGATTGCAGCTAGCTTGTCTCTCTGCCACCTAGCTGGTCCGGTGTCTTGGTTATCGAACCGGATAATCCTGTAAATAATGTGGACATTTTCCAGAGACATTGTTGCACGGAAAAGTTCTCTGCCAGTTTCTGCATCCCATTGATTCTGAAAACACAAGAAAGTATGCATGTAAATGAGTATGGTCCATGAACATGGTCCATCTCCTTCCATCTCTCTCCAGTCCAGAATGATTTTCTGGATGGTGTCTGGGATGAACAGTTCAAGGGAAGACTATGTCCTGCACATGAGTAACCGCCATCCGCATTGGCCCTGGTTGCATCCGTATCACATTGGCAACCATGCTGGGTGTCTCATTCCGTGGGCAAGAAGACTATTCAATTTCACAATTTTTATATCCATATTTCTCCTCCTGCAGGCTGCTGATGAGCTGGTTGCTGACGGGCTGGTCCTGGGGATGGCTACTGACGGGCTGGTCCTGGGGCTGACTGAGGGTCAATCTCATCCTCTTCTTCAAACTTACTGTCACTCTGAATTCACAGAGACATGATCCTCATATTTTGAAAAGTATTAATCTTCCTGAAGTGGAAGACGCTCCTTCCACACTGGCTTCTCTCTCTGCAAAAAAGGTCTGAGCAGAGATTCTTTGTGCTATAGTGATTGATTGTGGTAAGGTGCCACACATGCAAAGCTATTAATATGTTGCGTCCCTCCCCCAATTTGCACCTGGCTGGGGTAGAGTGCGGGAAAATACAGAATTGTTTACAATGTATCTAAGTAATGTATTGTAATAACATTGTGCAGGTTCCCGCAAGACATTGTGTAGTTTCACACACTACAACGGCTAAATAGTACGAGAAAAGCAGGATATAGGCAGACAGAGAGAGACAGACAGGTACTTGGTGCTATGTTGAAACAGCAGGTCCAGGGAGGAGGAAGACAGAGTGAAGGGGGGTGCACAGTGTTCACTCAATAAAAATGTGTTCTTTTACATGTTCTTCACAGAAAATGAGCCAAGGCCATCGAGACTCAGGTTGAATAAATAATTTATTGTATCATTTTTCTTTTAGTAAACATCGAAAATGGGTCCCACAGACCCGAACACCACACAAGGGTTAAAAGGTTGTTTACCACCTTTACGATGGGGTCTAATACCAGACTGGAGTGTTTCATACAGTCTATATTATTTGTCTCCAGGAAGGCAGTGAGTTGCTGAGCAAACACTTTTTGTTTTTTTGTTTTGAGGAATGGAAGATTCTATATACATGTAGGCCGCAAGTATAAAAACAAATGTTCCCGGGTCAAGGTTTGGCTTTTTCAGGAGAGGCTGTATTACTGCTACTTTTACTCCACTTTCAGGAGATCAGGAAGATGTGTATTATGTTCAACATAGGAGGGCCAAGCACAGGAAGTAGTTGCCAACTCCTATTGTCATTGTTATGCCAAACATGTTTGACAAGAATCAAAAGAGTTGGCAAGATGAAACAAACATGTCTGTTGGTGTTATGTTTGTCAAGGTGACTATGAGAATGAAACGTCTAGTGTGTAGGCAGTCTACGTGCATGCCTCGTTATGTCCCGTCCTCGGGATGAGCTGGATGAGTTCTACGAGGGGCCCATTCCACTCAAAGAGGTGACCTTTGCTCGCCTCAGTGACAACATCAAGGAGCCCTTCCTGGCCGAGATGTGTGTCAAGTTTGGAAAGGTGGAGGAGATGTTCACCAGCACCAGGGTGGCTAAGGACACAGTCAAACACCTGCACAAACCCCTCTGTCATGGGCAACGCTCAGCTGGATATCAAAAGTAGGACTTGGCTTCATGTCTGTGTAGTTGGATGTTCTGTGAGCATTTGATTCTGCGAGTATATGGGGAAAACTTTGAAGCAGGAGTCCAACTTCTCCTCCAAGTATTCCCACCATTATGGCCAAGAGAGAGCAGAGACGGGCTAAAGACGGGATAGCCTGGCGTCCAGAGAACACGGACACACCGTAACCACCACTCACACAACCACAGTAGCCGCGGAGTAGCCAAGACCGGAACAGCAGTGACAGAGACTGAGACTGCAGGGACAGAGACAGAGACAGGGACTGCAGGGGCAGAGACTGAGACTGCAGGGACAGAGACAGGGACTGCAGGGGCAGAGACTGAGACTGCAGGGACAGAGACAGAGACTGCAGGGGCAGAGACTGAGACTGCAGGGACAGAGACAGGGACTGCAGGGGCAGAGACTGAGACTGCAGGGACAGAGACAGAGACTGCAGGGGCAGAGACTGAGACTGCAGGGACAGAGACTGAGACTGCAGGGACAGAGACAGGGACTGCAGGGGCAGAGACTGAGACTGCAGGGACAGAGACTGAGACTGCAGGGACAGAGACAGGGACTGCAGGGGCAGAGACTGAGACTGCAGGGACAGAGACTGAGACTGCAGGGACAGAGACAGGGACTGCAGGGGCAGAGACTGAGACTGCAGGGACAGAGACAGAGACTGCAGGGACAGAGACAGAGACAGGGACTGCGGGGGCAGGGACTCTGGCAACCCGCCTGTGAATTTTGGCCACCGGTGAAAGTAAATAGCATTAATGTTCTTCACGGGAAGTTTAGAGAACGCAAATGTAATTTTTTCTTTTAATATTTTGGCACATTACATATTTAAAAATAAAATATATATCCTTAATATTTAAACATTATAACAGAGGTGGTAACTATCCCAACATTAGGATATGCATGGCACTTAACATGTGTTGGCAATACAACAGAACAGATTAACAGGAATGACATTTACTCTCACGGGTGGCTAACAATAACTATCTGATAGCCACGCCCCTACTAAGCCACTCCCCCAGTCTTCAGATTTGACCCGGATGGTTCATAGCTCAATAACCCAGCATCAACAATCCAATTTAAAGAAAACAATGAGTTGTTTGTGACCCAAATGGCTGGGTCAAAATCACCCAAAGTGTGTTTTTTAACCAAGCATTTTGTAGTGTGTAAGCAGTCATTTGTTTCGAAGGTCAAACGGGTTTACATGAAAGCATCGCTTTTAGTCTGGAAAACAATCAGCATTAGCAATTTAGCAAAGTTAAGTAAAAAAAAAAAAAAAAATCTTCCTTTGGTGATAACTGCAGTGTAAACACAGATTATTTAGTGGTAAATATTGGCTCGTTTGGGGGAATTATGTTGTTGTTAGGAGTTTTTGGGCTGACACTTAGTGCTCAGCATCTCAGAGAAGAAAAGATGTCTGACGGGAAAATGGCTGCAACGAGCAATTAGTGTTTAGGGTGGCGGTGGTTCCAAGACAATACATGTTGAAGTAGGCACGGTGGTCAACAAGATATGTTTGACAGGTGCCTTTGTGTGTCGGCAAATCAACACCTTGGACCATAAGAGGAATCGCAAATTACAAGTTGGGTTACAAGCACTGCAAGTCCCCTGGATGTATTCTCCATTAACGGAGAACCAATATTGTTTAAATTTTTTCACTCATAAACATATCATTAACTACGGTGAGAGAGTCTTTCAAAAAATGGCAGATAATGAAAGCAGCAATGTTGACTCATTCGACATCAACACGAGCAATATTTAGGATGTAGTTATATATGAATACAAAGATATACTTTGTTTGGAAAATGTTAAACTATGCCAAGTTTATGAATAATACAAATTACTCTGTATTGGCATATTCACAGTTTTAATGGTCTTATTTCCAGCCATAGCTTGACCCCCTCTTTTACGCTACTGCTACTCTCTGGTTCATCATATATGCATAGCAGTGGCGTGCCGTGGGCCTGGGGCCTGGGCCTTCAGTGAGGTACTACACAGTCCCACCCGAATTAATCCACCTCATTATGATGCCATGGCTCTAAACACTATACATTTAGACAGAAACGCAGTATAACCAGGTGTTGCATCACCTTGAAATTGACAAATTGACATTTTTGGGTAAACAGTGTTTACCCAAAAACATGACACAATCAATGAGTCTTTTCAATATTTCCCTTCACCTTTTCATTGTGCAGCTCCGTTGCCCTGCGCGTTTGTTCTTTGAGCTGTAGATCCACTCCGGTGTCCCCAAAAGTTTTCAAAAGCACCATTGCTTGTTAGTGCCCAGACGTACTTTGGTGTCTCGTTGCTGCCTTGGTTAGACAACTCAAGTTTGCAAAGCCAGTGTGGCTCCAAACACCAAATCGATCACTTGCAAATAATAGGCATTCCCAGCAGTACAGTTTGCAGTGCTTCTCGGAGCCTGTGAGCCATTGACAGCGCTCCTAGTTGAAACTTTGAAAGTGGCGAGCGAACAAAGCACTTTCCCGCCTGTGACAGGCTTTGTGGCGTCGGGCGACCTCTCCTTACAATGTCAAACTTTTCTTGAAAAGTTCGTCTTGAGAATGGCGTTATAATTATATCCTCGACCAAATCGATATCTTCTCCTCCTTCCGCCATTGTGGGTTGAAAAAACAGCTTAGTAGTACGCGAATTAATTCGTTTATCAAATTCAGTTTCCTAGATCTCCATAGGACCTGCCTCTCAATATTGGTAATCCAATCAAAAGACGTACACGCACTACGCCTGCTAGCTGGCTCCTGTGTAACACTGGAGCCAGCCAGAAGGCGTACAATAGCCAACTCTAAAGCTGATTGGTTGACACTAAATTTTCATTTCCATTCACTATAAGCTACAAGCGCCCGCACTGTTGATTCTGAAGGCCTGAGGGCAGATTTTAGACCCCTGGCAACACATGATGGCTGAATATGATTGGATAAAAGATCTAACATAAAGACCAGCCCTCAAAATCTCAACCTGGGGCTGGAAGCAGTGCAACCAAGAGGAAAGCTATGAAATGAAGAGTATAACTCTTACTCTGGGGAATAATTTAATACATATTTGTGGGAAAATATATTTAAAAAAAAATTATATTCTGATGATGTTTAGGCCAGCAGAGAAGGCCTTGCAGGCCCTGACGGCCCACCACTGATGCATAGTCACTTTAACCATATCTACATGTACATACTACCTCAATCAGCCCGACTAACCGGTGTCTGTATATAGCCTCTCTACTGTATATAGCCTCACTACTGTATATAGCCTCTCTACTGTATATAGCCTCTCTACTGTATATAGCCTCTCTACTGTATATAGCCTCTCTACTGTATATAGCCTCACTACTGTATGTAGCCTCTCTACTGTATATAGCCTCTCTACTGTATATAACCTCTCTACTGTATATAGCCTCGCTACTGTATATAGCCTCTCTACTGTATATAGCCTCTCTACTGTATATAGCCTCTCTACTGTATATAGCCTCTCTACTGTATATAGCCTCTCTACTGTATATAGCCCCTCTACTGTATATAACCTCTCTACTGTATATAGCCTCTCTACTGTATATAGCCTCTCTACTGTATATAGCCTCACTACTGTATATAGCCTCGCTACTGTATATAGCCTCTCTACTGTATATAGCCTCTCTACTGTATATAGCCTCACTACTGTATATAGCCTCGCTACTGTATATAGCCCCTCTACTGTATATAACCTCTCTACTGTATATAGCCTCTCTACTGTATATAGCCTCTCTACTGTATATAGCCTCACTACTGTATATAGCCTCGCTACTGTATATAGCCTCTCTACTGTATATAGCCTCTCTACTGTATATAGCCTCACTACTGTATATAGCCTCGCTACTGTATATAGCCTGTCTTTTTACTGTTGTTTTATTTCTTTACTTACCTATTGTTCACCTAATACTTTTTTTGCACTATTGGTTAGAGCCTGTAAGTAAGCATTTCACTGTAAGGTGAAATATCTGTTGTATTTGGCGCACGTGCCAAATAAACTTTGATTTGATTTGTAGTACCCAGCAACTATTTGACTGTGTACTCTATCAGAAATCTGCTGAAGTGGTGGAGGTATCCTTTGGAGATACGGAACTTATACATGGTAACAGTACACATTGTTATCTGTGGCTTATATCATGACTTCCTGTAGCCAGTCATCATACTTTATCTCTCTGCTTTAGGTAGCCATCTTAGGGGTGAGTGACACGGGCTAATGTCGATCTAAGTATTTTGACATGCTGTCGATGTCAAAAGAGTCCATTGAGGCATCGGTGCATCAATCTAATTTACAAAAAAAAATACCCCATCAAAATCTATAAATTTAGGGTTCCGATTGACCCAGAGGTCTAAGGCATAGACCGGGGTTCAATCCCAGGCTGTGTCGCAACCAACCGCGTCCGGGAGACCGTGAGGCGGCGCACAATTGGCCCTCCGTCGTCCGGGTCGGGGGGGGGGGGGGGGTTTGGCTGGTTGGCATGTCCTTGACCCATCGTGCTTTAGTCACTCCTTGGGGTCGGCAGGGTGTATGCACGCTGACATGGTCGCCAGCTGTACGGCGTTTCCTCTGACACGTTGATGTCGGCTGGCTTCCGGGTTAAGCGAGCAGTGTGTCAAGAAGCTGTGAGGCTTGGCGGGGTCGTGTTTTCGGAGTACGCATCGGCTCTCGACCTTCGCCTTATCCTCTTGTTAATCCATTGAGATGCCATGTCTCCTCCTAGGACATGGAAAATAGATCCATAGAAAAGAAAGCATTGAAAAATCTTAAAACTTCCCCCCCAAAATCAGTACAATCACTGGAAGGATGTTCTTCTTCACTGTCCTACTGTGAATCACACAGCCCATTCAGTCTCTGGACAATGTGACAATATGGTAATTTCCTACTAGATCAGTTCTGTCTGTCCCATGTATTTAGAACTATTGTGGAGGGATCCCAGACACACCCTACCCAATCAGATCCCTACTGTCCTTCAGTCTGCCCAATCAGAGCCCTCTGTCCAGCAATCAGAGCAGGACCCTTCAACAGGGCATCCCATGTGCCCCTACGACCCTCAAAAAACATAACACCCCCCTGGTCAAATCAGCACCTCTCTCTCCCACTGAGTACCAAGCCTCCACATCACCTCATTCACTATGGAGCGTACCAAACTCTGCCAGGGCCAGCCATCAGACACGTCCAGGGTTAGGACCAGGGCAGGCCATCAGACACGTCCAGGGTTAGGACCAGGGCCAGCCATCAGACACATCCAGGGTTAGGTCCAGGGCCAGCCATTGGCAACATCCAGGGTTAGGGCCAGGGCCAGCCATCAGACACGTCCAGGGTTAGGGCCAGGGACAGCCATCAGACACGTCCAGAGTTAGGGCCAGGGCCAGCCATCAGACACATCCAGGATTAGGGCCAGGGCCAGCCATCAGACACATCCAGAATTAGGGCCAGGGCCAGCCATTAGACACATCCAGGATTAGGGCCAGGGCCAGCCATCAGACACATCCAGGGTTAGGGCCAGGGCCAGCCATCAGACACATCCAGGGTTAGGGCCAGGGCCAGCCATCAGACACATCCAGGGTTAGGGCCAGGGCCAGCCATCAGACACATCCAGGGTTAGGGCCAGGGCCAGCCATCAGACACATCCAGGGTTAGGGCCAGGGCCAGCCATCAGACACATCCAGGGTTAGGTCCAGGGCCAGCCATCAGACACATCCAGGGTTAGGGCCAGGGCCAGCCATCAGACACATCCAGGTTTAGGGCCAGGGCCAGCCATCAGACACATCCAGGATTAGGGCCAGGGACAGCCATCAGACACATCCAGGGTTAGGGCCAGGGCCAGGCATCAGACACATCCAGGGTTAGTTACTCATCATATTTAGACCCAGTCTTGAATATTTAGCCTGTTGTCTGCTGGGGTCTATTCAGAGCGATAGTGGCCACCTTGGCCAGCTTGTAACTACCTCAACTACCTCTTGTTCTCGCCTGCTGTGCTGGCAATGGTTTTACAGAGCGTTTCACATTGTCCTGGCTGTATACCGGCTTTATTTCACATTGTCCTGGCTGTATACCGGCTTTACTTCACATTGTCCTGGCTGTATACCTGCTTTATTTCACATTGTCCTGGCTGTATACTGGCTTTATTTCACATTGTCCTGGCTGTATACTAGCTTTATTTCACATTGTCCTGGCTGTATACCTGCTTTACTTCACATTGTCCTGGCTGTATACTGGCTTTATTTCACATTGTCCTGGCTGTATACTGGCTTTATTTCACATTGTCCTGGCTGTATACCTGCTTTATTTCACATTGTCCTGGCTGTATACCGGCTTTATTTCACATTGTCCTGGCTGTATACCGGCTTTACTTCACATTGTCCTGGCTGTGACCTGCTTTACTTCACATTGTCCTGGCTGTATACTGGCTTTATTTCACATTGTCCTGGCTGTATACCTGTTTTATTTAACATTGTCCTGGCTGTATACCGGCTTTACTTCACATTGTCCTGGCTGTATACCTGCTTTATTTCACATTGTCCTGGCTGTATACTGGCTTTATTTCACATTGTCCTGGCTGTATACCGGCTTTACTTCACATTGTCCTGGCTGTATACCGGCTTTACTTCACATTGTCCTGGCTGTATACCGGCTTTATTTCACGTTGTCCTGGCTGTATACCGGCTTTACTTCACATTGTCCCGGCTGTATACCGGCTTTATTTCACATTGTCCTGGCTGTATACCATCTTTATTTCACATTGTCCTGGCTGTAAACCGGCTTTATTTAACATTGTCCTGGCTGTATACCTGCTTTATTTCACATTGTCCTGGCTGTAAAAAGGCTTTACTTCACATTGTCC
Organism: Salvelinus namaycush; assembly: GCF_016432855.1. NCBI lineage: Eukaryota > Metazoa > Chordata > Actinopteri > Salmoniformes > Salmonidae > Salvelinus > Salvelinus namaycush. Next base: position 3,133,794 of record NC_052307.1, read on the forward strand.
TGGCTGTATACTGGCTTTATTTCACATTGTCCTGGCTGTAAACCTGCTTTATTTCACATTGTCCTGGCTGTAAAAAGGCTTTACTTCACATTGTCCTGGCTGTAAACCGGCTTTATTTCACATTGTCCTGGCTGTAAACCGGCTTTATTTCACATTGTCCTGGCTGTAAACCGGCTTTATTTCACATTGTCCTGGCTGTATACCTGCTTTATTTCACATTGTCCTGGCTGTATACCTGCTTTATTTCACATTGTCCTGGCTGTATACCGGCTTTACTTCACATTGTCCTGGCTGTATACCTGCTTTATTTCAAATTGTCCTGGCTGTATACTGGCTTTATTTCACATTGTCCTGGCTGTATACCGGCTTTATTTCACATTGTCCTGGCTGTATACCTGCTTTATTTCACATTGTCCTGGCTGTATACCGGCTTTACTTCACATTGTCCTGGCTGTATACCTGCTTTATTTCACATTGTCCTGGCTGTATACCGGCTTTATTTATTTCACATTGTCCTGGCTGTATACCTGCTTTATTTCACATTGTCCTGGCTGTATACCTGCTTTATTTCACATTGTCCTGGCTTTATTTCACATTGTTCTGGCTGTATACCGGCTTTATTTCACGTTGTCCTGGCTGTATACTGGCTTTACTTCACATTGTCCTGGCTGTATACCGGCATTACTTCACATTGTCCTGGCTGTAAAAAGGCTTTACTTCACATTGTCCTGGCTGTAAACCGGCTTTATTTCACATTGTCCTGGCTGTAAACCGGCTTTATTTCACATTGTCCTGGCTGTAAACCGGCTTTATTTCACATTGTCCTGGCTGTATACCTGCTTTATTTCACATTGTCCTGGCTGTATACCTGCTTTATTTCACATTGTCCTGGCTGTATACCGGCTTTACTTCACATTGTCCTGGCTGTATACCTGCTTTATTTCAAATTGTCCTGGCTGTATACTGGCTTTATTTCACATTGTCCTGGCTGTATACCGGCTTTATTTCACATTGTCCTGGCTGTATACCTGCTTTATTTCACATTGTCCTGGCTGTATACCGGCTTTACTTCACATTGTCCTGGCTGTATACCTGCTTTATTTCACATTGTCCTGGCTGTATACCGGCTTTATTTATTTCACATTGTCCTGGCTGTATACCTGCTTTATTTCACATTGTCCTGGCTGTATACCTGCTTTATTTCACATTGTCCTGGCTTTATTTCACATTGTTCTGGCTGTATACCGGCTTTATTTCACGTTGTCCTGGCTGTATACTGGCTTTACTTCACATTGTCCTGGCTGTATACCGGCTTTACTTCACATTGTCCTGGCTGTATACCTGCTTTATTTCACATTGTCCTGGCTGTATACCTGCTTTATTTCACATTGTCCTGGCTGTATACTGGCTTTATTTCACATTGTCCTGGCTGTATACCGGCTTTACTTCACATTGTCCTGGCTGTATACCGGCTTTATTTCACATTGTCCTGGCTTTATTTCACATTGTCCTGGCTGTATACCTGCTTTATTTCACGTTGTCCTGGCTGTATACCGGCTTTATTTCACATTGTCCTGGCTTTATTTCACATTGTCCTGGCTGTATATCTGCTTAATTTCACATTGTCCTGGCTGTATACCGGCTTTACTTCACATTGTCCTGGCTGTATACTGGCTTTATTTCACATTGTCCTGGCTGTATACTGACTTTACTTCACATTGTCCTGGCTGTATACCGGCTTTATTTCACATTGTCCTGGCTGTATACCGGCTTTATTTCACATTGTCCTGGCTGTATACCTGCTTTATTTCACATTGTCCTGGCTGTATACTGGCTTTATTTCACATTGTCCTGGCTGTATACCGGCTTTATTTAACATTGTCCTGGCTGTATACTGGCTTTATTTCACATTGTCCTGGCTGTATACCTGCTTTATTTCACATTGTCCTGGCTGTATACCTGCTTTATTTAACATTGTCCTGGCTGTATACTGGCTTTATTTCACATTGTCCTGGCTGTATACCTGCTTTATTTAACATTGTCCTGGCTGTATACCTGCTTTATTTCACATTGTCCTGGCTGTATACTGGCTTTATTTCACATTGTCCTGTCTGTATACCGGCTTTACTTCACATTGTCCTGGCTGTATACCGGCTTTATTTCACATTGTCCTGGCTTTATTTCACATTGTCCTGGCTGTATACCTGCTTTATTTCACGTTGTCCTGGCTGTATACCGGCTTTATTTCACATTGTCCTGGCTTTATTTCACATTGTCCTGGCTGTATATCTGCTTAATTTCACATTGTCCTGGCTGTATACCGGCTTTACTTCACATTGTCCTGGCTGTATACTGGCTTTATTTCACATTGTCCTGGCTGTATACTGACTTTACTTCACATTGTCCTGGCTGTATACCGGCTTTATTTCACATTGTCCTGGCTGTATACCGGCTTTATTTCACATTGTCCTGGCTGTATACCTGCTTTATTTCACATTGTCCTGGCTGTATACTGGCTTTATTTCACATTGTCCTGGCTGTATACCGGCTTTATTTAACATTGTCCTGGCTGTATACTGGCTTTATTTCACATTGTCCTGGCTGTATACCTGCTTTATTTCACATTGTCCTGGCTGTATACCTGCTTTATTTAACATTGTCCTGGCTGTATACTGGCTTTATTTCACATTGTCCTGGCTGTATACCTGCTTTATTTAACATTGTCCTGGCTGTATACCTGCTTTATTTAACATTGTCCTGGCTGTATACCGGCTTTATTTCACATTGTCCTGGCTGTATACCGGCTTTATTTCACATTGTCCTGGCTTTATTTCACATTGTCCTGGCTGTATACCTGCTTTATTTCACGTTGTCCTGGCTGTATACCGGCTTTATTTCACATTGTCCTGGCTTTATTTCACGTTGTCCTGGCTGTATACCGGCTTTATTTCACATTGTCCTGGCTGTATACCGGCTTTATTTCACATTGTCCTGGCTGTATACCGGCTATATTTCACATTGTCCTGGTTTTATTTCACATTGTCCTGGCTGTATACCTGCTTTATTTCACGTTGTCCTGGCTGTATACCGGCTTTATTTCACATTGTCCTGGCTTTATTTCACGTTGTCCTGGCTGTATACCGGCTTTATTTCACATTGTCCTGGCTGTATACCGGCTTTATTTCACATTGTCCTGGCTGTATACCTGCTTTATTTCACATTGTCCTGGCTGTATACTGGCTTTATTTCACGTTGTCCTGGCTGTATACCTGCTTTATTTCACATTGTCCTGGCTGTATACCGGCTTTATTTCACATTGTCCTGGCTGTATACCGGCTTTATTTCACATTGTCCTGGCTGTATACCTGCTTTATTTCACATTGTCCTGGCTGTATACTGGCTTTACTTCACATTGTCCTGGCTGTATACCTGCTTTATTTCACATTGTCCTGGCTGTATACCTGCTTTATTTCACATTGTCCTGGCTGTATACCTGCTTTACTTCACATTGTCCTGGCTGTATACCGGCTTTATTTCACATTGTCCTGGCTGTATACCTGCTTTACTTCACATTGTCCTGGCTGTATACCTGCTTTATTTCACATTGTCCTGGCTGTATACCGGCTTTATTTCACATTGTCCTGGCTGTATACCATCTTTATTTCACATTGTCCTGGCTGTAAACCGGCTTAATTTAACATTGTCCTGGCTGTATACCTGCTTTATTTCACATTGTCCTGGCTGTAAAAAGGCTTTACTTCACATTGTCCTGGCTGTATACTGGCTTTATTTCACATTGTCCTGGCTGTAAACCGGCTTTATTTCACATTGTCCTGGCTGTAAAAATTCTTTACTTCACATTGTCCTGGCTGTATACCGGCTTTATTTCACATTGTCCTGGCTGTATACCGGCTTTACTTCACATTGTCCTGGCTGTATACCTGCTTTATTTCACATTGTCCTGGCTGTATACCGGCTTTACTTCACATTGTCCTGGCTGTATACTGGCTTTATTTCACATTGTCCTGGCTGTATACCTGCTTTATTTCACATTGTCCTGGCTGTATACCTGCTTTATTTAACATTGTCCTGGCTGTATACTGGCTTTATTTCACATTGTCCTGGCTGTATACCTGCTTTATTTAACATTGTCCTGGCTGTATACCTGCTTTATTTCACATTGTCCTGGCTGTATACTGGCTTTATTTCACATTGTCCTGGCTGTATACCGGCTTTACTTCACATTGTCCTGGCTGTATACCGGCTTTATTTCACATTGTCCTGGCTTTATTTCACATTGTCCTGGCTGTATACCTGCTTTATTTCACGTTGTCCTGGCTGTATACCGGCTTTATTTCACATTGTCCTGGCTTTATTTCACATTGTCCTGGCTGTATATCTGCTTAATTTCACATTGTCCTGGCTGTATACCGGCTTTACTTCACATTGTCCTGGCTGTATACTGGCTTTATTTCACATTGTCCTGGCTGTATACTGACTTTACTTCACATTGTCCTGGCTGTATACCGGCTTTATTTCACATTGTCCTGGCTGTATACCGGCTTTATTTCACATTGTCCTGGCTGTATACCTGCTTTATTTCACATTGTCCTGGCTGTATACTGGCTTTATTTCACATTGTCCTGGCTGTATACCGGCTTTATTTAACATTGTCCTGGCTGTATACTGGCTTTATTTCACATTGTCCTGGCTGTATACCTGCTTTATTTCACATTGTCCTGGCTGTATACCTGCTTTATTTAACATTGTCCTGGCTGTATACTGGCTTTATTTCACATTGTCCTGGCTGTATACCTGCTTTATTTAACATTGTCCTGGCTGTATACCTGCTTTATTTAACATTGTCCTGGCTGTATACCGGCTTTATTTCACATTGTCCTGGCTGTATACCGGCTTTATTTCACATTGTCCTGGCTTTATTTCACATTGTCCTGGCTGTATACCTGCTTTATTTCACGTTGTCCTGGCTGTATACCGGCTTTATTTCACATTGTCCTGGCTTTATTTCACGTTGTCCTGGCTGTATACCGGCTTTATTTCACATTGTCCTGGCTGTATACCGGCTTTATTTCACATTGTCCTGGCTGTATACCGGCTATATTTCACATTGTCCTGGTTTTATTTCACATTGTCCTGGCTGTATACCTGCTTTATTTCACGTTGTCCTGGCTGTATACCGGCTTTATTTCACATTGTCCTGGCTTTATTTCACGTTGTCCTGGCTGTATACCGGCTTTATTTCACATTGTCCTGGCTGTATACCGGCTTTATTTCACATTGTCCTGGCTGTATACCTGCTTTATTTCACATTGTCCTGGCTGTATACTGGCTTTATTTCACGTTGTCCTGGCTGTATACCTGCTTTATTTCACATTGTCCTGGCTGTATACCGGCTTTATTTCACATTGTCCTGGCTGTATACCGGCTTTATTTCACATTGTCCTGGCTGTATACCTGCTTTATTTCACATTGTCCTGGCTGTATACTGGCTTTACTTCACATTGTCCTGGCTGTATACCTGCTTTATTTCACATTGTCCTGGCTGTATACCTGCTTTATTTCACATTGTCCTGGCTGTATACCGGCTTTACTTCACATTGTCCTGGCTGTATACCGGCTTTACTTCACATTGTCCTGGCTGTATACCGGCTTTACTTCACATTGTCCTGGCTGTATACCGGCTTTACTTCACATTGTCCTGGCTTTATACCGGCTTTATTTCACATTGTCCTGGCTGTATACCATCTTTATTTCACATTGTCCTGGCTGTAAACCGGCTTTATTTAACATTGTCCTGGCTGTATACCTGCTTTATTTCACATTGTCCTGGCTGTAAAAAGGCTTTACTTCACATTGTCCTGGCTGTATACTGGCTTTATTTCACATTGTCCTGGCTGTAAACCGGCTTTATTTCACATTGTCCTGGCTGTAAAAATTCTTTACTTCACATTGTCCTGGCTGTATACTGGCTTTATTTCACATTGTCCTGGCTGTATACCTGCTTTACTTCACATTGTCCTGGCTGTATACCTGCTTTATTTCACATTGTCCTGGCTGTAAACCGGCTTTATTTCACATTGTCCTGGCTGTAAACCGGCTTTATTTCACATTGTCCTGGCTGTATACCGGCTTTACTTCACATTGTCCTGGCTGTATACCTGCTTTATTTCACATTGTCCTGGCTGTATACCTGCTTTATTTCACATTGTCCTGGCTGTATACCTGCTTTATTTCACATTGTCCTGGCTGTATACCGGCTTTATTTCACATTGTCCTGGCTGTATACTGGCTTTATTTCACATTGTCCTGGCTGTATACTGGCTTTATTTCACATTGTCCTGGCTGTATACCGGCTTTATTTCACATTGTCCTGGCTGTATACCTGCTTTATTTCACATTGTCCTGGCTGTATACCTGCTTTATTTCACATTGTCCTGGCTGTATACCGGCTTTATTTCACATTGTCCTGGCTGTATACTGGCTTTATTTCACATTGTCCTGGCTGTATACTGGCTTTATTTCACATTGTCCTGGCTGTATACCTGCTTTACTTCACATTGTCCTGGCTGTATACCTGCTTTATTTCACGTTGTCCTGGCTGTATACCGGCTTTACATCACATTGTCCTGGCTGTATACCGGCTTTACTTCACATTGTCCTGGCTGTATACCTGCTTTATTTCACATTGTCCTGGCTGTATACCGGCTTTACTTCACATTGTCCTGGCTGTATACCGGCTTTATTTCACATTGTCCTGGCTGTATACCTGCTTTACTTCACATTGTCCTGGCTGTATACCTGCTTTACTTCACATTGCCCTGGCTGTATACCTGCTTTATTTCACATTGTCCTGGCTTTATTTCACATTGTCCTGGCTGTATACTGGCTTTATTTCACATTGTCCTGGCTGTATACCGGCTTTATTTCACATTGTCCTGGCTGTATACCTGCTTTATTTCACATTGTCCTGGCTGTATACCTGCTTTATTTCACATTGTCCTGGCTGTATACCTGCTTTATTTCACATTGTCCTGGCTGTATACCGGCTTTATTTCACATTGTCCTGGCTGTATACTGGCTTTATTTCACATTGTCCTGGCTGTATACTGGCTTTATTTCACATTGTCCTGGCTGTATACCTGCTTTACTTCACATTGTCCTGGCTGTATACCTGCTTTATTTCACGTTGTCCTGGCTGTATACCGGCTTTACATCACATTGTCCTGGCTGTATACCGGCTTTACTTCACATTGTCCTGGCTGTATACCTGCTTTATTTCACATTGTCCTGGCTGTATACCGGCTTTACTTCACATTGTCCTGGCTGTATACCGGCTTTATTTCACATTGTCCTGGCTGTATACCTGCTTTACTTCACATTGTCCTGGCTGTATACCTGCTTTACTTCACATTGTCCTGGCTGTATACCTGCTTTATTTCACATTGTCCTGGCTTTATTTCACATTGTCCTGGCTGTATACTGGCTTTATTTCACATTGTCCTGGCTGTATACTGACTTTACTTCACATTGTCCTGGCTGTATACCGGCTTTATTTCACATTGTCCTGGCTGTATACCTGCTTTATTTCACGTTGTCCTGGCTGTATACTGGCTTTATTTCACATCATCCTGGCTGTATACCTGCTTTATTTCACATTGTCCTGGCTGTATACCGGCTTTACTTCACATTGTCCTGGCTGTATACCGGCTTTACTTCACATTGTCCTGGCTGTATACTGGCTTTACTTCACATTGTCCTGGCTATATACTGGCTTTATTTCACATTGTCCTGGCTGTATACTGGCTTTACTTCACATTGTCCTGGCTGTATACCTGCTTTATTTCACGTTGTCCTGGCTGTATACCGGCTTTACATCACATTGTCCTGGCTGATATCGACCTTATTTCACATTGTCCCAGCTGTATACTGGCTTTACTTCACATTGTCCTGGCTGAAAACTGGCTTTATTTAACATTGTCCTGGCTGTATACCTGCTTTACTTCACATTGTCCTGGCTGTATACCTGCTTTATTTCACATTGTCCTGGCTGTATACTGGCTTTATTTCACATTGTCCTGGCTGTATACTGGCTTTATTTCACATTGTCCTGGCTGTATACCGGCTTTATTTCACATTGTCCTGGCTGTATACCTGCTTTATTTCACATTGTCCTGGCTGTATACCTGCTTTATTTCACATTGTCCTGGCTGTATACCTGCTTTATTTCACATTGTCCTGGCTGTATACCTGCTTTATTTCACATTGTCCTGGCTGTATACCGGCTTTATTTCACATTGTCCTGGCTGTATACTGGCTTTATTTCACATTGTCCTGGCTGTATACTGGCTTTATTTCACATTGTCCTGGCTGTATACCTGCTTTACTTCACATTGTCCTGGCTGTATACCTGCTTTATTTCACGTTGTCCTGGCTGTATACCGGCTTTACATCACATTGTCCTGGCTGTATACCGGCTTTACTTCACATTGTCCTGGCTGTATACCTGCTTTATTTCACATTGTCCTGGCTGTATACCGGCTTTACTTCACATTGTCCTGGCTGTATACCGGCTTTATTTCACATTGTCCTGGCTGTATACCTGCTTTACTTCACATTGTCCTGGCTGTATACCTGCTTTACTTCACATTGTCCTGGCTGTATACCTGCTTTATTTCACATTGTCCTGGCTTTATTTCACATTGTCCTGGCTGTATACTGGCTTTATTTCACATTGTCCTGGCTGTATACTGACTTTACTTCACATTGTCCTGGCTGTATACCGGCTTTATTTCACATTGTCCTGGCTGTATACCTGCTTTATTTCACGTTGTCCTGGCTGTATACTGGCTTTATTTCACATCATCCTGGCTGTATACCTGCTTTATTTCACATTGTCCTGGCTGTATACCGGCTTTACTTCACATTGTCCTGGCTGTATACCGGCTTTACTTCACATTGTCCTGGCTGTATACTGGCTTTACTTCACATTGTCCTGGCTGTATACTGGCTTTATTTCACATTGTCCTGGCTGTATACTGGCTTTACTTCACATTGTCCTGGCTGTATACCTGCTTTATTTCACGTTGTCCTGGCTGTATACCGGCTTTACATCACATTGTCCTGGCTGATATCGACCTTATTTCACATTGTCCCAGCTGTATACTGGCTTTACTTCACATTGTCCTGGCTGAAAACTGGCTTTATTTAACATTGTCCTGGCTGTATACCTGCTTTACTTCACATTGTCCTGGCTGTATACCTGCTTTATTTCACATTGTCCTGGCTGTATACTGGCTTTATTTCACATTGTCCTGGCTGTATACTGGCTTTATTTCACATTGTCCTGGCTGTATACCGGCTTTATTTCACATTGTCCTGGCTGTATACCTGCTTTATTTCACATTGTCCTGGCTGTATACCGGATTTATTTCACATTGTCCTGGCAGTATACCTGCTTTATTTCACATTGTCCTGGCTGTATACTGGCTTTATTTCACGTTGTCCTGGCTGTATACCGGCTTTACTTCACATTGTCCTGGCTGTATACCGGCTTTATTTCACATTGTCCTGGCTGTATACCTGCTTTATTTCACATTGTCCTGGCTGTATACCGGATTTATTTCACATTGTCCTGGCTGTATACCTGCTTTATTTCACATTGTCCTGGCTGTATACTGGCTTTATTTCACGTTGTCCTGGCTGTATACCGGCTTTACTTCACATTGTCCTGGCTGTATACCTGCTTTATTTCACATTGTCCTGGCTGTATACTGACTTTACTTCACATTGTCCTGGCTGTATACCGGCTTTATTTCACATCGTCCTGGCTGTATACCTGCTTTACTTCACATTGTCCTGGCTGTATACTGGCTTTACTTCACATTGTCCTGGCTGTATACTGGCTTTACTTCACATTGTCCTGGCTGTATACTGGCTTTATTTCACATTGTCCTGGCTGTATACTGGCTTTATTTCACATTGTCCTGGCTGTATACCTGCTTTATTTCACATTGTCCTGGCTGTATACCGGCTTTATTTCACATTGTCCTGGCTGTATACTGGCTTTACTTCACATTGTCCTGGCTGTATACCTGCTTTATTTCACGTTGTCCTGGCTGTATACCGGCTTTACATCACATTGTCCTGGCTGATATCGACCTTATTTCACATTGTCCCAGCTGTATACTGGCTTTACTTCACATTGTCCTGGCTGAAAACTGGCTTTACTTCACATTGTCCTGGCTGTATACCTGCTTTATTTCACATTGTCCTGGCTGTATACCTGCTTTATTTCACGTTGTCCTGGCTGTATACCGGCTTTACTTCACATTGTCCTGGCTGTATACCGGCTTTATTTCACGTTGTCCTGGCTGTATACCGGCTTTATTTCACGTTGTCCTGGCTGTATACCGGCTTTATAGGCTCCTTGTGATTTGTTAAAAAAAAACATCATAGGAAGAGAAATCAAAGACTCTCCAAGTCGCTTCACTTCTCAAATCTAAGAGTGGAGACGATGGGTGTTTTGTCAATTTGAATTAACTTCTTGAGAATACAGGGGGTGCTATTTTCCCATTAGCATAATTTGCTCAACAGATTAAACTGCCTCTTATTCAATTATTGCTCTTACTACATGCATATAAATAATACCATTGGAAAGAAAACAATCTCTAGTTTCTAAAACCGTTTCAATTTTGTCTCTGAGTGATACAGAAGTCATTTCACAGCACTTTCCATGACCAAGAACATAAAATCAAGATGTGTTATGCTGGCTTCAAAGCTCTGCCTATATATGGTCGTGCCCCCTATGACCCGAAACACACCTCATTCGCCTTCCTCTGGGTGTCAAGAAGACGTCAGAGGAGAAATTCTTTGTTTATCTGGTACTGACGTGAAATAAGACCTATTTCTTTGGCGTGACCGACAACTTCCGGTTTGCTGATTCGCACGAGTTGGAGCTGCGATTGTGTACTGTTTTGCTGGCGTTATGGATGAAAACTATCTCCGTGTCGAATTTTGTTTGATACATGTGACCATATCATCGTAATGTATGTTTTTTCAATATAGTTTAATCAGATTATTTGAATTTTTTTGGGAGTTTTGCGGTGTTCCGTTGTCACAATTTATTTACATTTGAGAGATCTGTGCCACTCGACCGGTACCTGTGCTAAATGGAGTGGGAAAGGAAGATTTCTGAACGGAACCAACGACTCATCTTGACAAAGGACACTTTGATCAACATTCTGATGAAAGATCAGCCATAGTAAGACCCAATTTACGATGTTATATCATATCTGTTGTGCATGTGAACTGACCGTGGGCGCCTAGCCGAATCTGCCTTGTATAGCTATGCTAATTTAGCGCTACATTTTGTTTTCGTTATAAAACATTTAATAAATCTGAAATATTGTTTGGATTCACCAGATGTTGGGCTTTCAATATCTGTACGCTGTGTATTTTTCTGAAATGTTTTAAGATGAGTAATTCGTTATATGACGTTGGTCTCTGTAATTGTTCTGGCTGGGTCAGCACTATTTCAGATTGCAGCTGCAATGTAGAACTGTGATTTATACCTGAAAAATGCACATTTTTCCCCAAAAAAACTATGCTATACCATAAATATGTTATCAGACTGTCATATTATGAAGTTGTTTCTTGGTTAGTGGCTATATATATTTTTATCTAGTCGAATTAGTGATAGCTACTGACGCAGGAAAAAGCTGTTGGGAGTAAAAAAATCGTGTCCTTTGCTAACGTGGTTAGCTAATAGATTTACATATTGTGTCTTCCCTGTAAAACATTTTAAAAATCTGAAATGGTGGCTTTATTCACAAGATCTGTATCTTTCATTAGGTGGCTTGGACTTGTGATTTAATGATATTTAGATGCTACTATTTAATTGTGACGCTATGCTAGCGATGCTAATCAGTGTGGGGGGGGTGGGGGGTGATCCCGGATCCGGGGTTGAGGCTCGTTAGTTAAGCAAATTAAAATGCTGTTTTGTTTTCATCAATTGAAGTGAGTGTGATTATTTGTTCTTTGATTATGCTGCTTGTGTGCGTCGTTTCAACTGTTATTATAGTGTCGTTGCAGTAGATAACTAATACGATGAAATTACACGTTTTTCAATCATAGACTTTTTAATTACTTTCACATGTCACCAAACAAGCCTAATAAATCGAAGGGATACCTGAAAAGAGCAGTGTGAAGGTTTTTTTAAATGTAATTTTACCAAACCAACAATGTATAAATGTAGTATTCTCCTCACAATGTCCTTTTCATATGATCACTCTAACCATTTTTCATATTTCGCTAATCCTTCTTTGACTCTGAAAGAAACCAACAAACACAAACCCAATCATCATAGTCTAATCCATGGGGATTTATGTTATAGACATCAACACTGTGATCTGCTAATCACACAAATTGCAGATATTAGGGAAAAGAAAAACGTCATAGATGGGGGTAAAACATCTGAAATACAGTTATCTAATCCTCTCTGAAGATCTACTGTTGAGCGGTTCAATCAATGAATATGTTTAAGTGAAACACCTTATTTGGTGACTTTAACGTTAACCTTCCATTAAACCATTACAAATGCTGTTAAATGTACCCCAGTCAATAATGCTGATTCAAAACCACCTGTTGTATATAGATGTAAAGAAAAACGGTATTCACATTATGGTGAAATAGTACGCATAAGTCTTTATGACGGGCTATTGCACTTTGGAAAAGTAAATACAGTGACTGAGATGTTTCACTCTGCTACCAGTTATGTTTCACTCTGCTACCAGTTATGTTTCACTCTGCTATCAGTTATGTTTCACTCTGCTACCAGTTATGTTTCACTCTGCTATCAATTATGTTTCACTCTGCTATCAGTTATGTTTCACTCTGCTATCAGTTATGTTTCACTCTGCTATCAGTTATATTTCACTCTGCTATCAGTTATGTTTCACTCTGCTATCAGTTATGTTTCACTCTGCTATCAGTTATGTTTCACTCTGCTATCAGTTATGTTTCACTCTGCTATCAGTTATATTTCACTCTGCTATCAGTTATGTTTCACTCTGCTATCAGTTATGTTTCACTCTGCTATCAGTTATGTTTCACTCTGCTATCAATTATGTTTCACTCTGCTATCAGTTATGTTTCACTCTGCTATCAGTTATGTTTCACTCTGCTACCAGTTATGTTTCACTCTGCTATCAGTTATGTTTCACTCTGCTATCAGTTATGTTTCACTCTGCTACCAGTTATGTTTCACTCTGCTATCAATTATGTTACACTCTGCTATCAGTTATGTTTCACTCTGCTATCAGTTATGTTTCACTCTGCTACCAGTTATGTTTCACTCTGCTATCAGTTATGTTTCACTCTGCTATCAGTTATGTTTCACTCTGCTACCAGTTATGTTTCACTCTGCTATCAATTATGTTTCACTCTGCTATCAGTTATGTTTCACTCTGCTATCAGTTATGTTTCACTCTGCTACCAGTTATGTTTCACTCTGCTACCAGTTATGTTTCACTCTGCTATCAATTATGTTTCACTCTGCTATCAGTTATGTTTCACTCTGCTATCAGTTATGTTTCACTCTGCTATCAGTTATGTTTCACTCTGCTACCAGTTATGTTTCACTCTGCTATCAGTTATGTTTCACTCTGCTATCAGTTATATTTCTCTCTGCTATCAGTTATGTTTCACTCTGCTATCAGTTATGTTTCACTCTGCTACCAGTTATGTTTCACTCTGCTATCAGTTATGTTTCACTCTGCTATCAGTTATGTTTCACTCTGCTACCAGTTATGTTTCACTCTGCTATCAATTATGTTTCACTCTGCTATCAGTTATGTTTCACTCTGCTATCAGTTATGTTTCACTCTGCTATCAGTTATATTTCTCTCTGCTATCAGTTATGTTTCACTCTGCTATCAGTTATGTTTCACTCTGCTATCAGTTATGTTTCACTCTGCTATCAGTTATGTTTCACTCTGCTATCAGTTATGTTTCAATCTGCTATCAGTTATGTTTCACTCTGCTATCAGTTATGTTTCACTCTGCTATCAGTTATGTTTCACTCTGCTACCAGTTATGTTTCACTCTGCTATCAGTTATGTTTCACTCTGCTATCAGTTATGTTTCACTCTGCTATCAGTTATGTTTCACTCTGCTACCAGTTATGTTTCACTCTGCTATCAGTTATGTTTCACTCTGCTATCAGTTATGTTTCACTCTGCTATCAGTTATGTTTCACTCTGCTATCAGTTATGTTTCACTCTGCTATCAGTTATGTTTCACTCTGCTATCAGTTATGTTTCACTCTGCTACCAGTTATGTTTCACTCTGCTATCAGTTATGTTTCACTCTGCTATCAGTTATGTTTCACTCTGCTACCAGTTATGTTTCACTCTGCTATCAGTTATGTTTCACTCTGCTATCAGTTATGTTTCACTCTGCTACCAGTTATGTTTCACTCTGCTATCAGTTATGTTTCACTCTGCTATCAGTTATGTTTCACTCTGCTACCAGTTATGTTTCACTCTGCTATCAATTATGTTTCACTCTGCTATCAGTTATGTTTCACTCTGCTATCAGTTATGTTTCACTCTGCTACCAGTTATGTTTCACTCTGCTATCAGTTATGTTTCACTCTGCTATCAGTTATGTTTCACTCTGCTATCAGTTATGTTTCACTCTGCTATCAGTTATGTTTCACTCTGCTATCAGTTATGTTTCACTCTGCTATCAGTTATGTTTCACTCTGCTATCAGTTATGTGTCAAGAATGGAAATCACTGCGATCAGTTCTGTGGCCTCTAATATCTGTTCTGTGGCCTCTACTATCAGTTCTGTGGCCTCTACTATCAGTTCTGTGTCCAGAATGGAAATCACTGCGATCAGTTCTGTGGCCTCTAATATCTGTTCTGTGGCCTCTAATATCTGTTCTGTGGCCTCTACTATCAGTTCTGTGGCCGGAATGAAAATCTTGGCACTAATTGTAGCAGTAGGTCACCCCTGTCTAGTGGTCAATGCTTTTGAAGATGTTGATATTGAAGTAATGGGGACCCCTCTCTCAGCCTAACCCCACCCTGTAATTTTGCACAGTGGAAGATTACAAATGGTTTTTCATAAGTGAACATTAGTCCCTGATGATTTCAGGCGGACCTCTGGGGGTCAGTGTTAGTGCCGCTCTCAGGGAAAGAATGGGACCGCTTTCTGCTCCTCGATCTGCTCAAAGTGATGATGGATGCTGAATATCTTCAAGAAGGGAGAAAATGGAGATAAAATATCCATTTGATGCCCAAGTAACTGCAAGAGTAGCCAAGAATGCTCTTTATGTGATGTCTGGGGAACAGAGTTATCCATACATCTCTTTATGCAGACCACAGTAATCCAGACCACTACAGACATCTCCTTATGCAGACCACAGTAATCCAGACCACTACAGACATCTCTTTATGCAGACCACAGTAATCCAGACCACTACAGACATCTCCTTATGCAGACCACAGTAATCCAGACCACTACAGACATCTCTTTATGCAGACCACAGTAATCCAGACCACTACAGACATCTCTTTATGCAGACCACAGTAATCCAGACATCTCCTTATGCAGACCACAGTAATCCAGACCACTACAGACATCTCTTTATGCAGACCACAGTAATCCAGACATCTCTTTATGCAGACCACAGTAATCCAGACCACTACAGACATCTCTTTATGCAGACCACAGTAATCCAGACCACTACAGACATCTCTTTATGCAGACCACAGTAATCCAGACATCTCTTTATGCAGACCACAGTAATCCAGACCACTACAGACATCTCTATATGCAGACCACAGTAATCCAGACCACTACAGACATCTCTTTATGCAGACCACAGTAATCCAGACATCTCTTTATGCAGACCACAGTAATCCAGACCACTACAGACATCTCCTTATGCCGACCACAGTAATCCAGACATCTCTTTATGCAGACCACAGTAATCCAGACATCTCTATATGCAGACCACAGTAATCCAGACCACTACAGACATCTCTTTATGCAGACCACAGTAATCCAGACATCTCTTTATGCAGACCACAGTAATCCAGACCACTACAGACATCTCCTTATGCAGACCACAGTAATCCAGACCACTACAGACATCTCCTTATGCAGACCACAGTAATCCAGACCACTACAGACATCTCCTTATGCAGACCACAGTAATCCAGACCACTACAGACATCTCCTTATGCAGACCACAGTAATCCAGACCACTACAGACATCTCTTTATGCAGACCACAGTAATCCAGACATCTCTTTATGCAGACCACAGTAATCCAGACCACTACAGACATCTCCTTATGCAGACCACAGTAATCCAGACCACTACAGACATCTCCTTATGCAGACCACAGTAATCCAGACATCTCCTTATGCAGACCACAGTAATCCAGACATGTCTTTATGCAGACCACAGTAATCCAGACCACTACAGACATCTCTTTATGCAGACCACAGTAATCCAGACATCTCTTTATGCAGACCACAGTAATCCAGACATCTCTTTATGCAGACCACAGTAATCCAGACATCTCTTTATGCAGACCACAGTAATCCAGACCACTACAGACATCTCTTTATGCAGACCACAGTAATCCAGACATCTCTTTATGCAGACCACAGTAATCCAGACCACTACAGACATCTCCTTATGCAGACCACAGTAATCCAGACATCTCTTTATGCAGACCACAGTAATCCAGACCACTACAGACATCTCTTTATGCAGACCACAGTAATCCAGACATCTCTATATGCAGACCACAGTAATCCAGACCACTACAGACCTCTCTTTATGCAGACCACAGTAATCCAGACTTTAGCCACAATCCCTGGCAGATCGCTTGTCTTCCTCCATTACCACCAATCCTAGCAGAATCACTGTCTACCTCAAG
>NC_052307.1:3150869-3158369 GCF_016432855.1 Salvelinus namaycush
ATCCAGACACTCTCTGTATGCAGACCACAGTAATCCAGACCACTACAGACATCTCCTTATGCAGACCACAGTAATCCAGACCACTACAGACATCTCCTATGCAGACCACAGTAATCCAGACCACTACAGACATCTCCTTATGCAGACCACAGTAATCCAGACCATACAGACATCTCCTTATGCCAGACCACAGTAATCCAGACCACTACAGACATCTCTTTATGCAGACCACAGTAATCCAGACATCTCTTTATGCAGACCACAGAATCCAGACCACACAGACATCTTACACCACAGACGATTCTTTATGCAGACCACAGTAATCCAGACCACTACAGACATCTCCTTATTGCAGACCACAGTAATCCAGACCACTACAGACATCTCCTTATGCAGACCACAGTAATCCAGACATTCTCTTTATGCAGACCACAGTAATCCAGACACTGCTTTAGCAGACCACAGTAATCCAGACCACTACAGACATCTCTTTATGCAGACACAGTAATCCAGACATCTCTTTATGCAGACCACAGTAATCCAGACATCTCTCTATGCAGACCACAGTAATACAGACATCTCTTTATGCAGACCACAGTAATCCAGACACTCTTTATGCAGACCACAGTAATCCAGACCACTACAGACATCTTTTATGCAGACCACAGTAATCCAGACATCTCCTTATGCAGACCACGTAATCCAGACCACTACAGACATCTCTTATGAGACCACAGTAATCAGACATCCTTATGCAGACACAGTAATCCAGACCACTACAGACATCTCTATATGCAGACCACAGTAATCCAGACATCTCCTTATGCAGACCACAGTAATCCAGACATCTCCTTATGCAGACCACAGTAATCCAGACCACTACAGACATCTCTTTATGCAGACCACATTAATCCAGACCACTACAGACATCTCTTATGCAGACCACAGTAATCAAGACCACTACAGACATCTCTTTATGCAGACCACAGTAATCCAGACATCTCTTTATGCAGACCACAGTAATCCAGACATCCTCTTATGCAGACACAGTAATCCAGCAATCTCCTATGCAGACCACAGTAATCCAGACACTCCTTATGCAGACCACAGTAATCCAGACATTCTCTTATGCAGACCAACAGTAATCCAGACATCTCTATGCAGACCACAGTAATCCAGACATCTCTTTATGCAGACCACAGTAATCCAGACATCTCTTATGCAGACACAGTATCAGACATATCTTTATGAGACCAAGTAATCCAGAAATCTCTTTATGCAGACCACAGTAATCCAGACCACTACAGACATCCCTTATGCAGACCACAGTAATCCAGACCACTACAGACATCTCCTTATGCAGACCACAGTAATCAGACATCAGACATCTCCTTATGCAGACCACAGTAATCCAGACCACTACAGACATCTCTTTATGCAGACCACAGTAATCCAGACCACTACAGACATCTCTTTATGCAGACCACAGTAATCCAGACATCTCTTTATGCAGACCACAGTAATCCAGACATCTCCTTATGCAGACCACAGTAATCCAGACCACTACAGACATCTCTTTATGCAGACCACAGTAATCCAGACATCTCTTTATGCAGACCACAGTAATCCAGACCACTACAGACATATCTTTATGCAGACCACAGTAATCCAGACCACTACAGACATCTCCTTATGCAGACCACAGTAATCCAGACATCTCTTTATGCAGACCACAGTAATCCAGACCACTACAGACATCTCCTTATGCAGACCACAGTAATCCAGACATCTCTTTATGCAGACCACAGTAATCCAGACATCTCTTTATGCAGACCACAGTAATCCAGACACTACAGACATCTCTTTATGCAGACCACAGTAATCCAGACCACTACAGACATCTCCTTATGCAGACCACAGTAACAGACATCTCTTTATGCAGACCACAGTAATCCAGACATCTCTTTATGCAGACCACAGTAATCCAGACCACTACAGACATCTCCTTATGCAGACCACAGTAATCCAGACATCTCCTTATGCAGACCACAGTAATCCAGACATCTCTTTATGCAGACCACAGTAATCCAGACATTTCTTTATGCAGACCACAGTAATCCAGACCACTACAGACATCTCCTTATGCAGACCACAGTAATCCAGACATCTCCTTATGCAGACCACAGTAATCCAGACATTCTTATGCAGACCACAGTAATCAGACCATACAGACATCTTTTATGCAGACCACAGTAATCCAGAACATCTTTATGCAGACCACAGTAATCCAGACATCTCTTTATGCAGACCACAGTAATCCAGACCACTACAGACATCTCTATATGCAGACCACAGTAATCCAGACATCTCTTTATGCAGACCACAGTAATCCAGACATCTCTTTATGCAGACCACAGTAATCCAGACATCTCCTTATGCAGACCACAGTAATCCAGACATCTCTTTATGCAGACCACGTAATCCAGAAATCTTTTAGCAGACCACAGTAATCCAGACATCTCTTTATGCAGACCACAGTAATCCAGACACTCTTTATGCAGACCACAGTAATCCAGACATCATCTTTATGCAGACCACAGTAATCCAGACCATACAGACATCTCTTTATGCAGACCACAGTAATCCAGACATCTCTTTATGCAGACCACAGTAATCAGACATCTCTTATGCAGACCACAGTAATCCAGACATCTCTTATGCAGACCACAGTAATCCAGACCACTACAGACATCTCTTTATGCAGACCACAGTAATCCAGACATCTCTTTATGCAGACCACAGTAATCCAGACATCTCGTTATGCAGACCACAGTAATCCAGACATCTCTTTATGCAGACCACAGTAATACAGACATCTCTTTATGCAGACCACAGTAATCCAGACATCTCTTTATGCAGACCACAGTAATCCAGACATCTCCTTATGCAGACCACAGTAATCCAGACATCTCCTTATGCAGACCACAGTAATCCAGACATCTCCTTATGCAGACCACAGTAATCCAGACATCTCCTTATGCAGACCACAGTAATCCAGACATCTCCTTATGCAGACCACAGTAATCCAGACATCTCCTTATGCAGACCACAGTAATCCAGACATCTCCTTATGCAGACCACAGTAATCCAGACATCTCCTTATGCAGACCACAGTAATCCAGACATCTCTTATGCAGACCACAGTAATCCAGAACATCTCCTTATGCAGACCACAGTAATCCGACATCCCTATGCAGACCACAGTAATCCAGACATCTCCTTATGCAGACCACAGTAATCCAGACATCTCCTTATGCAGACCACAGTAATCCAGACATCTCCTTATGCAGACCACAGTAATCCAGACCACTACAGACATCTCCTTATGCAGACCACAGTAATCCAGACATCTCCTTATGCAGACCACAGTAATCCAGACATGTCTTATGCACCACAGTAATCCAGACATCTCTTTATGCAGACCACAGTATCCAGACATCTCTTTATGCAGACCATAGTAATCCAGACATCTCTTTATGCACGACACAGTAATCCAGACCACTACAGACATTCCTTAGCAGACCACAGTAATCCAAGACCACTACAGACATCTCTTTATGCAGACCACAGTAATCCAGACACTACGATCTCCTTATGCAGACCAAGTAATCCAGACATACAGAATCTTTTATGCAGACCACAGTAATCCAGACCACTACAGACACTCTTTATGCAGACCACAGTAATCCAGACCTCTCTTTATGCAGACCACAGTAATCCAGACATCTCCTTATGCAGACCACAGTAATCCAGCACTACAGACATCTCTTTATGCAGACCACAGTAATCCAGACATCTCTTATGCAGACCACAGTAATCCAGACACTACAGACATTCTTTATGCAGACCCCAGATCCAGACACTACAGACATCTCTTATGCAGACCACAGTAATCCAGACATTCTTTAGCAGACCAAGTCACAGACACTACAGACATCTCTTATGCAGACACAGTAATCTACCAGACCACTACAGACATCTCTATGCAGACCACAGTAATCCAGACATCTCTTTATGCAGCCACAGTAATCCAGACATCTCTTTATGCAGACCACAGAATCCAGACCACTACAGACATCTCTTATGCAGACCACAGTAATCCAGACCACTACAGACATCTCCTTATGCAGACCACAGTAATCCAGACATCTCTTTATGCAGACCACAGTAATCCAGACATCTCTTTATGCAGACCACTGTAATCCAGACCACTACAGAACATTCCTTATGCAGACACAGTAACCAGACATCTCCTTATGCAGACCACAGTAATCAGACATCTCTTTATGCAGACCACAGTAATCCAGACATTTCTTTATGCAGACCACAGTAATCCAGACCACTACAGACATCTCCTTATGCAGACCACAGTAATCCAGACATCTCCTTATGCAGACCACAGTAATCCAGACATGTCTTTATGCAGACCACAGTAATCCAGACCACTAGACATCTTTATGCAGACCACAGTAATCCAGACATCTCTTTATGCAGACCACAGTAATCCAGACATCTCTTTATGCAGACCACAGTAATCCAGACCACCTTAGCCACCAAATCCCTAGCAGAATCACTGTCTTACCTCAATTAGCCACCAATCCCTAGCAGAATCACTGTCTTACTCAATTAGCCACCAAATCCCTAGCAGAATCACTGTCTTACCTCAATTAGCCACCAAATCCCTAGCAGAATCACTGTCTTACCTCAATTAGCCACCAAATCCCTAGCAGAATCACTGTCTTACCTCAATTAGCACCAAATCCTAGCAGAATCACTGTCTTTACCTCAATTAGCCACAAATCCTAGCAGAATCTCTGTCCTCAATTAGCCACCAAATCCCTAGCAGAATCACTGTCTTACCTCAATTAGCCACCAAATCCCTAGCAGAATCACTGTCTACCTCAATTAGCCACCAAATCCCTAGCAGAATCACTGTCTTACCTCAATTAGCCACCAAATCCCTAGCAGAATCACTGTCCTCAATTAAGCCACCAAATCCCTAGCAGAATCACTGTCTTACCTCAATTAGCCACCAAATCCCTAGCAGAATCACTGTCTTACCTCAATTAGCCACCAAATCCCTAGCAGAATCACTGTCTTACCTCAATTAGCCACCAAATCCCTAGCAGAATCACTGTCTACCTCAATTAGCCACCAAATCCCTAGCAGAATCACTGTCTTACCTCAATTAGCCACCAAATCCCTAGCAGAATCCACTGGTCCTCAATTAGCCACCAAATCCCTAGCAGAATCACTGTCTACCAATTAGCCACCAAATCCCTAGCAGAATCACTGTACCTCAATTAGCCACCAAATCCCTAGCAGAATCACTGTCTTACCTCAATTAGCCACCAAATCCTAGCAGAATCACTGTCTTACCTCAATTAGCCACCAAATCCTGCAGAAATCACTGTCTTACCTCAATTAGCCACCAAATCCCTAGCAGAATCACTGTCTTACTCAATTAGCCACCAAATCCCTAGCAGAATCACTGTCTTACCTCAAATTAGCCACCAATCCCTAGCAGAATCACTGTCCTCAATTAGCCACCAAATCCCTAGCAGAATCACTGTCTTACCTCAATTAGCCACCAATCCCTAGCAGAATCACTGTCCTTACTCAATTAGCCACCAAATCCCTAGCAGAATCACTGTCTTACCTCAATTAGCCACCAAATCCCTAGCAGAATCACTGTCCTCAATTAGCCACAAATCCCTAGCAGAATCCCTGGCTTACTCAATTAGCACCCAAATCCCTAGCAGAATCACTGTCCTCAATTAGGCCACCAAATCCCTAGCAGAATCCACTGTCTTACCTCAATTAGCCACCAAATCCCTAGCAGAATCACTGTCCCTCAATTATCCACCAAATCCCTAGCAGAATCACTGTCTTACCTCAATTAGCCACCAAATCCCTAGCAGAATCACTGTCTTACCTCAATTAGCCACCAAATCCCTAGCAGAATCACTGTCTTACCTCAATTAGCCACCAAATCCCTAGCAGAATCACTGTCTTACCTCAATTAGCCACCAAATCCCTAGCAGAATCACTGTCTTACCTCAATTAGCCACCAAATCCCTAGCAGAATCACTGTCTTACCTCAATTAGCCACCAAATCCCTAGCAGAATCATCTGTCTTACCTCAATTAGCCACCAAATCCCTAGCAGAATCACTGTCTTACCTCAATTAGCCACCAAATCCCTAGCAGAATCACTGTTCCTCAATTAGCCACCAAATCCCTAGCAGAATCACTGTCCTCAATTAGCCACCAAATCCCTAGCAGAATCACTGTCTACTCAATTAGCCACCAAATCCCTAGCAGAATCACTGTCCTCAATTAGCCACCAAATCCCTAGCAGAATCACTGTCTTACCTCAATTAGCCACCAAATCCCTAGCAGAATCACTGTCTTACCTCAATTAGCCACCAAATCCCTAGCAGAATCACTGTTACCTCAATTAGCCACCAAATCCTAGCAGAATCACTGTCCTCAATTAGCCACCAAATCCCTAGCAGAATCACTGTTTACCTCAATTAGCCACCAAATCCCTAGCAGAATCACTGTCTTACCTCAATTAGCCACCAAATCCCTAGCAGAATCACTGTCTTACCTCAATTAGCCACCAAATCCCTAGCAGAATCACTGTCTACCTCAATTAGCCACCAAATCCCTAGCAGAATCACTGTCTTACCTCAATTAGCCACCAAATCCCTAGCAGAATCACTGTCTTACCTCAATTAGCCACCAAATCCCTAGCAGAATCACTGTCTTACCTCAATTAGCCACCAAATCCCTAGCAGAATCACTGTCTTACCTCAATTAGCCACCAAATCCCTAGCAGAATCACTGTCTTACCTCAATTAGCCACCAAATCCCTAGCAGAATCACTGTCCTCAATTAGCCACCAAATCCCTAGCAGAATCACTGTCCTCAATTAGCCACCAAATCCCTAGCAGAATCACTGTCTTACCTCAATTAGCCACCAAATCCTAGCAGAATCACTGTCTTACCTCAATTAGCACCAAATCCCTAGCAGAATCACTGTCCTCAATTAGCCACCAAATCCCTAGCAGAATCACTGTCTTACCTCAATTAGCCACCAAATCCCTAGCAGAATCACCGTCTTACCTCAATTAGCCACCAAATCCCTAGCAGAATCACTGTCCTCAATTAGCCACCAAATCCCTAGCAGAATCACTGTCCTCAATTAGCCACCAAATCCCTAGCAGAATCACTGTCTTACCTCAATTAGCCACCAAATCCCTAGCAGAATCACTGTCTTACCTCAATTAGCCACCAAATCCCTAGCAGAATCAACTGTCCTCAATTAGCCACCAAATCCCTAGCAGAATCACTGTCCTCAATTAGCCACCAAATCCCTAGCAGAATCACTGTCTTACCTCAATTAGCCACCAAATCCCTAGCAGAATCACTGTCT
>NC_052307.1:3165869-3175869 GCF_016432855.1 Salvelinus namaycush
GAACTGGACCATCAGGATGGGACCTGTCTCAGTAAGTGACTGGGTTCGGGTTAGAGGAAAAAGGAGAACTGGACCATCAGGATGGGACCTGTCTCAGTAAGTGACTGGGTTCGGGTTAGAGGGAAAAGGAGAACTGGACCATCAGGATGGGACCTGTCTCAGTAAGTGACTGGGTTCGGGTTAGAGGGAAAAGGAGAACTGGACTATCAGGATGGGACTAGTTTAGCTTTTGAACTTTTCTGCCTATAGAGCATTATATAGAGCTATATATCCCAGTTTTATAGCTGGGTTTCACTATGTCTGTATAAGGCTGCTTTCATTTCTCCATTCATGTATGTACATACACCTGCCCATTCCTGCCACTCATCCTGCAGGTTGTGTGTGAGTGTGTTTTAATTTAAAAAAAATTAAAAGTCTGATTTAGTCTGTTCTCTCCCCCGTCAGACTGCCACCCATCCTGTAGGACATGTGTGGGTCCCCTGTCCTCTGACTGTCTGAGGTGTCTGAAACCAGAGGAGGCCCTGCAGCCACTGACCAGTCCCCCTCACACACCACTACCCCACGGAGTGTGTAGTCCCGAATGCCCTGCTCCATTCTACCTGGACGCACAACACACATGCAGAGGCAAGTAGACAGTGGTGGGGGTGGGTTGGGAGTGGAAGGTGTGTGTGTGTGTGTGTGTGTGTGTGTGTGTGTGTGTGTGTGTGTGTGTGTGTGTGTGTGTGTGTGTGTGTGTGTGTGTGTGTGTGTGTGTGTGTGTGTGTGTGTGTGTGTGTGTGGGGGGGGGGGGGGGGGGGGGGGGGTGTAGCTGTGTTAGAACATAGCAGCAGTGTTTTCCCTGTGGGGGGGGGGGGGGGGGGGTTCACACACTTTCAACATTAAACCTACTATACAAAATGTACCATACAGAGCCTTGTATCCAGACCCTTTGACTTTTTCCACATTTTGTTACGTTACAGCCTTATTCTAAAATGTAGTAAATACTTTTTTTATATCATCAATCTATGCACAATATCCCATAATGATAAAGGGAAAACATGTTTTTAGACATTTTGAAAATAATATACAAATAAAATAGCAGACCCTTTTGCTATGAGACTCGAAATTGAGCTCACATGCATCATGTTTCCATTGATCATCCTTGAGATGTCTTAACAACGTGATTGGAGTCCACCTGTGGTAAATTTAATTGATTGGACATGATTTGGAAAGGCACACACCTGTCTATATAAGGTCCCACAGTTGAC
The DNA here is from genome assembly GCF_016432855.1 of Salvelinus namaycush. Taxonomy (NCBI): domain Eukaryota; kingdom Metazoa; phylum Chordata; class Actinopteri; order Salmoniformes; family Salmonidae; genus Salvelinus; species Salvelinus namaycush. The sequence goes on from NC_052307.1 coordinate 3,167,117, forward strand.
AGTGCATATCAGAGCAAAAAACCAAGTCATGAGGTCGATGGAATTGAGAGCTCCCATACAGGATTGTGTCGAGGCACAGATCTGGGGGAAGGGTACCAAAAAATGTCTGCAGCATTGAAGCTCCCCAAGAACACAGTGGCCTCCAACATTCTTAAATGGAAGACGTTTGGAAGACTCTTCCTAGAGCTGGCCGTCCGGCCAAACTGAGCAATCGGGGGAGAAAGGCCTTGGACAGGGAGGTGACCAAGAACCCGATGGTCACTCTGACAGAGCTCCAGAGTTCCTCTGTGGAGATGGGAGAACCTTCCAGAAGGACAACCATCTATGCAGCACTCCACCAATCAGGCCTTTATGGTAGAGTGGCAAGACGGAAGCCACTCCTCAGTAAAAGGCACATGACAGCTGACTTGGAGTTTGCCAAAAGGCACTCTGACCATGAGAAACAAGTCTCTTGTCTGATTAAACCAAGACTGAACACTTTGGCCTGAATGCCAAGCGTCACGTCTGGAAGAAACCTGGCACCATCCCTACGGTGAAGCATGGTGGTGGCAGCATAATTCTGTGGGGATGGTTTTCAGCGGCAGGGACTGGGAGACTAGTCAGGATCGAGGCAAAGATGAACGGAGCAAAGTAGAGAGAGATCTTTGATGAAAACCTGCTCCAGAGCGCTCAGGACCTCAGACTGGGGTGAAGGTTCACCTTCCAACAGGACAACAACCCTAAGCACACAGCCAAGACAACACAGGAGGGCTTTGGGACAAGTCTCTGAATGTCCTTGAGTGGCCCAGCCAGAGCTAGGACTTGAACCCGATCAAACATCTCTGAAGAGACCTGAAAATAGCTGTGCAGAGCTTGAGCTTGAGAGGATCTGCAGAGAAGAATGGGAGAAACTCCCCAAATACAGGTGTGCCAATCCTGTAGCGTCATACCCAAGAAGACTCAAGGCTGTTAATCCCTGCCAAAGATGCTTCAATAAAGTACTGAGTAAAGGGTCTGAATACTTACGTAAATGTGATATTTCAGTTTTTTATTCTTCATAAATTAGTGAACATTTCTAAAAATGTGTTTTTGCTTTGTCATTATGGGGTATTGTGATGTCATTATGGGGTATTGTGATGTCATTAGGGGGTATTGTGATGTCATCATGGGGTATTGTGTGTAGATTGATGAGGAGAAAAAAAACAAAATGTGGAAAAAGTCAAGTGGTCAGCTCTCCACAGCTGGGTTTCACTATGTCTGTGTCTCAAACTGCATCTTGTATCCAGGTGATAAAAAAAGATTCAATTTATATGTAATTGAATCTTTATTTACCTGGATAAGGAGTCTTCTCTGGATAGAAAATAAATGAACTGGCCTCCCGAGTGGAGCAGCAGTCTAAGGCACTGCATTGCAGTGTTGTGCCGTCACTACAGTCTAGGTTCGATTCCAGGCTGTGTCACAACAGGCCGTGACCGGGAGTCCGATAGGGCGGCGCACAACTGGCCCAGCGTCGTCTGGGCTAGGGGAGGGTTTGGCCGGGGGAGCTTCACTTGGCTCGTCACGCTCTAGCGACTCCTGTATGGCTGGCCGGGCGCCTGAAGGGTGACTTCGGGGTCGTCAGTTGAGCGGTATTTCACATTTGTGCAGCTTGGATTCTGGGTTAAGCAAACTGGTGTTTAAGAAGCGTGGCTTGGTGGGTCATGTTTCGTAAGACGCATGACTCAACCTTCGCTTCTCCTTTTATTTATTTATTTCACCTTTATTTAACCAGGTAGGCAAGTTGAGAACACCTTTATTTAACCAGGTAGGCTAGTTGAGAACACCTTTATTTAACCAGGTAGGCCAGTTGAGAACACCTTTATTTAACCAGGTAGGCCAGTTGAGAACACCTTTATTTAACCAGGTAGGCTAGTTGAGAACACCTTTATTTAACCAGGTAGGCAAGTTGAGAACACCTTTATTTAACCAGGTAGGCCAGTTGAGAACACGTTCTCATTTACAACTGTGACCTGGCCAAGATAAAGCAAAGCAGTTCGACACATACAACAACACAGAGTTACACATGGAGTAAAACAAACATACAGTCAATAATACAGTAGAAAAATAAGTCTATATACAATGTGAGCAAATGAGGTGAGATAAGGGAGGTAAAGGCAAAAAAAAGGCCATGGTGGCGAAGTAAATACAATATAGCAAGTAAAACACTGGAATGGTAGATTTGCAGTGGAAGAATGTGCAAAGTAGAGATAGAAATAATGGGGTGCAAAGGAGCAAAATAAATAAATAAATACAGTAGGGAAAGAGGTAGTTGTTTGGGCTAAATTATACATGGGTTATGTACAGGTGCACTCCTGACCCTGTAGGGAGTTGCAACGATGAGACAAGATTGTGATCACGAAATTGGGGAGAAAAAGGGAGTAAAAAATAACCCAAAAATGAATAAATAAATACATGAACTGTCTCAGACAGTTAGATAGAAGTGTGTGTGTCTGCAGGGTGTGTGTGTGTGTCTGCAGGGTGTGTGTGTGTGTCTGCAGGGTGTGTGTGTGTGTCTGCAGGGTGTGTGTGTGTCTGCAGGGTGTGTGTGTGTGTATCCATGTGATGTAGTTTATAATACATGTATTCAGGTGATGTAGTGTTATACTAGATGTATCCATGTGATGTAGTGTTATACTAGATGTATCCAGGTGATGTAGTGTTATAATAGATGTATCCAGGTGATGTAGTGTTATACTAGATGTATCTAGGGGATGTAGTGTTATAATAGATGTATCCATGTGATGTAGTGTTATACTAGATGTATCCAGGTGATGTAGTGTTATACTAGATGTATCTAGGGGATGTAGTGTTATAATAGATGTATCCAGGTGATGTAGTGTTATACTAGATGTATCCATGTGATGTAGTTTATAATAGATGTATCCAGGTGATGTAGTTTATAATATATGTATCCAGGTGATGTAGTGTTATACTAGATGTATCCAGGTGATGTAGTGTTATACTAGATGTATCCAGGTGATGTAGTGTTATACTAGATGTAGTGTTATAATAGATGTATCCATGTGATGTAGTGTTATACTAGATGTATCCAGGTGATGTAGTGTTATAATAGATGTATCCAGGTGATGTAGTGTTATACTAGATGTATCCAGGTGATGTAGTGTTATACTAGATGTATCCAGGTGATGTAGTTTATAATATATGTATCCAGGTGATGTAGTGTTATACTAGATGTATCCAGGTGATGTAGTGTTATACTAGATGTATCCAGGTGATGTAATGTTATACTAGATGTAGTGTTATACTAGATGTATCCATGTGATGTAGTGTTATACTAGATGTATCCAGGTGATGTAGTGTTATAATAGATGTATCCAGGTGATGTAGTGTTATACTAGATGTATCTAGGGGATGTAGTGTTATAATAGATGTATCCAGGTGATGTAGTGTTATACTAGATGTATCCAGGTGATGTAGTGTTATACTAGATGTATCTAGGGGATATAGTGTTATACTAGATGTATCCAGGTGATGTAGTGTTATACTAGATGTATCCAGGTGATGTAGTGTTATACTAGATGTTTCCAGGTGATATAGTGTTATACTAGATGTAGTGTTATAATAGATGTATCCAGGTGATGTAGTGTTATACTAAATGTATCCAGGTGATGTAGTGTTATACTAGATGTATCCAGGTGACGTAGTGTTATACTAGATGTATCCAGGTGATATAGTGTTATACTAGATGTATCCAGGTGATGTAGTGTTATACTAGATGTATCCAGGTGATGTAGTGTTATACTAGATGTTTCCAGGTGATATAGTGTTATACTAGATGTAGTGTTATAATAGATGTATCCAGGTGATGTAGTGTTATACTAGATGTATCCAGGTGATGTAGTGTTATACTAGATGTATCCAGGTGATGTAGTGTTATACTAGATGTATCCAGGTGATGTAGTGTTAAACTATATGTATCGAGGTGATGTAGTGTTATACTAGATGTATCTAGGTGATGTAGTGTTATACTAGATGTATCCAGGTGATGTAGTGTTATACTAGATGTATCCAGGTGATGTAGTGTTATACTAGATGTATCCAGATAACGTTACAGAGTTAATGGGGAAAGGAGAAGGACTTTGGCAGGCAGGCAGTCAGGCAGGCAGGCAGGTAGGTAGGCAGGTAGGTAGGTAGGTAGGTAGGTAGGTAGGTAGGTAGGTAGGTAGGTAGGTAGGTAGGTAGGTAGGTAGGTAGGTAGAAAGGCAGGCAGTCAGGCAGACAGTCAGGCAGTCAGGCAGACAGTCAGAAAGACAGGCAGTCAGGCAGGTAGGTAGGCAGGCAGGCAGGCAGGCATGTAGGTAGGTAGGTAGGCAGGCAGGCAGGGAAGTAGGCAGGCAGGCAGGCAGGCAGGCAGTCAGGCAGGCAGGCAGGCAGACAGTCAGGCAGACAGGCAGGCAGAAAGGCAGGCAGGCAGTCAGGCAGGCAGTCAGGCAGAAAGGCAGGCAGTCAGGCAGACAGGCAGGCAGTCAGGCAGTCAGGCAGACAGGCAACCGGCTGGTGCCTATCTGTCTTTCCCTCCTCTCCTGGCAGCTGAAGGAAGCTTGACAGCAGTTATTTTTAATATCCCTCCAATACTGTGGAAGGAGATGGTAAACTCATGTGTTTCTCAGCCGACTGACAGCTTAAGTTGACTAAACAGACAAAGAGAGAGAGGGTGAGGTTCGGAGAGGCTGACTTTCTCGATGCCACGGTCTGTGAGTGATTTTTCTAGGTTTCCACTTTGACATGGGAGAGATACACAGAGATACATACACAGGGAGACATACACAGAGAGACATACACAGGGAGACATACACAGAGAGACATACACAGGGAGACATACACAGAGAGACATACACAGGGAGACAAACACAGGGAGACATACACAGGGAGACATACACAGAGAGACATACACAGAGAGACATACACAGGGAGACATACACAGAGAGACATACACAGGGAGACAAACACAGGGAGACATACACAGGGAGACATACACAGAGAGACATACACAGAGAGACATACACAGGGAGACAAACACAGGGAGACATACACAGAGAGACATACACAGGGAGAGATACACAGAGATACATACACAGGGAGACATACACAGAGAGACATACACAGGGAGACATACACAGAGAGACATACACAGGGAGACATACACAGAGAGACATACACAGGGAGACATACACAGGGAGACATACACAGAGAGACATACACAGGGAGACATACACAGAGAGACATACACAGGGAGACAAACACAGGGAGACATACACAGGGAGACATACACAGAGAGACATACACAGAGAGACATACACAGGGAGACAAACACAGGGAGACATACACAGAGAGACATACACAGGGAGACATACACAGAGAGACATACACAGAGAGACATACACAGGGAGACATACACAGGGAGACATACACAGGGTGTGTCCTTATATATATATTTTTTCAAACACAACACGAAAGTAAAAAGAAACAAAAACAAAATCCCTATACGAGGCCATACAGTACGAGGCTATACAGTACGAGGCTATATAGTACGAGGCTATATAGTATGAGGCTATACAGTACGAGGCTATACAGTACGAGGCTATACAGTACGAGGCTATACAGTACGAGGCTATACAGTACGAGGCTATACAGTATGAGGCTATATAGTACGAGGCTATACAGTACGAGGCTATATAGTACGAGGCTATACAGTATGAGGCTATACAGTATGAGGCTATATAGTACGAGGCCATACAGTACGAGGCTATACAGTACGAGGCTATATAGTACGAGGCTATATAGTACGAGGCTATACAGTACGAGGCTATACAGTACGAGGCTATATAGTACGAGGCTATACAGTACGAGGCTATATAGTACGAGGCTATACAGTACGAGGCTATACAGTACGAGGCTATACAGTACGAGGCTATACAGTACGAGGCTATATAGTACGAGGCTATACAGTATGAGGCTATACAGTATGAGGCTATATAGTACGAGGCTATACAGTACGAGGCTATACAGTATGAGGCTATATAGTACGAGGCTATAGAGTACGAGGCTATATAGTACGAGGCTATATAGTATGAGGCTATACAGTACGAGGCTATACAGTACGAGGCTATACAGTACGAGGCTATACAGTACGAGGCTATATAGTACGAGGCTTTCCAGTACGAGGCTATACAGTACGAGGATATACTGTACGAGGCTATACAGTACGAGGCTATACAGTACGAGGCTATATAGTAAGAGGCTTTCCAGTACGAGGCTATATAGTACGAGGCTATACAGTATGAGGCTATACAGTATGAGGCTATATAGTACGAGGCTATACAGTACGAGGCTATACAGTATGAGGCTATATAGTACGAGGCTATATAGTACGAGGCTATATAGTATGAGGCTATACAGTACGAGGCTATACAGTACGAGGCTATACAGTACGAGGCTATACAGTACGAGGCTATACAGTACGAGGCTATACAGTACGAGGCTATATAGTACGAGGCTGTACAGTACGAGGCTATACAGTATGAGGCTATACAGTATGAGGCTATATAGTACGAGGCTATATTGTACGAGGCTATATAGTACGAGGCTATACAGTACGAGGCTATACAGTACGAGGCTATACAGTACGAGGCTATACAGTACGAGGCTATACAGTACGAGGCTATATAGTACGAGGCTATATAGTACGAGGCTATATAGTACGAGGCTGTACAGTACGAGGCTATACAGTACGAGGCTATACAGTACGAGGCTATACAGTATGAGGCTATACAGTACGAGGCTGTACAGTACGAGGCTATACAGTATGAGGCTATACAGTACGATGCTATACAGTACGTGGCTATACAGTACGAGGCTGTACAGTACGAGGCTATACAGTACGAGGCTATACAGTACGAGGCTATACAGTACGAGGCTATACAGTACGAGGCTATACAGTACGAGGCTATACAGTACGAGGCTATACAGTACGAGGCTATACAGTACGAGGCTATACAGTACGAGGCTATACAGTACGAGGCTATACAATACGAGGCTATACAGTACGAGGCTATACAGTTTTTTGCAGCAATTAAATCAACATTAACTCTTAACAAGGCACACCTGTTAATTTAAATGCATTCCAAGTGACTACCTCATTAAGCTGGTTGAGAGAATGCCAAGAATGTGCAAAGCTGTCATCAAGGCAAAGGGTGGTTACTTTGAAGAATATCAAATATGAAATATATTTACATTTTTTTGGTTACTACATGATTCCATATGTGTTATTTCATAGTTTTGACGTCTTCACTATTATTCTACAATTTAGAAAATAGTAAAAAATAAAGAAAAAACGTTGAATGAGTAGATGTGTCCACACTTTTGATTGGTGCTGTACATTATCCCAAAATGTAGTCAGTTTGTCACAAGACAACAGCATATGTAATAGGGTGTCTGTATATTCAAGGATACTTTTAATGCTGTATCAATGGGCTTATGTTTCAATATCACAAACCTAAATCCACCTCTTTTCTCTCTCTTGGTCCATTTCAGAATGCCACACTTCCTGTTTACAGTGCACAGGAGGAAGTAGTCAGAACTGTACTTCCTGTACCCCGCCCTACGTCCTCCAGGAAGGCCAGTGCGTCCCCAGATGTCACCCGGGACACACCGTCCAGGACAATACTTGCCAAGGTAAGGAGACCTTTTTCTAGACACGCACGCACGCTCACGCTCACGCACACGCACGCTCACGCACACGCACGTGCACACACACCTCCCTTTTACTATTGTCTGCATACCATTACCTGGGCAACCAATACTGTCCACCCCACACATGAACTTAAACACAGGAGACCCACGTTTCAAACCCAGTCACTTAAAGAAACAAATGCGAGGAAAAGGAACCAGTCTTAAATGATCATTTGAATTACAAAAACATTGTGTAATTCCCAATTTGTTAGGACTCTTTGAAGATCCTCGTTTTTACCCATCAAGGGATTAAAAAATGGACAACCTAGTGCTTCTAGCTGTTGAAAAAAACAGTCCTAGTTTGCTATTGTAGCGCTTAGCACGGAAAAGCTATGCCAGTTGTCGTGACGATTTATTCCTTCAATAACGAATATCAAAAAAGACATTCGGCAGGCTTTTCCCAGACGCTGAATAAAAGTAACAGAGAGAAACATGACCATTCTCACATTTGTGAGAGAATACATTTTCACTAACTGTGGATAGCCATTCGGCAGTGAAGACGTTTTCTGGGCAATGCTTCTCCTTTTTGGAAGAATCTGATGTACTTAAAAGTAAGTACGACATGCTATTCCCTATATAGTGCACTACTTTTTTTTACCAGAGCGATATGGGGCCCGAATAGGGTGTAATTTGGGACACAGACGTAAGCACAGTAACAGCTTTCTCCTAAGACTCTTCAATTTAATTAAATGAGCAGAAGGCTGCAATGTGAAGTCACTTGAATCCGCTATCCATTAGCAAAGCCTTGTTTGCCGTCTCAAAACTAATTTGACCCTCCTGCGAACTGTCTTATGTCTGCTTAATACCTCTGCTGTCTGTCCTCTACTGGTGGGAAGGTATATTGTCTCTGTTTTGCACAGTAATAATTTAGGGAAATTTTGAAGGAAACGATTGTATCTACTTTTGGTTTGGTTTTCTAAGCAACCAACTCTGTCTAGACACAAACCACCTGGTTTTCTAAGCAACCAACTCTGTCTAGACAC
>NC_052307.1:3180869-3196402 GCF_016432855.1 Salvelinus namaycush
GTCTTAATGCTACTCACGCTGTGATGGAAATATGAATTCTATAGACAACCATACATCTGGCCTGTTAGCAAAAAAAAAATGAATTGGCATCCTTCCTTCTAGAAGCTTTATAATCTAGAAGCTTCATGGAAGGATACAGTTTAAGAGCATTTGACCTGAAAATACAAACCTACACACTAGGCATCTTAATTACATTGTTTCTAATGGCATCTCTAAGGAAAAGGTGTTCCACAAGGCTCTATTCCTACCCCAGTCTAATTTATACATCCTCTCTTTACTATCTGCTCTCTCCCTTTCCAAGGTGAGGCTGAATCTGACTGATATTGTGGTTAACAGCTCCTAAATGGCCCGGATCGTTTAATATTTAAAGTATCAAGCAGGCCTTCCTGTGTATCTGGTGCTAAATCTTTCATCAGACGTCTCTTTCATCAGACCTCTCATCTACGGAAACAGAAAGAGCCAGCAGAGACGCAGGCTAATTACAGGCATATATAAAACCTCAGCTCTGTATCCCTCTTTAACCTGATCTCTCTGTCTGTCTCTCTGTCTATCTCTGTCTCTCATATATAAAACCTCAGCTCTGTATCCCTCTTTAACCTGATCTCTCTGTCTGTCTCTCTGTCTATCTCTGTCTCTCATATATAAAACCTCAGCTCTGTATCCCTCTTTAACCTGATCTCTCTGTCTGTCTCTCTGTCTATCTCTGTCTCTCATATATAAAACCTCAGCTCTGTATCCCTCTTTAACCTGATCTCTCTGTCTCTCTCTCTGTCTCTCGCTCTGTCTGTCTGTCTGTCTGTCTGTCTGTCTGTCTGTCTGTCTGTCTGTCTGTCTGTCTGTCTGTCTGTCTGTCTGTCTGTCTGTCTGTCTGTCTGTCTGTCTGTCTGTCTGTCTGTCTGTCTGTCTTTCTCTCTCTCTCTCTCTCCCTTTCTCTCCCTCTTTCTCTCTCTCTCTCTCTCTCTCTCTCTCTCTCTACACACTACACTGTGGACCCCTGCTCGTCAAACATCTCATTCCAAAATCATGGGCATTAATATGGAGTTGTTCCCCCCTTTGCTGATATAACAGCCTCCACTCTTCTGGTAAGGCTTTCCACTAGATGTTGGAACATTGCTGCGAGGACTTGCTTCCATTCAGTCACAAGAGCATTAGTGATGTTGATTTTGAGCAATTAGGCTCACAGTCGGCGTTCCAATTCATCCCAAAGGTGTTTGATCAAATTTCAAACTCAAATTCTAATTTTATTGGTCACGTACACATGGTTTGCAGATGTTAATGTGAGTCTAGCGAAATGCTTGTGCTTCTAGTTTCGTCCGTGCAGTAATATCTAACAAGTAATCTAACAAATTCACAACGACTACCTTATACACACAAGTGTAAAGGGATGAATAAGAATATGTACATAAATATATGGATGAGCGATGGCCGAACGGCATAGGCAAGATGCAGTAGATGGTTTGGAATACAGTATATACATATGAGATGAGTAATGTAGGATATGTAGACATTATTAAAGTGACGTTATTTAAAGTGACTAGTGATACCTTTATTAAATCCATTTATTCAATGTATTAAAGTGACCAGAGATTTGAGTCTGTATGTTGGCAGCAGCCTCTCTATGTTAGTGATGGCTGTTTAACAGTCTGAGGGCCTTGAGATAGAAGCTGTTTTTCAGTCTCTCGGTCCCTGCTTTGATGCACCTAAACTGACCTCGCCTTCTGGATGATAGCGGGGTGAACAGGCAGTGGCTCGGGTGGTTGTTGTCCTTGATGATCTTTATGGCCTTCCTGTGACATCGGGTGCTGTAGGTGTCCTGGAGGGCAGGTAGTTTGCCCCCGGTGATGCGTAGTGCAGACCTCACTACCCTCTGGAGAGCCTTGCGGTTGAGGGCGGTGTAGTTGCCGTACCAGGCGGTGATACAGCCCGACAGGATGCTCTCGATTGTGCTTCTGTAAAAGTTTGTGAGTGTTTTGATTTGTTTAAAACTTTTCTTTGGTTACTACATGATTCCATGTGTCATTTCATAGTTCTGATGTCTTCACTATTATTCTACAATGTAGAAAATAGTGAAAATAAAAGAAAAACCCTTGAATGAGTAGGTGTGTCCAGTCTTTTGACTGGTAGTGTATATGCATGAACACAGACTCACAGACACACGTAAGCGTTTCACTGTAAGGTCTACAGCTGTTGTATTCGACGCATGTGACAAATACCATTTGATTTGATTTGATGCTGAGTTTTGGCTTCAGTTTCCTCTCAGACAACAGGAAAGCATGGATGTTAGCTTTAATATAGTTTAGTCTCCCGTCATTCTGCTAATCCAAAACAAAGACAGAAAACGTCCATTATAGGTGTCTTCCCTCCCTTTATCTCTTATCTGTCTTTCACCCAGGAAGCCACACTGTTGTTTATCTGTAGATTGTGTAGATAGGCAACCACACACACACACACACACACCACACAAACAACGCACACACACACACACACACACACACACACACACACACACACACACACACACACACACACACACACACACACACACACACACACACACACACACCACAAAAACAACGCACACACACACACACACACACACACACACACACACACACACACACACACACACACACACACACACACACACACACACACACACACACCACACACACACACACACCACACAAACAACACACACACACACACACACACACACACCACTCACACACACACCACTCACACACACACACACACACCACACAAACAAAGCACACACACACCACACACACACACCACACACATGCACACATACACAAACACACCATCTCAGACTGATTCAAGGTTACTACGACCACGGCATTACCATATCTCTCTCTCGCTCTCTGTCTCTCTCAATTTAAATTGAAGGGCTTTATTGTCATGGGAAACATATGTTAACATTGCCAAAGCAAGTGAAGTAGATAATAAACAAAAGTGAAATAAACAATTAAAATGAACAGTAAATATTAAAGTTTGAAACACAAAAGTTTCAAAAGAATAAAGACATTTCAAATGTCATATTATGTCTATATGCAGTGTTGTAATAATGTGCAAATAGTTAAAGTACCAAAGGTAAAATAATTAAACATACATATGGGTTGTGTTTACAATGGTGTTGGTTCTTCACCTTTTCTTGTGGCAACTGGTCACAAATATTGCTGCTGTGATTGCACACTGTGGTATTTCACCCAATATATATGGGAGTTTATCAAAATTGGATTTGTTTTTGAATCCTTTCTGTGTAATCTGAGGGCAATATGTGCAATTGGATTCCGGAATTTCTGAACGCCCGCCCCCAGGTGGTAATGTCATACATTTGGCAGGAGGTGCAGCTCAGTTTCTATCTCATTTTGTTGGTAGCCTGTCTTCTCTTGAGAGCCAGGTCTGCATTCGGCGGCCTTTCTCAATAGCAAGGCTATGCTCACTGAGTCTGTACATAGTCAAAGCTTTCCTTAAGTTTGGGTCAGTCACAGTGGTCAGGTATTCTGCCACGGTGTGGCAGGACCAAATAGCATTCTAGTTTGCTAAATGTTTTTGTAAATTCTTTCCAATCTGTCAAGTAATTATCTTTTTGTTTGCTCATGATTTTGTTGGGTCTAATTGTGTTGCTGTCCTGGGGCTCTGTGGGGTCTGTTTGTGTTTGTGAATAGAGCCCCAGGACCAGCTTGCTTAAGGGGCTCTTCTCCAGGCTCATTTTTTAATTTTACCTTTATTTAACTAGTCAAGTCAGTTAAGAACAAATTCTTATTTTCAATGATGGACTAGGAACAGTGAACTGCCTTGTTCAGGGGCAGAACGACAGATTTGTACCTTGTCAGCTCAGGAATTCGAACTTGCAACTTTTCGGTTACTAGTCCAACGCTCTAACCGCTAGGCTACGCTGCCGCCCCAATTTCTCTGTATGTGATGGCTTTGTTATGGAAGGTTTGGGAATCACTTACTGTTAGGTGGTTGTAGAGTTTATAACTGATTCAAGTATTTTTCGCCAGATCCTAATTGGTATGTCATTGACTACAGCTCAGCGTTCAACACCATAGTACCCTCAAAGCTCATCAAAAAGCTAAGGACCCTGGGACTAAACACCTCCTTCTGCAACTGGATCCTGGACTTCCTGACGGGCCGCCCCCAGGTGGTAAGGGTAGGCAACAACACATCCACCACGTTGATGCTAACACAGGGTCCCTCAGGGGTGCGTGCTCAGTCCCCTACTGTACTCACTGTTCACTCATGACTGCATGGCCAGGAACGACTCCAACACCATCATTAAGTTTGCCGATGACACAAGAGTGGTAGGCCTGATCACAGACAACGACGAGACAGCCTATAGGGAGGAGGTCAGAGACCTGGCTGTGTGGACAACAACCTCTCCCTCAACGTAAGGAGATGATCGTGGACTACAGGAAAAGGGGGACCGAGCACGCGCCCATTCTCATCGTCGCGGCTTTAGTGGAGCAGGTTGAGAGCTTCAAGTTCCTTGGCGTCCACATCACCAACAAACTAACATGGTCCAAGCTCACCAAGACAGTCATGAAGAGGGCACGACAAAACCTATTCCCCCTCAGGAGACTAGAAAGATTTGGCATGGGTCCTCAGATCCTCAAAAGGTTCTACAGCTGCACCATCGAGAGCATCCTGTATGGTTGCATCACTGCCTGGTATGGCAACTGCTCGGCCTCAGACCGCAAGGGTAGTGCGTAGGCTTCTAAACAGCTTCTACCACCAAGCCATAAGACTCCTGAACATCTAATAAAATGGCTACCCAGACTATTTGCATTGCCCCCCCTCTTCTACACCACTGCCACTCTCTGTTGTTATCATCTATGCATAGTCACTTTAATAACTCTACCTACATGTACATATTACCTCAATTACCTCGACTAACCGGTGCTCCTGCACATTGACTCTGTGCCGGTACCCCCCTGTATATAGTCTCGCTATTGTTATTTTACTGCTGCTCTTTAATTACCTGTTACTTTAATTTCTTATTGTTTTTTGTATTTTTTAAACTTCATTGTTGGTTAAGAGCTCGTAAGTAAACATTTCACTGTTGTATTCAGCGCATGTGACTAATACAATTTGATTTGATTTGATTTTATGTAGAATTTTATGTTCCTTTTGATGGCATAGAAGTCCGTTCTTGCCTTGTCTCTCAGCTCATTCACACCTTTGTGGAAGTTACCTGTGGCGCTGATGTTTAGGCCGAGTTATGTATAGTTTTTTTGTGTGCTGTAGGGTAACAGTGTCTAGATGGAATATGTATTTGTGGTCCTGGCAACTGGACCTTTTTTGGAACACCATTATTTTTGATCTTACTCAGATTTACTGTCAGGGCCCAGGTCTGACAGGGCCCAGGTCTGTCAGGGCCCAGGTCTGTCAGGGCCCAGGTCTGTCAGGGCCCAGGTCTGACAGGGCCCAGGTCTGTCAGGGCCCAGGTCTGACAGGGCCCAGGTCTGACAGGGCCAAGGTCTGTCAGGGCCCAGGTCTGACAGGGCCCAGGTCTGTCAGGGCCCAGGTCTGTCAGGGCCCAGGTCTGTCAGGGCCCAGGTCTGACAGAATCTGTGCAGAAGTCCCAAGTGTTGCTTTAGGCCGTCCTTGGTTGGGGACAGAAGCACCAGATCATCAGCAAACAGTTGACATTTAACTTCAGATTCTAGTAGGGTGAGGCCGGAGGCTGCAGACTGTTCTAGTGCCCTCGCCAATTTGTTGATATATACAGTGCATTCGGAAAGTATTCAGACCCTTGACTTTTTCCACATTTTGTTACGTTACAGCCTTATTCTAAAATGTATTAAATTGTTTATTTTCCTCATCAATCTACACACAATTACCCCATAATGTCAAAGCAAAAACAGGTTTTTAGAAATTTTTGCAAATGTATAAAAAATAACAACTGAAATGTCACATTTCCATAAGTATTCAGACCCTTTACTCAGTACTTTGTTGAAGCAACTTTGGCAGCGATTACAGCCTCGAGTCTTCTTGGGTATGACACTACAAGCTTGGCACACCTGTATTTGGGGAGTTTCTCCCATTCAATCGACCTCATGACTTGGTTATTTGCTCTGACAGGCACTGTCAACTGTAAGACCTTATATAGACACATGTGAACTTTTCCAAATCATGTCCATTAAATTTAATCTCTCACAGGTGGACTCCAATCAAGTTGTAGAAACATCTCAAGGATGATCAATGGAAACAGGATGCACCTGACCTCAATTTTTTTCGAGTCTCATAGCAAAGAGTCTGAATACTTATGTAAATAAGGCATTTCTGTTTTCAATGCTTAATACACAGCCACAATTTCTAAAAATCTGTTTTCACTTTGTCATTATTAGGTATTGTGACGTCATTATGGGGTATTGTGATGTCATTATGGGGTATTGTGATGTCATTATGGGGTATTGTGACGTCATTATGGGGTATTGTCTGGTGTATTATGGGGTATTGTGAGGACACATTTTTTTCATCCATTTTAGAATTTTAGATTTTGCTGTGATCTGATAGGGGTGTCAGTGGGCTGACTGTGTACGCTCTGAGAGACTCTGGGTTGAGGTCAGTGATAAAGTAGTCTACTGTACTACAGCCAAGAGATGAGCTATTGGTGTAAATACCGTAGGAGTCCCCTCGAAGCCTACCTACCATGTAAATACCCAGCGTGCGACAGAGCTGCAGGAGTTGTGACCCGTTTTGGTTGGTTATGTTGTCATAGTTGGGTCTAAGGGGGCATATGGGGGAGGGAATGCTGTCCTCTCCAGGCAGGTGTTTGTCCCCCTGTGTGCTGAGGGTGTCAGGTTTTTGTCCGGTTCTGGCATTTAGGTCGCCACAGACTAGTACTTGTCTCTGGGCCTGGAAATGATTGATTTCCTGGAGGGAGAAGCTCTCTCTCTCTCTCTCTCTCTCTCTCTCTCTCTCTCTCTCTCTCTCTCTCTCTCTCAAGATGTCTGCCAGCCAGCGACAGCAAGCAGCTAAACCATCAGATAACAGATAGATGTACCTTATCACCCAGATCTTTGGGTGACCGTTATAGGGCGATAGGGAGGGGTGGGACAAGTCATTATTCTGCCCATAGAGATATATAGAAGGTACACTCTTTTTGAATCTCTATGGTTTCCCATAAACCATGGTCAACGGACAGTTTAGTTAGGATACAGGGAGGTTCTATAACACTAAGGTTAGGATACAGGGAGGTTCTATAACACTAAGGTTAGGATACAGGGAGGTTATATAACACTAAGGTTAGGATACAGGGAGGTTCTATAACACTAAGGTTAGAATACAGGGAGGTTCTATAACACTAAGGTTAGGATACAGGGAGGTTCTATAACACTAAGGTTAGGATACAGGGAGGTTCTATAACACTAAGGTTAGGATACAGGGAGGTTCTATAACACTAAGGTTAATGTTAGGATACAGGGAGGTTCTATAACACTAAGGTTAGGATACAGGGAGATTCTATAACCCTAATGGGTAAGGTTAGGATACAGGGAGGTTCTATAACACTAAGGTTAGGATACAGGGAGGTTCTATAACACTAAGGTTTAGATTTAGGATACAGGGAGGTTCTATAACACTAAGGTTTAGATTTAGGATACAGGGAGGTTCTATAACACTAAGGTTAGGATACAGGGAGGTTCTATAACACTAATGTTAGGATACAGGGAGGTTCTATAACAATAAGGTTAGGATACAGGGAGGTTCTATAACACTAATGTTAGGATACAGGGAGGTTCTTTAACACTAAGGTTAAGGTTAGAATACAGGGAGGTTCTATAACACTAAGGTTAGGATACAGGGAGGTTCTATAACACTAAGGTTAGGATACAGGGAGGTTCTATAACACTAAGGTTAGGATACAGGGAGGTTCTATAACACTAAGGTTAAGGTTAGGATACAGGGAGGTTCTATAACACTAAGGTTAGGATACAGGGAGGTTCTATAACACTAAGGTTAGGATACAGGGAGGTTCTATAACCCTAATGGGTAAGGTTAGGATACAGAGAGGTTATATAACCCTAATGGGTAAGGTTAGGATACAGAGAGGTTATATAACACTAAGGTTAGGATACAGGGAGGTTCTATAACACTACGGTTAGGATACAGGGAGGTTCTATAACCCTAATGGGTAAGGTTAGGATACAGGGAGGTTCTATAACACTAAGGTTAAGGTTAGGATACAGGGAGGTTCTATAACACTAAGGTTAAGGTTAGGATACAGAGAGGTTATATAACACTAAGGTTAGGATACAGGGAGGTTCTATAACACTACGGTTAGGATACAGGGAGGTTCTATAACACTAAGGTTAAGGTTAGGATACAGGGAGGTTCTATAACACTAAGGTTAGGATACAGAGAGGTTATATAACCCTAATGGGTAAGGTTAGGATACAGGGAGGTTCTATAACACTAAGGTTAGGATACAGGGAGGTTCTATAACACTAAGGTTAGGATACAGGGAGGCTCTATAACCCTAATGGGTAAGGTTAGGATACAGGGAGGTTCTATAACACTAAGGTTAGGATACAGGGAGGTTCTATAACACTAAGGTTAGGATACAGGGAGGTTCTATAACACTAAGGTTAAGGTTAGGATACAGGGAGGTTCTATAACACTAAGGTTAAGGTTAGGATACAGGGAGGTTCTATAACACTAAGGTTAGGATACAGGGAGGTTCTATAACACTAAGGTTAATGTTAGGATACAGGGAGGTTCTATAACACTAAGGTTAAGGTTAGAATACAGGGAGGTTCTATAACACTAAGGTTAGGATACAGGGAGGTTCTATAACACTAAGGTTAGGATACAGGGAGGTTCTATAACACTAAGGTTAGGATACAGGGAGGTTCTATAACACTAAGGTTAAGGTTAGGATACAGGGAGGTTCTATAACACTAAGGTTAGGATACAGGGAGGTTCTATAACACTAAGGTTAGGATACAGGGAGGTTCTATAACCCTAATGGGTAAGGTTAGGATACAGAGAGGTTATATAACCCTAATGGGTAAGGTTAGGATACAGAGATGTTATATAACACTAAGGTTAGGATACAGGGAGGTTCTATAACACTACGGTTAGGATACAGGGAGGTTCTATAACCCTAATGGGTAAGGTTAGGATACAGGGAGGTTCTATAACACTAAGGTTAAGGTTAGGATACAGGGAGGTTCTATAACACTAAGGTTAAGGTTAGGATACAGAGAGGTTATATAACACTAAGGTTAGGATACAGGGAGGTTAACCCAAGGGTAAGTTTAGGATACAGGGAGGTCAAACATAAGTATAGGATACAGGGAGGTCTATAACACTAAGGTTAGGATACAGGGAGGTCTATAACACTAAGGTTCGGATACAGGGATGTTCTAAACACTAAGGTTAGGATACAGGGGAGGTTCTATAACACTAAGGTTAGGATACAGGGAGGTTCTATAACCCAATTGGTAAGGTTAGGATACAGGGAGGTTCTATAACCCAATTGGTAAGGTTAGGATACCAGGGACGGTCGATAACACTAAGGTTAAGGTCTAGGATAAAGGGAGGTTCTATACACTAAGGTTAAGGTTTAGATACAGGGAGGTTTTATTAACACTAAAGGTTAGGATCACAGGCGGGTGTTTCAGAACACTAAGGTTAGGATACAGGGATGGTTCTTAACACTAAGGTTAGAATACAGGGAGGTCTATAACCATAATGGGTAATAAGGTTAGTATACAGGGAGGTTCTATAACACTAAGGTTAGGATACAGGGAGGTTCTATAACACTAAGGTAGGATACGGGAGGTTCTATAACACTAAGGTTAAGGTTAGGATACAGGGAGGTTTCTATAACACTAAGTGAAGGGTTATGGATACGGGAGGTCTATCAAACACAAGGTTAGGATGACAGGGAGGTTCTATAACCCTAATGGGTAAGGTTAGGATACAGGGAGGTTCTATAACACTAATGTTAGGATACAGGGAGGTTCTATAACACTAAGGTTAGGATACAGGGAGGTTCTATAACACTAAGGTTCGGATACAGGGATGTTCTATAACACTAAGGTTAGGATACAGGGAGGTTCTATAACACTAAGGTTAGGATACAGGGAGGTTCTATAACCCTAATTGGTAAGGTTAGGATACAGGGAGGTTCTATAACCCTAATTGGTAAGGTTAGGATACAGGGAGGTTCTATAACACTAAGGTTAAGGTTAGGATACAGGGAGGTTCTATAACACTAAGGTTAAGGTTAGGATACAGGGAGGTTCTTAACACTAAGGTTAGGATACGGGATTCTATAACACTAGGTTAGGATACAGGGAGGTTCTATAACACTAAGGTTAGAATACAGGGAGGTTCTATAACCCTAATGGGTAAGGTTAGGATACAGGGAGGTTCTATAACACTAAGGTTAGGATACAGGGAGGTTCTATAACACTAAGGTTAGGATACAGGGAGGTTCTATAACACAGTAGGTTAGGATACAGGGATTCTATAACACTAGGTTAAGGTTAGGATACAGGGAGGTTTCTATAACACTAAGGTTAAGGTTAGGATACAGGGAGGTTCTATAACACTAAGGTTAGGATACAGGGAGGTTCTATAACACTAAGGTTAGGATACAGGGAGGTTAAACTGACACTAGATCGGTGTGTACGGGCACTATCTACCCGAAGTTGCCGTGTGTGACCTTTGATCTCTCTCTCTCTGTTCCCAGAATGCAGCATTAATTGCCAGCGCTGTGTGGCAGACCTCCAGACGGGCATGGGCAGTGTGTGTCTGTGGTGTAAGATTGCCAGGACCCTGTTGCTGGGAGACCACTGTGTCACCCACTGTCCCCAAGGTCACTACCCCTGGCACGGAGCCTGTAAGAGTACGTTTTGTCACACACACACACACACACATGTTGGTTTTACTATCCAAGTGGGGTCCAAAGCTTTTGTTCCCATTCCAAATCCTATTTTTCCTAACCCCAAACCCCAAACCCTAACCCTAACCCTTAACCCTAACCCTAACCCTAAACCTAACCTTAACCCTAAACTTAACCCTTAACCCCAAACCTAACCCCTAAGCCTAAAATAGCATTTTTCCTTGTGGGGACTAACGAAATGTGTTCACAAACACAAACAGACGCCACAGAGCCCCAGGACAGCAATACATTTAGACACCAACCAAATCATGAGAAAAATATATATAATTACTTGTCACATTGGAAAGAATTACCCAAAAAACTCACCAAAACAGAATGCTATTTGGCCCTAAACAGAGAGTACACAGTGGCAGAATACCTGACCACTGTGACGGACCCAAAATTAAGGAAAGCTTTGACTATGTACAAACTCAGTGAGCATAGCCTTGCTTTGAGAAAAGCTGCCATAGGCAGACCTGGCTCTCAAGAGAAGACAGGTTATGACACTCTGCCCACAAAATGAGATGGAAACTGAGCTGCTCTTTCTAACCTCCTGCCAAATGTATGACCATATCAGAGCCACATATTTCCCTCAGATTACACAGACCCACAAAGAATTAGAAAACAAATCCAATTTTGATAAACTCCCATATCTACTGGGTGAAATACCACAGTGTGACATCACAGCAGCAACATGTGTGACCTGTTGCCACAGAAACCATTCTAAATACAACTCATATTTATGTTGATTTATTTTCAGTTTTGTTCTTTAGGTATTTCCACATCGTTACAACACTGTATACAGACATAATATGACATTTGAAATGCCTCTTCCTTTCTGTTTACCTTTCAGGGACAGAGAGGGAGAGGGAGGGAGAGGGGGGCAAGAGAGCGAGAGGGAGGGGAAAAGAGTGGGAGCAAGGGAGAGGATGAGGGAGAGAGATGGAGCAATGGAGAGAGTGAGAGAGGTGGGGGAATAAAGAGAGAGAGAGAGAGGTGGAGGGGGAGGGAGGGGGGAGGGAGGGAGGGAGGGAGGGAGGAGGAGGGAGGGAGAGGTGTAGAGAGAGAGGTAGAGGGAGGAAGAGAGAGAGAGAGAGAGAAGGAGATAGAAGTGGAGGGAGAAATGGAGATAGGAAGGGAGAGAGGTGGAGGGAGAAAGGGAGGGAAGTGGAGGGAGAGGGAGAGATTGAGAGAGAGAGAGGAAGGGGGAGAAAGAGAGTGAGAGAGAGAGAGAGAGAGAGAGAGGAAAGGGGAGAAGAGAGAGAGAGAGAGAGAGAGAGAGAGAGAGAGAGAGAGAGAGAGAGAGAGAGAGAGAGAGAGGGTTGGAGGGAGATAAAGAGAGAGGGATGGGGAGAGAGAGGGAGAGATGAGAGAGAGGGAGGGAGAGAGAGGGATGAGAGAGAGAGAGGGATGAGAGAGAGGGAGGGAGGCTTATTTTCCTTTATCTGTTTCTATGATGTAGTATTCTGTCTGTAGGATATTTGTCTCAGGGTGATAGCAGTTGCTAAAACACACGGTCTTATTAACCACAGAACAAAGGCCACTGTTGTGAGAGAACATTTGTTAACAAGGGAAGGACTTGTCAGAAGAGATGACAGATTGTTTTAGTATTGCCAGATACATACGCCAAAGACAATAGTGTAGGTGGAGAGAAACAATATTAATCTCTTTGATAATGTCTTCCTCCCTGTATTGATTCAAGTGAGAGAAAAAAAATGTCTTCATATTCGATTGTGATTCAACTGGCACATTATTCATCGACTTGGCTTATTAATAAATAAATGATATTCAAGCTTGGGGAGGTCTTCTAGATTTTCACTTGACCTTAAGAAACTATTTGATTTTATATGCATTTAATCGTGCTTTAAATCTCTCAAAAATCACAAAATATTACACATTTGTCTGCATGGTTTAATTATATTGATTATAGAAGTGAAATGATGTCTTGCCTAGTCTATGTACAAACTGTTTTGTTGTTGATATTGTTAATACCGTTTTATTCCTGTTTTATCTCACAGGATGCCACGTTTCCTGTGAGGGTTGCAGTGGGGAGTGGCCTCTGTCCTGCACTTCCTGTCCCACCCCCAGCGTTCTACTGACCTCAGGGCTCTGTGGCCCCGCCTGCCCCTTGGGTTACTATGCCGACAGAGACAGACGCTGCAGAGGTAAGTCGTACACTTAGACTCTACACAGTGTTACAGAACTGTGGACTACATTTACCAGGCTATCATTGTTTATTGCCCCAATGTCTGCTGGGATTTTAGAACCCTCTCTGTATCTCCTGATGTTGTGTCGTTGTGCAGCCTGTGACAGTCAGTGTCGGTCCTGTGAGATGAGCGGCGTGTGTACGTCGTGCCGTGACCCGGGAAAGGTTCTGCTGTTTGGAGAGTGCCAGTATGACAGCTGTGCCTACCAATACTACCTCAACACCACCACGCGCACCTGCAGAGGTACACACACACACACACACACACACACACAACACACACACACACACACACCACACACACACCACAACACACACACAAAACACCACACACACACACACACACCACACACACCACACACACACACACACACACACACACACACACACACACACACACACACACACATACACACTTACTTTATTTGAATCTAACAATACAAACATTTCAAAGGTCCCTGTAAGCATGGCACTCAAGGGTACAGAAAGCACCTCCTTCTCCAAACAGCTAGGCTGCCCGCGACAGCTGACACAGAGCGGTACCTAGCCAAATGCTTTGTCTGGAGGCCACGCACTGGAAGCCTGTGTACATGGCCGAGACTGCCAAATATCAGAGCCGCCAGCTTGCAGCTACACCCGAGGCTGTCCAAGCGCGCAACGAGGAGCTGGTATTTCAGCAGCGTCTCGGCAAAGGACTGCTCCACGCGCACACACAGACACAGACACACACACACACACACACACACACACACACACACACACACACACACACAACACACACACACACACACACCACACACCACACACACACACACACACACACCACACACACCTACGATACATGAGAAGGTGTGTATGTGTGTGTGTGTGTTGTGTTGTGTGTGTTGTGTGTGTGTGTGTGTGTGTGTGTGGTGTGTGTGTGTCTGTGTCTGTGTGTGTGTGTGTGTGTGTGTGGTGTGTGTGTGTGTGTTTGCTACCATCTCAGCAGGTGTTCCAACACAGCAGCCAGTCAGTCAATAGAACTAACAGTGTTTATCACCCCAGCTAGCGAGTACCACTCTACTCTACACGACGCCGCGTTGCAACCTGGAAAATCCCCCTGAATCCTGGGTGAACCCAGTGATGGAGGCGAGGTAGTGAGACGGTGCAGCGTTGCATTAGCTAATGCCTGTTGTTGTTAGAGCTGTTGATGTTGCTGCTCTGAGCAGGTAATGGGAGGATGAAATCAAATCAAATTTTATTTGTCACATGCTTCATTAAAAAAAAAGCGGGTAGACTTAACTGTGAAAGTATTTATTGCGGGCCATTCTAAACAATGCAAAAGAAGAAACATTTTGTTTTGATAAAAATAATAACATGATTAATGATAACTTTGCTATGTACACGGGGTACCAGTACCGAGTTGATGTGAAGGTACCAGTACCGAGTTGATGTGAAGGTACCAGTACCAGTACCGAGTTGATGTGAAGGTACCAGTACCAGTACCAGTACCGAGTTGATGTGAAGGTACCAGTACCAGTACCGAGTTGATGTGAAGGTACCAGTACCAATTCCCGAGTTGATGTGAAGGTACCAGTACCAGTACCAGTACCAGTACCGAGTTGATGTGAAGGTACCAGTACCAGTACCGAGTTGATGTGAAGGTACCAGTACCAGTACCGAGTTGATGTGAAGGTACCAGTACCAGTACCAGTACCGAGTTGATGTGAAGGTACCAGTACCAGTACCGAGTTGATGTGAAGGTACCAGTACCAGTACCGAGTTGATGTGAAGGTACCAGTACCAGTACCGAGTTGATGTGAAGGTACCAGTACCAGTACCGAGTTGATGTGAAGGTACCAGTACCAGTACCGAGTTGATGTGAAGGGGTACGAGGTAATTGAGGTAGATATGTACATGTAGGTAGGGGTAAAGTGACTAGACAACAGGATAGATAATAGACAGTAACAGCAGTATACTGTAGGTAGGGGTAAAGGATAGATAATAGACAGTAACAGCAGTATACTGTAGGTAGTGGTAAAGGATAGATAATGCGTAACAGCAGTATAACTGTAGGTAGGGGTAAAGGATAGATAATAGACAGTAACAGCCTGTATACTGTAGGTAGGGGTACAAAGGATAGATAATAGACAGTAAACAGCAGTATACTGTAGGTAGGGTAAAGGATAGATAATAGACAGTGACAGCAGTATAACTGTATGTAGGGGTAAGTGACTGCAACAGGATAGATAATAGACAGTACAGCAGTATACTGTAGGTAGGGGTAAGGATAATAATAGACAGTAACAGCAGTATAGCTGTAGGTAGGGGTATAGGATAGATAATAGACAGTAACAGCAGTATACTGTAGGTAGGGGTAAAGGATAGATAATAGACAGTAACAGCAGTATACTGTAGGTAATAAGC
>NC_052307.1:3196502-3257673 GCF_016432855.1 Salvelinus namaycush
ATCATACATATCCCTGGACCACAACATCATACCATATCCCCCTGTACCACAACATCATACCATACCCTGTACCACAACATCATACCATATCCCCTGTACCACAACATCATACCATATCCCTGTACCACAGCATCATACCATATCCCTGTACCACAACATCATACCATATCCCTGTACCACAACATCATACCATATCCCCCCCTGTACCACAACATCATACCATATCCCTGTACCACAACATCATACCATACCACCCCTGTACCACAACATCATACCATATCCCTGTACCACAACATCATACCATATCCCTGTACCACAACATCATACCATATCCCTTAACCACAACATCATACCATATCCCTGTACCACAGCATCATACCATATCCCTGTACCACAGCATCATACCATATCCCTGTACCACAACATCATACCATATCCCTGTACCACAACATCATACCATATCCCTGTACCACAAACATCATACCATATCCCTGTACCACACACATACCATATCCTGTACCACAACATCACCATATCCTGTACACAACATATACCATATCCCTGTACCACAACATCATACCATATCCCTGTACCACAACATCATACCATATCCTGCTACACACATCATACCATATCCCTGTACCACAACATCATACCATATCCCCTGTACCACAACATCATACCATATCCCTGTACCACAACATCATACCATATCCCCCCTGTACCACAACATCAATCATATCCCTGTACCACAACATCATACCATATCCCTGTACCACAACATCATACCATATCCCCCCTGTACCACAACATCATACCATATCCCCCTGTACCACAACATCATACCATATCCCTGTACCACAACATCATACCATATCCCTGTACCACAACATCATACCATATCCCTGTACCACAACATCATACCATATCCCTGTACCAACATCATACCATATCCCTGTACCACAACATCATACCATATCCCTGTACACAACATCCATACCATATCCCTGTACCACAACATCATACCATATCCCCTGTACCACAACATCATACCATATCCCTGTACCACACATCATACCATATCCCTGTACCACAACATTACCATACCCCCTGTACCACAACATCATACCATATCCCTGTACACAAACATCATACCATATCCCTGTACCACAACATCATACCATATCCCTGTACCACAACATCATACCATATCCCTGTACCCAACATCATACCATATCCCTGTACACAACATCATACCATATCCCCCGTACCACAACACTACCAATACCACCTCACCATACCCCCTGTACCACAACATCATACCATATCCCTGTACCACACATCATACATATCCCCTGTACCACACATCATACCATATCCCTGTACCACAACATCATACCATATCCCTGTACCACAACATCATACCAATCCCTGTACCACACACATCATACCATATCCCCCTGTACCACAACATCATACCATATCCCTGTACCACACACATCATACCATATCCCTGTACCACAACATCATACCATATCCCTGTACCACAACATCATACCATATCCTCTACACACATCATACCATATCCCTGTACCACAGCATCATACCATATCCCTGTACCACATCATACCATATCCCTGTACACAACATCATACCATATCCCTGTACACAACATCATACCATATCCCTGTACCAAACATCATACATATCCCTGTACCACAACATCATACCATATCCTGTACCACAACATCATACCATATCCCTGTACCACAACATCATACCATATCCTGTACCACACATCCTACCATATCCCTGTACCACAACATCATACCATATCCCCTGTACCACAACATCATACCATATCCCTGTACACAAACATCATACCATATCCCCCTGTACCACAACATCATACCATATCCCTGTACCACAACATCATACCATATCCCTGTACCAAATCATACCATATCCCCCTGTACCACAACATCATACCATATCCCCTACACAAACATCATACCATATCCCCCTGTACCACAACATCATACCATATCCCTGTACCACAACTCATACCATATCCTGTACCACAACATCATACCATATCCCTGTACCACAACATCATACCATATCCCCCCTGTACCACAACATCATACCATATCCCTGTACCACAACATCATACCATATCCCTGTACCACAACATCATACCATATCCCCCCTGTACCACAACATCATACCATATCCCTGTACCACAACATCATACCATATCCCTGTACCACAACATCATACCATATCCCCCCTGTACCACAACATCATACCATATCCCTGTACCACAACATCATACCATATCCCTGTACCACAACATCATACCATATCCCTGTACCACAACATCATACCATATCCCTGTACACAACATCATACCATATCCCTGTACCACAACATCATACCATATCCCTGTACCACAACATCATACCATATCCCTGTACCAAAACATCATACCAATTCTCCCCTGTACCACAACATCATACCATACCCTGTACACAAACATCATACCAATATCCTGTACCACAACATCATACCATATCCCTGACACAACATCATAACATATCCCTGTACCACAACATCATACCAAATCCCCCCTGTACCACAACATCATACCATATCCCTGTACCACAACATCATACCATATCCCTGCACCACAGCATCATACCATATCCCCCCTGTACCACAACATCATACCATATCCCCCCTGTACCACAGCATCCCACCATATCCCTGTACCACAGCATCATACCATATCCCCCCTGTACCACAACATCATACCATACCCCTGTACCACAACATCATACCATAACCCCCCTGTACCACAACATCATACCATATCCCCCCTGTACCACAACATCATACCATATCCCTGTACCCCAACATCATACCATATCCCCCCGTACACAATCATACCATATCCCCCTGTACCACAACATCATACCATATCCCCCCTGTACCACAACATCATACCATATCCCTGTACCACAACATCACACCAAATCCCTGTACCATAACATCATACCATATCCCTGTACCACAACATCATACCATATCCCTGTACACAAACATCATACCATATCCCTGTACCACACATCAACCATATCCCCCCTACCACAACATCATACCATATCCTGTACCCAAACATCATACCATATCCCTGTACCACAACACATCACCATATCCCCCCTGTACCACAAACTCATACCATATCCCTGTACCACAACATCATACCATATCCCTGTACCACCCATCAACCATACCCCCCGTACCACAACATCATACCATATCCCTGTACCACAACATCATACCATATCCCCCTGTACCACAACATCATACCATATCCCTGTACCACAACATCACACCATATCCCTGTACCATAACATCATACCATTCCCCCTGTACCACAACATCATACCATATCCCTGTACCACAACATCATACCATATCCATGTACCACAGGATCATACCATATCCCCCCTGTACCACAACATCATACCATATCCCTGTACCACAACATCATACCATATCCCTGTACCACAACATCATACCATATCCCTGTACCATAACATCATACCATATCCCTGTACCACAACATCATACCATATCCCTGTACCACAACATCATACCATATCCCTGTACCACAACATCATACCATATCCCTGTACCACAACATCATACCATATCCCTGTACCATAACATCATACCATATCCCTGTACCACAACATCATACCATATCCCTGTACCACAACATCATACCATATCCCTGTACCACAGCATCATACCATATCCCTGTACCACACCATCATACCATATCCCTGTACCATAAATCATACCATATCCCTGTACACAACATCATACCATATCCCTGTACCACAGATATACCATATCCCCCCGTACCACAACATCATACCATACCCCTGTACCACACATCATACCATATCCCCCCTGTACCACAACATCATACCATATCCCTGTACCACAAACATCATACCATATCCCCCTGACCACAACATCATACCATATCCCTGTACCACAACATCCTACCATATCCCCCCTGTACCACAAAATCATACCATATCCCCTGTACCCCAACATCATACCATATCCCCCCTGTACCACAACATCATACCATATCCCTGTACCACAACATCATACCATATCCCCCTGTACCACAACATCATACCATATCCCCCCTGTACCACAACATCATACCATATCCCCCTGTACCACAACATCATACCATATCCCTGTACCACAACATCATACCATATCCCTGTACCACAACATCATACCATATCCCCTGTACCACAACATCATACCATATCCCTGTACCACAACATCATACCATATCCCTGTACCACACATCATACACATATCCTGTACCACAGCATCATACCATATCCCTGTACCACAACATCATACCATATCCCCTGTACACACATCATACCATATCCTGTACCACAACATCATACCATATCCTGTACACAACATCATACCATATCCCTGTACCACAACATCATACCATATCCCTGTACCACAACATCATACCATATCCCCCCTGTACCACAGCATCATACCATATCCCTGTACCACAACATCATACCATATCCCTGTACCACAGCATCATACCATATCCCTGTACCCCAACATCATACCATATCCCCCCTGTACCACAACATCATACCATATCCCTGTACCACAACATCATACCATATCCCTGTACCATAACATCATACCATATCCCTGTACCACAACATCATACCATATCCCTGTACCACAGCATCATACCATATCCCTGTACCACAACATCATACCATATCCCTGTACCACAACATCATACCATATCCCTGTACCACAGCATCATACCATATCCCTGTACCACAGCATCATACCATATCCCTGTACCACAACATCATACCATATCCCTGTACCACAACATCATACCATATCCCCCCTGTACCACAGCATCATACCATATCCCTGTACCACAACATCATACCATATCCCCCCTGTACCACAGCATCATACCATATCCCTGTACCACAACATCATACCATATCCCTGTACCATAACATCATACCATATCCCTGTACCACAACATCATACCATATCCCTGTACCACAGCATCATACCATATCCCTGTACCACAACATCATACCATATCCCCCTGTACCACAGCATCATACCATATCCCTGTACCACAACATCATACCATATCCCCCCTGTACCACAACATCATACCATATCCCTGTACCACAACATCATACCATATCCCCCCTGTACCACAACATCATACCATATCCCTGTACCACAACATCATACCATATCCCTGTACCACAACATCATACCATATCCCTGTACCACAACATCATACCATATCCCTGTACCACAACATCATACCATACCCCCCCTGTACCACAACATCATACCATATCCCTGTACCACAACATCATACCATATCCCTGTACCACAACATCATACCATATCCCTGTACCACAGCATCATACCATATCCCCCCTGTACCACAACATCATACCATACCCCTGTACCACAACATCATACCATATCCCTGTACCACAGCATCATACCATATCCCCTGTACCACAACATCATACCATACCCCTGTACCACAACATCATACCATATCCCTGTACCACAGCATCATACCAAAGCCCTGTACCACAACATCATACCATACCCCTGTACCACAACATCATACCATATCCCTGTACCACAGCATCATACCATATCCCTGTACCACAGCATCATACCATATCCCCCCTGTACCACAGCATCATACCATATCCCTGTACCACAACATCATACCATATCCCTGTACCACAACATCATACCATATCCCTGTACCACAACATCATACCATATCCCTGTACCACAACAGACTGCCCGGGATGTGTTACAATGCAGTAAACTATACAGTCGACAAAGCACTTCTTAAAGGCTTTTTCTCTGACGTTCGTGGAGATTGCAGTCATGTTAAGCGCTGAACATGTCGGCTCAAGTGTAAATTACCTTTAAAAAGTCCATTATAACGGGTTTTAACAGGCCTTGTATTGAATGCCAGCAACTGAAACATACCATTCTATACCACAACACAACAAAAACCACAACACAACATAACAGAACCCCCAACATCACCCTTTAGGTCACCAAGTAAATCACCTTCTTGGTTTTGACAGCAAGAATATAGCTGTAATAAAGTCACTGACTTCCCAAGGTTAATCTTACAGGTGGGTCAGCTTTTCTGAAATGGTTCCTACGCCCTCTCTGCTGTAACGGCTGTTGGTGGAAGAAGGAGTGGACCAAAATGCAGCGTGGTAAGTGTCCATGTTAATATTTTATTTTAAACTCAGAACACTAAAACAAAATAACAAAAATAGACCAACACGAAACAGTTCTGTCTGGTGCAGACACAGAGACAGAAAACAACTACCCACAAACACAGGTGGGAAAACAGGCTACCTAAGTATGGTTCTCAATCAGAGACAACGATTGATAGCTGCCTGTGATTGGGAACTATACCAGGCCAAAACACATAGAAGTACAAAACATAGAACAAAACAGAATGCCCACCCCAACTCACGCCCTGACCAAACCAAAATAGAGACATAAACAAGGAACTAAGGTCAGGGCGTGGCATCTGCAAGGTGTGTTTACATGATATCTATGTCTTATTACTAATAGCTAATATAAAAACAAATATTCTACCAGTGAAAGGAGCTCAGACTCAGGAGGAACACGTTGACTCTGTGAATCACCCGGTTATAATGCATTATATGAACGTACGTAGAATTATAGAATATAATTATAAGCCTTTATAAAATGCCTAAAGAATACAGATGCCTTTTGAAATCCTTTCCCGTCAGGTCGTAAGATACGGTACATTATAAAACGTGATGCTATAAGCATTTATTATCCTTCACGGCTCCTTCTATGCGACCAATGCATTAATATCCATGAAGTGTTTATAATGCATTATAAGCCTTTATAAATGCCCATTAGGACTTCTGATGCATAAACACCTATAATGTATTTACAATGCATAACACTAACAGAACAGGTGGCAGTGAAGGAAGGGTTACCGCGAGGTCCTCCACTGTACCAGTTGTTCCATGGTCATGTGACCTGTGCAGGAAGGGTTACCGCGAGGTCCTCCACTGTACCAGTTGTTCCATTGTCATGTGACCTGTGTAGGTCCTATGGAGGAGGATTATGGCTGTCTGAAAACATCAGTAGCTGTCAAATCCCATAGTTTCCTCAATTCCTCTCAAAGCTCATTGAAGGAAGAGGTCCGAGTGAGGGACCTTGGATCCTCTCCTACAATGCGCTTTGAGAGGGAGGTGACGAATGGAGGAAACAAGGACAAAGGAAGCAAGGAATGGAGGGTTAGTAAAGTTGGACGGTTAACCAATCTGGACACAGAACACTAGCCAGTCACTAGTCAACCACTACAGGCATTAGCCAACCAGGACACAGAACACTAGCCATTCACTACCGCCATTAGCCAACCAGGACATATAACACTAGCCAGTCACTAGCCAACCATTAGCCAATCAGGACACTAGCCAGTCACTACAGCCATTAACCAACCAGGATACAAAACACTAGCCAGTCACTACAGCCATTAGCCAACCAGAACACTAGCCAGTCACTACAGCCATTAGCCAACCAGAACACTAGCCAGTCACTACAGCCATTAGCCAACCAGAACACTAGCCAGTCACTACAGCCATTAGCCAACCAGAACACTAGCCAGTCACTACAGCCATTAGCCAACCAGGACACAAAACACTAGCCAGTCACTACAGCCATTAGCCAACCAGGACACAGAACATGAACAGTCATGTGAGAGACTTCATGTATGGAACAATTAGTGTCCTGTTCTAGACAATGAGAATATGAGAGGATCTTCTTTACTTTGAGTCACCGTCGACATAGCATACTTAACCTAATTAGCAGTTAGCTTCTACACCACAAAACCCTCTGCTACCATCATGTATCAGCCTTCGAAGCCATCATAAATTACTTCTATAGGGCAACCTATGTTTTAATCCATGTACATGACTATGCAAAGTGCCAGAACCTTTACAATGCATTATAGCCCCTTTATAAAGCATTATAACCACTTTAAGATTTCACAGAACCAATTTTTTTTGCTGACAAACCTCCCCCCCACCCCTCCCCTTGTCATCCTGGTGAAAGTGGAGCGTGAAGAGGTGAGGTGCCCCCTGGACAGAGGGCAGTAGTCCCATGTAGACTACAGTCCATACCACAGAGAGGTGTCTGTTAGGAAGAACATGATCAGATTCCAAACACTCCCTCTCTCTCACACACACACAATGGAGCTTCATGTGTCGAACGCTGGCCAAGCAGTTTCTGCGGTCTCCCCGTGCCTATGGTTTTAAAAGTGTACAACTTTCTCGTGGGAAAATGGCCAGATGAATAAGAAAAAATAAAAAAACATTGTGAAGAATGTGAGAATCGACCCCCCCCACCCCCACCCCCACCCCCACCCTACCGTCGTTATTGAGGGACAAGTACAGTAATCTGATGCTGTAAAGGATTTATGTAATTATCACACATTCTAAAATCTTATATCAGAGGCCCATTCAGAGTGACGTTGGAGGTTTTGGGGGGGGGGGGGCAGACAGACAGACTGGGGAGGGGGGGTGGTGGTGCGGCAAGAGGGGGATTAAAAGTGATATAAGAAAATTAGGAGTTCTTTAATATTATGCCTGAGTTATTTAGATACGCTTGCGTGATTTAATTTCCCGCCTGCTACAAAATCAGACCGGTGGATGGTTCTAGAATGTTGTCTGAAATCAGGTACAGAGGAATCCTGTGTTGTGTGTGGTAATTATAACGTGTGGACCACCTGAATGTTAACGAGGCTTATGACAACAGAGCATTATGAACGGATGGATGTGTGGGATGTGTGTTTGTGGCGATCACCCGGGTATCACGCGTTGTTTCAGTTGCGTGTTACAATTCAAACGGACATGTGCATTTGCAGAATTGTTGAGATTATCATATATTTTTGTGTGTGTGTTGGGGGGGGGGGGGGGGGGGGGCTTGTTATGTGTTCTTACTGTGTTTGATTACAGGGTTGTGTTTCTGTCACAGTAACGTACATAGCAGACTCATTCCGGTCGGAGTTCAACAAAGTTTAACAAACTTCTCACGGTCTAAGGGTCTGTCTCAGAGACATACAGTCAGGTCCAAAAGTATTGGCACCCTTGATAAAGTTTACCAAAAAAACGGTATAAAATAATAAAAGGTATATTTTATACTAATATTTTTTGTTTTTGTTTAAAGAGTTGACCAATTAATGCAAAATAAAAATACAAAAGATATAGGAGTCATAGTTATTGGCACCCCTCTTGGAGTCATAGTTATTGGCACCCCTCTTGGTGTCATAGTTATTGGCACCCCTCTTGGTGTCATAGTTATTGGCACCCCTCTTTGGGTCATAGTTATTGGCACCCCTCTTGGTGTCATAGTTATTGGCACCCCTCTTGGTATCATAGTTATTGCCACCCCTCTTGGTGTCATAGTTATTGGCACCCCTCTTAGTGTCATAGTTATTGGCACCCCTCTTGGGGTCACAGTTATTGGCACCCGTCTTTTCAATACCTTTCAATACCTCCGCTTGCGAGGATAACGCCACTGAGCCTTTTTCTAACATTGTTTGATGAGACTTGAGAGGGATCTTAGACCCGTTCCTCTATAACAGAATCTGATTCCAGAACACATTGGGAGGGATCTTAGACCCGTTCCTCTATAACAGAATCTGATTCCAGAACACATTGAGAGGGATCTTAGACCCGTTCCTCTATAACAGAATCTGATTCCAGAACACATTGGGAGGGATCTTAGACCCGTTCCTCTATAACAGAATCTGATTCTAGAACACATTGGGAGGAATCTTAGACCCGTTCCTCTATACAGAATCTGATTCTAGAACACATTGGGAGGGATCTTAGACCCGTTCCTCTATAACAGAATCTGATTCTAGAACACATTGGGAGGAATCTTAGACCCGTTCCTCTATAACAGAATCTGATTCCAGAACACATTGGGAGGGATCTTAGACCCGTTCCTCTATAACAGAATCTGATTCCAGAACACATTGGGAGGGATCTTAGACCCGTTCCTCTATAACATAATCTGATTCCAGAACACATTGGGAGGGATCTTAGACCCGTTCCTCTATACAGAATCTGATTCTAGAACACATTGGGAGGAATCTTAGACCCGTTCCTCTATAACAGAATCTGATTCTAGAACACATTGGGAGGAATCTTAGACCCGTTCCTCTATAACAGAATCTGATTCCAGAACACATTGGGAGGGATCTTAGACCCGTTCCTCTATAACAGAATCTGATTCTAGAACACATTGGGAGGGATCTTAGACCCGTTCCTCTATAACAGAATCTGATTCCAGAACACATTGGGAGGGATCTTAGACCCGTTCCTCTATAACAGAATCTGATTCCAGAACACATTGGGAGGGATCTTAGACCCGTTCCTCTATAACAGAATCTTTCCAGATCGTTGATATCCTTCATCTGTTCTGATGGACTGAGCCTCTTCAATTCAAACCACAGTGTTTCAAATGGGGTTTAAGTCCGGGAGACTTGAGATGACCTTTACAAACTGTTCCTTTTGTGGTCAATTAGCCGTATCTTTGTCGGATTTTGACGTGTGTTTGTGTTGCTGAAAGATCTGCCAAGTTTCAGCCTCCTGGCAGAGGGGCTAAACATCCTGGTACTGGGTAAAGTTCATTATGCTGTTGAAGGCCACAGGACCAGTACATTACAGTACAGTAACAATAAACCCTACAACACTAACCCAGTTCTGTCCAGTCCAATCCTCTTCTCTCGCTCCGACAACCACTGCAACCAGCCAGCCAGGCCTGCATAATCAGCTAAGCAGCTTTATGACGGAGCTTGGCTACATCAAAAATGTTGTAACGCATGACTTCTGACAGTAAAACACTCGTATGAATAGGACATTGTTCCTCCTTGGTTAGTATCTAGTATATTAGGAGACTATTTTGAACTGTATCAAACTAGTTGTCCCTTTGAAGTTCTATATAAAGACTACTGTATTGTGGCAGGCTACTCTACTAACCCATCCATCCAATGGCCTGTCAGCTCAGCACCTCCATCCATCCAATGGCCTGTCAGCTCAGCACCTCCATCCATCCAATGGCCTGTCAGCTCAGCACCTCCATCCATCCAATGGCCTGTCAGCTCAGCACCTCCATCCATCCAATGGCCTGTCAGCTCAGCACCTCCATCCATCCAATGGCCTGTCAGCTCAGCACCTCCATCCAATGGCCTGTCAGCTCAGCACCTCCATCTATCCAATGGCCTGTCAGCTCAGCACCTCCATCCATCCAATGGCCTGTCAGCTCAGCACCCTCATCCATCCAATGGCCTGTCAGCTCAGCATCCTCATCCGACCAATGGCCTGTCAGCTCAGCTCCTCCATCCATCCAATTGCCTGTCATCTCGGCACCCTCATCCATCCAATGGCCTGTCAGCTCAGCACCTCCATCCATCCAATGGCCTGTCAGCTCAGCACCCTCCATCCGACCAATGGCCTGTCAGCTCAGCACCTCCATCCATCCAATGGCCTGTCAGCTCAGCACCTCCATCCATCCAATGGCCTGTCAGCTCAGCACCCTCATCCATCCAATGGCCTGTCAGCTCAGCACCCTCCATCCGACCAATGGCCTGTCAGCTCAGCACCCTCCATCCGACCAATGGCCTGTCAGCTCAGCACCTCCATCCATCCTGGTCGC
This sequence comes from Salvelinus namaycush, assembly GCF_016432855.1. Taxonomy (NCBI): domain Eukaryota; kingdom Metazoa; phylum Chordata; class Actinopteri; order Salmoniformes; family Salmonidae; genus Salvelinus; species Salvelinus namaycush. The sequence goes on from NC_052307.1 coordinate 3,208,368, forward strand.
ATAGACTTGACGTAACATACTAAAGGTAAATCCGGAACATTTACATTAGTCAGATATGTTACGTTTGGTATGGTTACATAAGACAGAAGGTTGCTTAAGGCAAAATCTAAAGCAGGGTGGTTGGTTGGGGTAGATGGGTAGGCGTATAACGCGAACGTCTAGCAACCCAAAGGTTGAGTGTTCGAATCTCATCATTGACAACTGTAGCATTTTAGCTAATCAGCTACTTTACAACTACTTAGCATGTTAGCTAACCCTTCCCTTAGCCCTAACCCTAAACCCTAGCCAGGTTAACGTTAGCCACCTAGCCACCTAGTTAATGTTAGCCACAGTAAATGGGAATTTGTATCATATCATACGTTTTGGAAATTTGTAATATATTGTACTAATTACAATTTGTACCATATTGTATGAATTGCAATTTTACATGCTGCAATTGACATGCCGACTGCAGGAATGTCCACTAGAGCTGTTGCCAGATAATTGAATGTAGATTTCTCTACCATAAGCCACCTCCAATGTCATTTTAGAGAATTTGGCAATACGACCAACCGGCCTCACAACCGCAGACCACATGTTACCACGCCAGCTCAGGACCTCCACAATCAGTTTCTTCACCTGCGGGATCATCTGAGACCAGTCACCCTGACAGTTGTTGAAACTGTGGGTTTAACACAACAGGAGAATTTCTGTCAGAAACCATCTCAGGGAAGCTCATCTACATGCTCGTCATCCTCACCAGGGTTTTGACCTGACAGCAGTTTGGCGTTGTAGGGCGAGTGCTTTGCTAATGTCAACGTTGTGAACAGAGTGCCCGATGGTGGCGGTGGGGTTATGGTATGGGGAGGCATAAGTTACGGACAACGAACATAATTGCATTTTATCAATGGCAATTTGAATGTACAGAGAAACCATGACGAGATCCTGAGGCCCATTGTCGTGCCATTCATCCTCCGCCATCACCTCAGGTTTCAGCATGATAATGCACGGCCCCATGACACAAGCATCTGTACACAATTCCTGGAAGCTGAAAATGTCCCAGTTCTTCCATGGTCTGCATACTCACCAGACATGTCACCCATTGAGCATGTTTGGGATGCTCTGGATCGACGTGTACGACAGCGTGTTCCAGTTCTCACCAATGTCCAGCAATATTGCACAGCCATTGAAGAGGAGTGGGACAACATTCCACAGGCCACAATCAACATCCTGGTCAACTCTATGCGAAGGAAATGTGTTGCGCTGCATGAGACAAATAGTGGTCACATCAGATACTGACTGGTTTTGTGATCCATGCCCCTACTTTTTTTTTAAAGGTATCTGAGACCAACAGATCCACATCTGTATTCCCAGTCATGTGAAATCCATAGATTAGGACCTAATGAATCTATTTCAATTAACTGATTTCCTTATATGAACTGTAACTCTTTAACATAATTGTACTTGTTGCATGTTGTGTTTATATTTTTCTTCAGAGAAATTAAAGTGTCCAAGATTTACTTTACTATGTTACGTCTATCCCTGAGTCTAGGTTGGCTCAGTGCCCCCATCCATGCTATGCCCTGTTAGGGCCTCAGAGTCACATGGCTCAATTCATTTGATTCATAGACATGGGAGTCGCCCATATAGATCAAACAATGAGGTGCCCCCGCCGATCGCCCACCTTCTCTCCCAAACTCCCCCTCTCCTCTCCCACCTCTCCCCATCCCTCTCTCGCCTCCTCCTCCCCCATCCCTTCTCACCTCCCCCCTCCCTCCTCGGCCCTCTCCCCCTCCTCTCCCACCTCTCCCCACCCCTCTCTCGCCTCCTCCTCCCCCATCCTTTCTCACCTCCCCCCTCCCTCCTCGCCCCTCTCCCCCACCTCTCCCACCTCTCCCCACTCCTCTCTCACCTCCTCCTCTCCCATCCATTCTCGCCTCTCCCCTCTCCAGTCTGTTTTTTACAGTGAAAAAACATTCTGTCTCCCGACTCCACACTTGAGTGAGGATTATGCTATGTATGACACATAGCACTTACAGTATGCTGTTTGTCTATGCATGGCACATCCTATGTTACAATTTGTTTGACACAGTCTGTCCCCCTAAGAGACCCAGAGGTCTGTCGAGGTTGCCATGGTCCTCGTTTCTCACAGGTCTGTAATGGTAGCCTGGCCAGGTTGCCATGGCCGTCTCTCTAGATGGCTGTGTATGGTAGTTTAGTTGAGCTATAATGGGGCCAGAGTGACCAACGACTGACTCCCCACCAATCCAGATGAGATATGGGCTGTGCCTTAAAACATTACTACTAAAGCCAATGTAAGATACCTGGGAGATCAACTCCTAACAAAATGTCCCTTTTTTCCTGATTTTTTGGGGGGGGAGGTTTGTCTAGTTATCACTTTGTTTATTCAAGCTTACGTACCGGCCTTCGTCAATCATTTTTTTTTTGGCTGAATTTCGTATTGGTTTAAACTTTAATCCTCCAACGATTAAGAACAACAAACAAGACATTGACCTGACAACATCCTGCCGTCAGTGTCTGCCTCCTCCACATGGGGGTTGATTATGCTATACAGGTATGTGGCACTTGGCACCTACTGCATGTTGGTTGTCTGTTAATGGCTGTAGTGACTGGATAGTGTTCTGTGTCCTGGTTGGTTAATGGCTGTAGTGACTGGCGAGTGTTCTGTGACTGGCGAGTGTTCTGTGTCCTGGTTGGTTAATGGCTGTAGTGACTGACTAGTGTTCTGTGTCCTGGTTGGTTAATGGCTGTAGTGACTGGCTAGTGTTCTGTGTCCTGGTTGGTTAATGGCTGTAGTGACTGGATAGTGTTCTGTGTCCTGGTTGGTTAATGGCTGTAGTGACTGGCTAGTGTTCTGTGTCCTGGTTGGTTAAAGGCTGTAGTGACTAGCTAGTGTTCTGTGTCCTGGTTGGTTAAAGGCTGTAATGTTTAGCTAGTGTCCTGGTTGGTTAAAGGCTGTAGTGACTAGCTAGTGTTCTGTGTCCTGGTTGGTTAAAGGCTGTAGTGACTAGCTAGTGTTCTGTGTCCTGGTTGGTTAAAGGCTGTAGTGACTAGCTAGTGTTCTGTGTTCTGGTTGGTTAAAGGCTGTAATGTTTAGCTAGTGTTCTGGTTGGTTAAAGGCTGTAGTGACTAGCTATAGGGCGTGTTAGGACCAAGACTACTGTGTGTTCCATATCTACTTCCTGTTTAGGGCCAAGACTACTGTGTGTTCCATATCTACTTCCTGTTTAGGGCCAAGACTACTGTGTGTTCTATATCTCCTGCCTGTTTAGGGCCAAGACTACTGTGTGTTCTTTATCTACTTCCTGTTTAGGGCCAAGACTACTGTGTGTTCCATATCTACTTCCTGTTTAGGGCCAAGACTACTGTGTGTTCTATATCTCCTGCCTGTTTAGGGCCAAGACTACTGTGTGTTCTATATCTCCTTCCTGTTTAGGGCCAAGACTACTGTGTGTTCTATATCTCCTGCCTGTTTAGGGCCAAGACTACTGTGTGTTCTATATCTACTTCCTGTTTAGGACCAAGACTACTGTGTGTTCTATATCTCCTGCCTGTTTAGGGCCAAGACTACTGTGTGTTCTATATCTACTTCCTGTTTAGGGCCAAGACTACTGTGTGTTGTTTATCTACTTCCTGTTTAGGGCCAAGACTACTGTGTGTTCTATATCTCCTGCCTGTTTAGGGCCAAGACTACTGTGTGTTCTATATCTACTTCCTGTTTAGGGCCAAGACTACTGTGTGTTCTATATCTACTTCCTGTTTAGGGCCAAGACTACTGTGTGTTCTATATCTACTTCCTGTTTAGGGCCAAGACTACTGTGTGTTCTATATCTCCTTCCTGTTTAGGGCCAAGACTACTGTGTGTTCTATATCTACTTCCTGTTTAGGGCCAAGACTACTGTGTGTTCTTTATCTCCTTCCTGTTTAGGGCCAAGACTACTGTGTGTTCTATATCTACTTCCTGTTTAGGGCCAAGACTACTGTGTGTTCTATATCTACTTCCTGTTTAGGGCCAAGACTACTGTGTGTTCTTTATCTCCTTCCTGTTTAGGGCCAAGACTACTGTGTGTTCTATATCTCCTTCCTGTTTAGGGCCAAGACTACTGTGTGTTCTATATCTCCTTCCTGTTTAGGGCCAAGACTACTGTGTGTTCTATATCTACTTCCTGTTTAGGGCCAAGACTACTGTGTGTTCTATATCTCCTTCCTGTTTAGGGCCAAGACTACTGTGTGTTCTATATCTACTTCCTGTTTAGGGCCAAGACTACTGTGTGTTCTATATCTACTTCCTGTTTAGGGCCAAGACTACTGTGTGTTCTATATCTACTTCCTGTTTAGGGCCAAGACTACTGTGTGTTCTTTATCTACTTCCTGTTTAGGGCCAAGACTACTGTGTGTTCTATATCTCCTTCCTGTTTAGGGCCAAGACTACTGTGTGTTCTATATCTACTTCCTGTTTAGGGCCAAGACTACTGTGTGTTCTATATCTCCTTCCTGTTTAGGGCCAAGACTACTGTGTGTTCTATATCTACTTCCTGTTTAGGGCCAAGACTACTGTGTGTTCTTTATCTACTTCCTGTTTAGGGCCAAGACTACTGTGTGTTCTATATCTCCTTCCTGTTTAGGGCCAAGACTACTGTGTGTTCTATATCTACTTCCTGTTTAGGGCCAAGACTACTGTGTGTTCTATATCTCCTTCCTGTTTAGGGCCAAGACTACTGTGTGTTCTACATCTCCTTCCTGTTTATGGCCAAGACTACTGTGTGTTCTATATCTACTTCCTGTTTAGGGCCAAGACTACTGTGTGTTCTATATCTACTTCCTGTTTAGGGCCAAGACGACTGTGTGTTCTACATCTCCTTCCTGTTTAGGGCCAAGACTACTGTGTGTTCTATATCTACTTCCTGTTTAGGGCCAAGACTACTGTGTGTTCTATATCTCCTGCCTGTTTAGGGCCAAGACTACTGTGTGTTCTATATCTACTTCCTGTTTAGGGCCAAGACTACTGTGTGTTCTATATCTCCTGCCTGTTTAGGGAAAACTGTTGTGGCCACAAAAACCAGGAATCAGGGAGACTGTTGTCATCCAAACGCTATTTCATCTTTTTCTGGGTTGGAGGTCATAGCTGCCATGTCTCCAGCTGCATCCCAAATGGCACCCTATTCACTATATAGTGCACTACCTTAGACGAGGGCCCTATTTCCTCTATAGTGCACTACCTTAGACGAGGGCCCTATTCCCTATATAGTGCACTACCTTAGACGAGGGCCCTATTTCCTCTATAGTGCACTACCTTAGACGAGGGCCCTATTCCCTATATAGTGCACTACCTTAGACGAGGGCCCTATTCCCTATATAGTGCACTACCTTAGACGAGGGCCCTATTCCCTATATAGTGCACTACCTTAGACCAGGCGCATAGCGCTCCGTAGTGCACTATATAGGAAATAAATCAAATCAAATCAAATGTTATTTGTCACATGAGCCCAAAAACAACAGGTGTAGGTAGACCTTACAGTGAAATGTTTACTTACAAGCCCTTATTAACCAACAACGCAGTTTTAAGAAAATACCAACAACAAAAAAAGTAAGAGATAAGAATAACAAATCATTAAAGAGCAGCAGTAAATAACAATAGTGAGGCTATATACAGGGTATTACGGTACATAGTCAATGTGGAGGCTATATACAGGGTGTTACGGTACAGAGTCAATGTGGAGACTATTTACAGGGGGTACCGGTACAGAGTCAATGTGGAGGCTATATACAGGGGGTACCGGTACAGAGTCAACGTGGAGGCTATATACAGGTGGGTACCGGTACAGAGTCAACGTGGAGGCTATATACAGGTGGGTACCGGTACAGAGTCAATGTGGAGGCTATATACAGGGTGTTACGGTACAGAGTCAATGTGGAGGCTATATACAGGGGGTACCGGTACAGAGTCAATGTAGAGGCTATATACAGGGAGTACCGGTACAGAGTCAATGTAGAGGCTATATACAGGGGGTACCGGTACAGAGTCAATGTGGAGGCTATATACAGGGGGTACCGGTACGTACTGAGTGTTGAGGCCCACTAAAACACTTTGGTCGTGTTGAGGCCCACTAAAACACTTTGGTCGTGTTGAGGCCCACTAAAACCCTTTGGTCGTGTTGAGGCCCACTAAAACACTTTGGTCGTGTTGAGGCCCACTAAAACACTTTGGTCGTGTTGAGGCCCACTAAAACACTTTGGTCGTGTTGAGGCCCACTAAAACACTTTGGTCGTGTTGAGGCCCACTAAAACACTTTGGTCGTGTTGAGGCCCACTAAAACACTTTGGTCGTGTTGAGGCCCACTAAAACACTTTGGTCGTGTTGAGGCCCACTAAAACACTTTGGTCGTGTTGAGGCCCACTAAAACCCTTTGGTCGTGTTGAGGCCCACTAAAACACTTTGGTCGTGTTGAGGCCCACTAAAACACTTTGGTCGTGTTGAGGCCCACTAAAACACTTTGGTCGTGTTGAGGCCCACTAAAACACTTTGGTCGTGTTGAGGCCCACTAAAACACTTTGGTCGTGTTGAGGCCCACTAAAACACTTTGGTCGTGTTGAGGCCCACTAAAACACTTTGGTCGTGTTGAGGCCCACTAAAACACTTTGGTCGTGTTGAGGCCCACTAAAACACTTTGGTCGTGTTGAGGCCCACTAAAACACTTTGGTCGTGTTGAGGCCCACTAAAACACTTTGGTCGTGTTGAGGCCCACTAAAACCCTTTGGTCGTGTTGAGGCCCACTAAAACACTTTGGTCGTGTTGAGGCCCACTAAAACCCTTTGGTCGTGTTGAGGCCCACTAAAACCCTTTGGTCGTGTTGAGGCCCACTAAAACACTTTGGTCGTGTTGAGGCCCACTAAAACACTTTGGTCGTGTTGAGGCCCACTAAAACACTTTGGTCGTGTTGAGGCCCACTAAAACCCTTTGGTCGTGTTGAGGCCCACTAAAACCCTTTGGTCGTGTTGAGGCCCACTAAAACCCTTTGGTCGTGTTGAGGCCCACTAAAACCCTTTGGTCGTGTTGAGGCCCACTAAAACCCTTTGGTCGTGTTGAGGCCCACTAAAACCCTTTGGTCGTGTTGAGGCCCACTAAAACACTTTGGTCGTGTTGAGGCCCACTAAAACACTTTGGTCGTGTTGAGGCCCACTAAAACACTTTGGTCGTGTTGAGGCCCACTAAAACCCTTTGGTCGTGTTGAGGCCCACTAAAACACTTTGGTCGTGTTGAGGCCCACTAAAACCCTTTGGTCGTGTTGAGGCCCACTAAAACACTTTGGTCGTGTTGAGGCCCACTAAAACACTTTGGTCGTGTTGAGGCCCACTAAAACACTTTGGTCGTGTTGAGGCCCACTAAAACCCTTTGGTCGTGTTGAGGCCCACTAAAACACTTTGGTCGTGTTGAGGCCCACTAAAACCCTTTGGTCGTGTTGAGGCCCACTAAAACCCTTTGGTCGTGTTGAGGCCCACTAAAACCCTTTGGTCGTGTTGAGGCCCACTAAAACCCTTTGGTCGTGTTGAGGCCCACTAAAACCCTTTGGTCGTGTTGAGGCCCACTAAAACCCTTTGGTCGTGTTGAGGCCCACTAAAACCCTTTGGTCGTGTTGAGGCCCACTAAAACCCTTTGGTCGTGTTGAGGCCCACTAAAACCCTTTGGTCGTGTTGAGGCCCACTAAAACACTTTGGTCGTGTTGAGGCCCACTAAAACACTTTGGTCGTGTTGAGGCCCACTAAAACCCTTTGGTCGTGTTGAGGCCCACTAAAACCCTTTGGTCGTGTTGAGGCCCACTAAAACACTTTGGTCGTGTTGAGGCCCACTAAAACACTTTGAAAACACGGTGCATAGAAGTGTTTCTTATTGGTTGGACACGTTCAGATAAGAACTCGTTTCAGACCATTTTCTTCCATTTTGTACCATCCGAACCTTCAGAAAGTTTTCACACCCCTTGATTTTCCCCCCACATTTCTTTGTGTTACAGCCTGAATTTAAAATGGATTAAAATGGCCTACATCTAAATCTCAGTGGAAATATGTTTTTTATTTTATTTTTTATTTTTTTTACAAACGAATTAAAAATGAAAAGTTGAAATGTCTTGAGTCTTTAAAGATTCAACCCCTTTGTTATGTCAAGCCTAAATAAGTTCAGGAGTAAAAATGTGCTTAACAAGTCACATAATAAGTTACATGGATTCACTCTGTGTGTAATAATAGTGTTTAACTTGATTTTTTTAATGACTATCTCATCTCTGTACCCCACACATACAATTATCTGTAAGGTCCCTCAGTCGAGCAGTGAATTTAAAACACAGATTCAACCACAAAGACCAGGGAGGTTTTCCAATGCCTCGCGAAGAAGGTCACCTATTGGTAGATGGGAAACAATTTTAAAAAGGAGACATTGAATATCCCATTGTTGAGCATGGTGAAGATATTAATTACACTTTGGATGGTGTACACACAATACACCCAGTCACTACAAAGATACAGGCGTCCTTCCTAAATCATTTGCCAGAGAGGAAGGAAACCGCTCAGGGATTTCACCATGAGTCCAATGGTGACTTTTTATAGCAGGTAAAGAGTTTAATGGCTGTGATAGGAGAAAACTGAGGATGGATCAACAACATTGAAGTTACTCCACAATACTAACCTACATGACAGAGTGAAAAGAAGGAAGCTTGTACAGAAAATATTCCAAAACATGCATCGTGTTTGCAACAAGGCATGAAAGTAATAATGAAAAAAAAATGGCAAAACAATTAACTGAATTCAAAGTGTTATGTATTTTGGGTCAAATCCAATGCAACACGTTACTGAGTAGCACTCTCCATATTTTCAATCATAGTGGTGCCTGCATCATGTTATGGGTATGCTTGTAATCGTTAAGGGCTGGGGAGTTTTTCAGGATAAAAAAAGAAACGGAATGGAGCTAAGCACAGGAAATATCATAGAGGAAAACATTGTTCAGTCTTCTTTCTACCAGACACTGGGAGATGAATTCACCTTTCAGCAGGACAATAACCTAAAATACAAGGCCAAATATACAATGGAGTATAATGGGCAAATGTTGCACAATCCAGGTGTGAAAAACTCTGAGAGACTTACCCAGAAAGACTCACAGCTCCTAGAGACTTACCCAGAAAGACTCACAGCTCTGAGAGACTTACCCAGAAAGACTCACAGCTCTGAGAGACTTACCCAGAAAGACTCACAACTCTTAGAGACTTACCCAGAAAGACTCACAGCTCTGAGAGACTTACCCAGAAAGACTCACAGCTGTAATCACTGCCAAAGGTGCTTCTATAAGTATTGTCTCAGGGGTGTGAATACTTATGTAAATGTAATATTTCTGAATTTAATGAAAATCAATAAAAAATAACATGTTTTCACTTTGTCATTATGGGGTATTGTGTGTAGATGGGTGTGGAAAAAAATATATTTTATTAATTTTTAATTCAAGCTGTAGTCAAGGGGTCTGAAGACTTTCTGAATTCCCTGTATCTCCCAGAGCTATTCATTTGATAAACACCCTGCAACGGGAAATGTATCCATTGTGACAGTCAGCAAAAAGACCTGCAGCTTCTCATTGATTGGTTCTGGTGGGTGTGCAGTTCTCTTCTGATTGGGCGTTCTCTCTCTCCAGTTGTGTTTTCCATAAAAGGGGGCGTGTCGCCTGCTTAAAAAAAGTAACACACTACGTGGTGAATAGGGTGAGTAGCCTTGGGAAGCTAAAGGGGTGTGGTCAAGGCCAGCCATGGAAGGGGATCCTGTCAGGGAACCTACTGATAGTTAGGTCTTAAACAAGAGGTATGTGGTGCTGGTGTTATTGTTATATATTAGTTCGGTCTAGAGCCTGGACAAAAAAGACACTGCATGTGTTGCCACATAGCTCATTAAGTACCAAACAGGGAGCTGGTGTAAGTTTCTCACAGTATGAGACGGTCACTGTAAAGTGGAAAGGGCATCATTCTGGCACCACTCATTCTGGCACCACTCATTCTGGCACCAGCTTTATGCATATGAGGGGACTTTTTAGGTTTGTGTTGGTGAAGTGAAATTCTTGAGAGTTACTATATTAACGGAAACAGACGTTTTGCCCCCGTAGTTTTTCTACTCTACTGCATGGTGGAAAAGTCCTCCCACATCTCCTCTGCTCTCACTGTTCGTCTGTGGGCTGAATCAGCCTCTCTCTCTCTCCTTTCTGCTTCTCTCTCCATTCTGCTTCTCTCTCCATTCTGATTCTCTCTCCATTCTTCTCTCTCTCCATTCTGATTCTCTCTCCATTCTTCTCTCTCTCCATTCTTCTCTCTCTCCATTCTTCTCTCTCTCCATTCTGATTATCTCTCCATTCTGATTCTCTCTCCATTCTTCTCTCTCTCCATTCTGATTCTCTCTCCATTCTGATTCTCTCTCCATTCTGCTTCTCTCTCCATTCTGATTCTCTCTCCATTCTTCTCTCTCTCCATTCTTCTCTCTCTCCATTCTTCTCTCTCTCCATTCTTCTCTCTCTCCATTCTGATTCTCTCTCCATTCTGATTCTCTCTCCATTCTTCTCTCTCTCCATTCTGATTCTCTCTCCATTCTTCTCTCTCTCCATTCTGATTCTCTCACCATTCTGATTCTCTCTCCATTCTGCTTCTCTCTCCATTCTGATTCTCTCTCCATTCTTCTCTCTCTCCATTCTGATTCTCTCACCATTCTGATTCTCTCTTCATTCTTCTCTCTCTCCATTCTGATTCTCTCACCATTCTGCTTCTCTCTCCATTCTGATTCTCTCTCCATTCTTCTCTCTCTCCATTCTGATTCTCTCTCCATTCTTCTCTCTCTCCATTCTGATTCTATCTCCATTCTTCTCTCTCTCCATTCTTCTCTCTCTCCATTCTGATTCTCTCTCCATTCTGATTCTCTCTCCATTCTTCTCTCTCTCCATTCTGATTCTCTCTCCATTCTTCTCTCTCTCCATTCTGATTCTCTCTCCATTCTGATTCTCTCTCCATTCTGATTCTCTCTCCATTCTTCTCTCTCTCCATTCTGATTCTCTCTCCATTATTCTCTCTCTCCATTCTGATTCTCTCTCCATTCTTCTCTCTCTACATTCTGATTCTCTCTCCATTCTTCTCTCTCTCCATTCTTCTCTCTCCATTCTTCTCTCTCTCCATTCTGATTCTCTCTCCATTCTTCTCTCTCTCCATTCTGATTCTCTCTCCATTATTCTCTCTCTCCATTCTGATTCTCTCTCCATTCTTCTCTCTCTCCATTCTTCTCTCTCTCCATTCTGATTCTCTCTCCATTATTCTCTCTCTCCATTCTGATTCTCTCTCCATTCTTCTCTCTCTCCATTCTTCTCTCTCTCCATTCTTCTCTCTCTCCATTCTGATTCTCTCTCCATTCTTCTCTCTCTCCATTCTGATTCCCTCTCCATTATTCTCTCTCTCCATTCTGATTCTCTCTCCATTCTTCTCTCTCTCCATTCTTCTCTCTCTCCATTCTGATTCTCTCTCCATTCTTCTCTCTCTCCATTCTGATTCTCTCTCCATTCTGATTCTCTCTCCATTCTGATTCTCTCTCCATTCTTCTCTCTCTCCATTCTGATTCTCTCTCTCCATTCTTCTCTCTCTCCATTCTGATTCTCTCTCCATTCTGATTCTCTCTCCATTCTGATTCTCTCTCCATTCTGATTCTCTCTCCATTCTGATTCTCTCTCCATTCTGATTCTCTCTCCATTCTGATTCTCTCACCATTCTGATTCTCTCTCTCCATTCTGATTATCTCTCCATTATTCTCTCTCTCCATTCTGATTCTCTCTCTCCATTCTGATTCTCTCACCATTCTGATTCTCTCACCATTCTTCTCTCTCTCCATTCTGATTCTCTCTCCATTCTTCTCTCTCTCCATTCTGATTCTCTCTCCATTCTTCTCTCTCTCCATTCTGATTCTCTCTCCATTCTTCTCTCTCTCCATTCTGATTCTCTCACCATTCTGATTCTCTCACCATTCTTCTCTCTCTCCATTCTGATTCTCTCTCCATTCTTCTCTCTCTCCATTCTGATTCTCTCTCCATTCTTCTCTCTCTCCATTCTGATTCTCTCTCCATTCTTCTCTCTCTCCATTCTGATTCTCTCTCCATTCTTCTCTCTCTCCATTCTGATTCTCTCTCCATTCTGATTCTCTCTCCATTCTTCTCTCTCTCCATTCTGATTCTCTCACCATTCTTCTCTCTCTCCATTCTGATTCTCTCTCCATTCTTCTCTCTCTCCATTCTGATTCTCTCACCATTCTGATTCTCTCACCATTCTTCTCTCTCTCCATTCTGATTCTCTCTCCATTCTTCTCTCTCTCCATTCTGATTCTCTCTCCATTCTTCTCTCTCTCCATTCTGATTCTCTCTCCATTCTGATTCTCTCTCCATTCTTCTCTCTCTCCATTCTGATTCTCTCTCCATTCTGATTCTCTCTCCATTCTGATTCTCTCTCCATTCTCTCTCTCCATTCTGATTCTCTCTTCATCCTGTCTTTATTTTCCTCCTACCTCTCTAGTAGAACAACAGTCATGAAGCTGTTATAGACCTATAGACCTATATACTAGACCTATAGACCTATAGACCTATAGACCTACAGGATACTAGACCTATAGACCTATAGACCTATAGACCTATAGACCTATAGACCTATAGACTTGTATACCTGTATACCTGTATACCTATAGACCTATAGACCTATATACCTGTATACCTATATACCTGTATACCTATAGACCTTGTGGCTTACAGCAGGTCAGCCACCAGGGAGAGACTCGTCGAGGCCTGGTGACAGTCGGAGTCTACATCACGAGGTGAAACATACCTCTGTACGTTCGAACGGACAGCACTACGGGAAGGATGGCCAAGGCAGAAGTGGGCCAGTCTGCTGGCCCCGTTCCTCTCTGGGAATGCCCAAAAGGCGTATTGGGACCTGAACGACAAACAGGCAGCTAACTACGACAGACTCAAACGGGAGATACTCAGCTCAACTGTTCCACAACTGGAGGTTCATCCCCCCCGAGCCCAGATGAGTGACCTACTGCGCATCACCAGGGCATGGCTTCTAACCCGACGTATCCACCCTCTCCATCCTAGATAAAGTGGTCCTGGCTCGCTTCTTACAGGGCGCTACCCCACGACATGAAGAGGGCAGCGAGTCTATGCGCGCCCCAGACCTTGGAGGGCCTCCTGGAAGCAGTTGAGACGCATCAGAACACTCAGGCCCTGCTGAGTGGGAGCCGGGCCGAGTCGGGGACCCGTTCGAGGGGACGGAAGGACTGCCCCCCCCCCCCCCGCTGTGTACCCCGAACCGACAGTCGGCAGGGCCAAAGGACCGCAAACCGGTGGAGAGACAGGTGTGGCAGGGCCGAACCGCCACCGACGACCCCAGGTAGATGGAGACCAAAGGAGGTGTTTTGAGTGCGGCGCCCGGGGGCACATTGCCTGGAATTGCCCGGCTCGAGAGGAGTCGATGCCATCAGCAAGTCCCGGAGGCGAGGTGGGTCACGCAGTGAACTACGTCACCTCCTGTTGGGCGCACCACGAATCAACTGCACCTATGGTACCGGTGAAGGTTGACGGACACGACACGGAAGCTCTTTTAGACTCCGGAAGTATGGTTATACTCGTAACCACGAGCCTGCTGAACCAAGGGGCCGAGCGTGGTAGGGAGATGTCTATTTCCTGTGTTCACGGTGACACAAAGCAGTATCCAACCGTATGGGCCAACATCGTGACACCACAAGGGAACTGCCAGATGATGGTGGGTGCCGTACCAGATTTGCGGATAACTCTCCTAGTGGGACGAGATTGTCCGCTGTTCGCAGCCCTGTGGAGGCACGACCTGAGGAAAAAGGTTTGAGCCGGCCGATTACGAGAGCGAGGACATCCCATCGCCTGTGCGGTCCGAAAGCAAATGGTTGACCAACTTGTATCCACGGTTCCGGAGTTGGAGTCGGAGGGGGTGCCGGAACCCGAACCCCTTGAGGAACCACTGGAGGAGGAGCCCAGCCTCCCCTTCCTCGATTTTGAGGGGCCAGTCGAGACACCCGCTGGGGGCCAACTGAGGGGACAATTCGGGACTGCCCAGTGGGAGGATCCGAACAAGAAAGCCACCGCAGCTCAAGTGATAGCGGTCGACGGACAGCTACTTCCGGGGGTGAGTGACTGGCGATACACCCATTTCCAAATCAAGAATAACCTTTTGTATCAGGTGTCGCACCAACAGGGGGAACTTTGAGAGGTATTGTTGCTGCCCTGATGCTATGTGGGAACTGTTCTTCAGCTGGCCCACACCCACCTGTTGGGGGTACACCTGGGAATGGAGAAGACCCGGGAATGGATCGCCGACCAGTTCCACCGGCCCGGGATGAGGAGGGCCGTGGAAGACTATTGTCGCAGGTGCCCGGAGTGTCAAATCACTGCCCCAAAAAGCACACTTCCGAAACCCGGTGGTCCCCCTACTGATCATCGGGGTGCCCTTTGAACTCATCGCCATGGACATATTGGGACCCCTGGTAAAAACAGCACGAGGACACTGATACATCCTGGTAATAATAGATTATGCCACTTGGTATCCCGAGGCTATTCCCCGATGGGCGGCGGTATCCAAGGAAATCGCCCGGGAGCTGTTCTACCTCTTTAGCCGGGTGGGCATCCCAAACGAGATCCTGACAGACCAAGGTACTGAGTTTATTTCCTGCCTCATGAAAGAGTTGTGTGCCCTCCTGCAGATCAAGCAGATCTGGACCTCCGTCTTTCACCCGCAGGCGGATGGACTCATCGAGCGGTTCAATAAAACGCTCAAACAAATGCTGCGGAAGGTCATCGAGCAGGACGGGAAGAACTGGGACCAGCTACTACCCCACCTAATGTTCTCAATCTGAGAAGTACCTCAGTCCTCTACTGGTTTTCCCCTTTCGAACTCCTCTACGGGAGGAGGCCACGCGGCCTACTGGACCTCGCTAAGGAGGTGTAGGAAGCCCAACCGACCCCCTTACGCTGCGTGATAGAGCAAATGGAGATGATGAGGGAGCGGATGACAGCCATATGGCCAGTGGTAAGGGAACATATGGAGAAGGCCCAACGTGCCCAAGCCCAGGTCTACAATCGGGGAACCCAGCCCCGCGAATTCCAGGTGGAAGACAAGGTGTTGGTCTTAATCCCCACAGCTGAAAGTAAGTTCCTGGCAACATGGCACAGGCCAAACGAGGTGGTTGAGAAGATGGGACCTGTCAATTACCACGTACGGCAACCGGGGAGACGGAAACCTCAACAGATTTACCATGTGAACCTGTTGAGGTAGTGGCACGAGACGACAGCCTTGGCCGTGTTATGGTCGAGACCCAGGATGCCAATGGTACCAGTGGTGGTCCCGAGCAATGAGGACCTCGACCCGGCCCAGAAGCAAGAGCTCAGGGAGCTCGTCGATCGGAACACGGCGGTGTTCTCCGAGAAGCCGGGCAGCACGACCCTCATTGAACACCACATCCGTACACGGCCCGGCAAAATGGTACGAAAGAGGCCATATCAGATTCCTGAGGCCCGAAGGAAGGCCTTGGAGCAGGAAGTGGAGGCTATGCTGAGGATGGGGGTCATTGAAGAGTCCCACAGTGCATGGTGCAGTCCCATCGGGTTGGTGCCCAAACCGGACGGTAGCCTGCGCTTCTGTAATGATTTCCGGGGTGTGAACGACATCAGCTTGTTCGATGCCTACCCCATGCCGAGGGTGGACGAGCTCATCGACCGATTGGGAAAGGCCCGGTACATCAGCACCCTTGACCTGACCAAAGGATATTTGCAGGTACCATTGGCAGCCTCCTCCCGGGAGAAGACGGCGTTTTCGACACCAGACGGATTATATCAGTACCGGGTGCTCCCGTTCGGTCTCCACGGAGCCCCGCCCACATTCCAGCGCCTGATGGACAAAGTACTTTGACCCCACCAGCAGTACGCAGCGGCCTATTTGGATGATATCATCATCCACAGCCAAGGTTGGGAAGAGCACCTGACGCACCTCCAGGCTGTGCTGGACGCGCTCAGGCAAGCCGGGATGACAGCGAACCTCAAGAAATGCAAACTAGGGTTCGAGGAGGTGGAGTTCCTGGGGTGTTTGATTGAACGGGGGAATGTCAAGCCCCAGGAGAGGAAGATTCACGCGCTACGTGACTGGCCCGTTCCACGCACCAAGACATAGGTCAAGTCCTTCCTGGGACTGGCAGGATACTATAGCCGGTTTATCCCCAACTTTGCGGCTATAGCCTCCCCCATCACCGATCTAACCGTGGATCTAATTATTTTTCCATTGGCAAGATTACAAAACTTAGGCATGACATGCCAACAATAAATTCTGAACCTATACATCCGTGCATAACTGACCAAATTATGAAAGACAAGCATTGTAATTTTAAATTACGTAAAGTGAGTGTGGAAGAAGTGAAACAATTATTGTTGTCTATCGACAATGACAAGCCACTTGGGTCTGACAACTTGGATGGAAAATTACTGAGGATGATAGCGGAAGATATTGCGACTCCTATTGGCCATCTCTTCAATCTAAGCCTACAGGAAAGTGTGTGCTCTTGGGCCTGGAGGGAAGCGGAATTCATTCCCCTACCCAAGAACAGCAAAGCACCCTTTACTGGCTTAAACAGCTGACACATCAGCCTGTTACCAACCCGTAGGAAACTTTTGGAAAAAATGGTGTTTGACCAGATACAATGCTATTTCACAGTAAACAAATTCACAACAGATTTTCAGCACGCTTATAGGGAAGGGCATTCAATATGTAAGGCACTTACACAAATAACTGATGATTGCTTGAGAGAAATTGATAATAAAAAGATTGTAAGACTTCAGTGCAGCTTTTGACATTATCGATCATAATCTGCTGTTGGAAAATGTTATGGCGTTACACCCCTGCTATATTGTGGATTGAGAGTTACTTATCTAACAGAACACGGAGTTCTTTAATGGAAACCTCTCCAACATAATCCAGGTAGAACCAGGAATTCCCCAGGGCAGCTGTCTAGGCCCCTTACTTTTTAAAATCTCTACTAATGACATGCCACTGGCCTTGAGTAAAGCCAGTGTGTCTATGTATGAGGATGACTCAACACTTTACACGTCAGCAACTACAGCGAGTGGAAATCATTGCAACACTTAACCTAGAGCTGCAGTCAGTTTCAGAATGGGTGGCAAGAAATAAGTTAGTCCAAAATATTTCAAAAACCAAAAGCATTGTATTTGTGACAAATCATTCACTAAATGCTAAACCTCATCTAAATTGTGTAATGAATAATGTGGAAATGTAGCAAGTTGAGGAGACTAAACTACTTGGAGTAACCCTGAATTGTAAACTGTCATTGTCAAAACATATTGATGCAACAGTAGCTAAGATGGGGAGAAGTCTGTCCATAATAAAGCACTGCTCTGCCTTCTTAACAACACAAGCAACAAGGCAGGTCCGACAGGCCCTAGTTTTGTCGCACCTTGACTACTGTCCAATCATATAGTCAGGTGCCACAAAAAGGGAATTAGGAAAATTGCAATTGGCCCAGAACAGGGCAGCACGTATGTATACGCCCTTAAATGTATACGCAGAGTTAACATTAATAATATGCATGTCAATCTTTCCTGGCTCAAAGTGGAGGAGAGATTGACTTTATCACTACTTGTATTTATGAGAGGTATCGACATGTTGAATACACCGAGCTGTCTGTCTAAACTACTATCACACAGCTCGGACACCCATGCATACCTCACAAGACATACCACCAGAGGTCTCTTCACAGTCTCCAAGTCCAGAATAGACTATGGGAGGTGCACAGTACTACATAGAGCCATGACTACATGGAACTCTATTCCACAGCAGGTAACTGATGCAAGCAGTAGAATCAGATTTATGGAACAGCGGGAAGGTGAAGAGGCACACTCACACAGACGCAGACGCATGATTACACACACTCATGATAACATACGCACTATACAGAAACGTACATTAATTTTGTGTTGTAGATATGTGGCAGTAGAGTAGGGGCATGAAAGCACACACTTTATGTGTTGAGAAATCTGTAGTTAAATGTAATGTAACGTTTTTAACTGTAACTGTAACTGTAAAGCTGCCTTTATGTTGATGGACCGCAGGAAGAGTAGCTGCTGTCTTGTCAGGAACTAATGGGAATCCATAATAAACCCCAGGAAGAGTAGCTGCTGCCTTGGCAGGAACTAATGGGAATCCATAATAAACCCCAGGAAGAGTAGCTGCTGCCTTGGCAGGAACTAATGGGGATCCATAATAAACCCCAGGAAGAGTAGCTGCTGCCTTGGCAGGAACTAATGGGGATCCATAATAAACCCCAGGAAGAGTAGCTGCTGCCTTGGCAGGAACTAATGGGGATCCATAATAAACCCCAGGAGAGTAGCTGCTGCCTTGGCAGGAACTAATGGAGATCCATAATAATCCCCAGGAGAGTAGCTGCTGCCTTGTCAGGAACTAATGGAGATCCATAATAATCCCCAGGAGAGTAGCTGCTGCCTTGTCAGGAACTAATGGAGATCCATAATAATCCCCAGGAGAGTAGCTGCTGCCTTGGCAGGAACTAATGGAGATCCATAATAATCCCCAGGAGAGTAGCTGCTGCCTTGGCAGGAACTAATGGGGATCCATAATAAACCCCAGGAAGACTAGCTGCTGCCTTGGCAGAAACTAATGGGGATCCATAATAAACCCCAGGAAGAGTAGCTGCTGCCTTGGCAGGTTACTAATGGAGATCCATGATAAACCCCAGGAAGAGTAGCTGCTGCCTTGGCAGGAACTAATGGGGATCCATAATAAACCCCAGGAAGACTAGCTGCTGCCTTGGCAGAAACTAATGGGGATCCATAATAAACCCCAGGAAGAGTAGCTGCTGCCTTGGCAGGTTACTAATGGAGATCCATGATAAACCCCAGGAAGAGTAGCTGCTGCCTTGGCAGGAACAAATGGAGATCCATAAAAAATACAACTACAAAAAATGTGGAGAGGTGGAAGATGCTGGATGAATGATGACTGTTGGGTTTAAAACATCCTAAAACATTATGGAACATTCCACACATACAGATGGTTTGGGATGAGTAAAGGAAAAGCAGCCAACAAGTGCTCAGCATATGTGGGAACTCCTTCAAGACTGTTAGAAAAGCATTCCTCATGAAGCTGGTTGAGAGAATGCCAAGAGTGTGCAAAGCTGAATCTCAAATATAAAATATATTTTGATTTGTTTAACACTTTTTTGGTTACTTCATGATTCCATATGTGTTATTTCATAGTGTTGATGTCTTCGCTATTATTCTACAATGTAGAAAATAGTAAAAATAAAGAAAAACCCTGGAATGAGTAGGTGTGTCCAAACGTTTGACAGGTACTGTATATCACACACACACACCCACATGTACATGCAGGTCTACACACACATACTGTACACACATGCAAACACACGCACACATGGGGGCGGCAGGTAGCCTAGAGGTTAGAGCGTTAGGCCAGTAACCGAAAGGTTGCTGGATCGAATATCTGAGCTGACAAAATAAAAATCAATTGTTCTGCCTCTGAGCAAGGCAGTTAACCCCCTGTTCCCTGGGTGCTGAAGACGTGGATGTTGATTTAAGGCAGACCCCCCCCCCCCCCCACCTCTCTGATTCAGAGGGGTTGAGTTAAATGCGGAAGACACATTTCTGTTGAATACATTCAGTTGGACAACTGACTAGGTATCCCCCCCCTTTGTTGTAACAGGTGGCCTGCTTGGCCATTGGGCATGTAAACAAAAGCATGTAAACAAAAGCATGAGAAGAGAGCAATGTGTGTGTGTGTGTGTGTGTGTGTGTGTGTGTGTGTGTGTGTGTGTGTGTGTGTGTGTGTGTGTGTGTGTGTGTGTGTGTGTGTGTGTGTGTGTGTGTGTGTGTGTGTGTGTGTGTGTGTGTGTGTGTGTGATATGTATACGTGTGGAATGTTTGAAACCAAACAAAAGCATGAGAACAGAGCAATGCGTGTCTGAGTACAGTAGGCACCCATTACAGTAGCTCTGCCACATTCCACATCACATGAATGCGGTTGAATGAGACGCAGCCCAAAAAAATAAATAAAAATAAATAAAAAAAAACCTGCGTCACAATGCCAGACGGTAGAGCCTGCTGTTACATCCTAGAGAGCAGGGCATTCACACAACGACTCTGTGGACCAATCACTGCACTCACGTTACAATAAAATCTAGCTGTATTGGTCACAGATTTGCTGGTGTTAAGAAGTAGTAAGATTTGCAACAGTTAAGAAGTTGTAAGTAGTTGAAAAGTTACTAGCAACAGCCCGTCTAGGACTGTTTCTGTGACCGTATTCCTGCAACACCGACAGCCATGAGTCATGACCGCAGTAAAATTCCACGTGACCGTTGAGTCACGGTAATCTCCTCTTTATGCACTCCTGACATGTGCTGGTAGTACCCAACTTGCTAACGACCATCATGTTGCTAATTAGCCTTCTACTCAGGGCTCTATTGGTCCCTCTAACCACTCAAGGTAAATGCATCGAAATATATAACTGTATAGCCCTTAGGTGATGCTGTTGGTTAGTTGATTGTACAGGGCGTCTTACAGAGTTAGCCTATAATTATAGTGAATTTGAATTTGATTTTGAATAACCTAGTAATAGAGGATTTATATATATATTTTAATTAATTACTAGACTGACACTGACACCTTAAGCTATACAGAATATCTCAGCATACCGTCCGTTTCCATCTCCTCTCTCTGCTCCATTTAATTAATTACTAGACTGACACTGACACCTTAAGCTATACAGAATATCTCAGCATACCGTCCGTTTCCATCTCCTCTCTCTGCTCCATTTAATTAATTACTAGACTGACACTGACACCTTAAGCTATACAGAATATCTCAGCATACCGTCCGTTTCCATCTCCTCTCTCTGCTCCATTGCTTTCTCCAGTGAGTAGAAACAGGGGCTGTCAACAGTTTAATTAAGGAAATATTTTTCGTTGTGAAAACATTTTTTTTTTTACTATTAATATTCCTGAACAGATTTCACTAGGTTTCCCCAAACTAAGCACTAGGTAAATGCAGGAAAAGGGTTGGCGAGCCTATGGCACACAGAGTTTTGGCAGAATATCACCTGTCGCATAGCGAGAGGCTGCAGCTTCTCAAAACAGCGGTTGATGCCTGGAGTGAAATAACCAGAGTAACCTGAAAAACAAAACCAGTGGAAAGTCGTCTCCATCCACTATTGGAATGCATATGGATTACGTGTCATTCCCCTGCCCCTTGTTTCTGCCAATTTGATAATCAACCATTCTGAATCTAAACTAATTTTGACATATTACTGAAGACAAATTACATTTGAAATAGTGAAAATATGATAACTTGATAACTTGATGTGCAGCCTGAGGCATGGAACAGAATGCAAGATTGTTTTTGTCACTTGGCAGATCATCGGCGCATCATGCAGCCCATTTCTAAGACATTCTAAGGTTGGTATCGTTCACAACTAAAGTTTCCAAATCACTCTGAATCTAGCATATAGGACCTGTTTCAGAACTATCACTTTTACGCTCAACATAGCCACTTCATATATGCATACTCGCTCCAAGTCTGAATACTTATATAAATGTGATATTTGTAAATATCTCCCCCAAAACAGTTTTTGCTTTGTCATTATGGGGTATTGTGTGTAGATTGATGAGGGGGGGGGGGGGACTATTTAATACATTTTAGAATAAGACTGTAGCGTAAAACAAAATGTGGGGAAAAGTCAAGGGGTCTGAATACTTTCCAAACTAACTTAGCATCTAAAACATGTAGCTGTAGAGCAAATGGTTATTTTCCAGATGTTATACTCTGTGACGTATTTGGGGGTGATCACGTGTTTTTGGAAAACCACAACGAGCTTTAGGGAAGAGTGAGGTTGATTTCCTGATCTCCGCTTGTCCCACCACTGAACGTGGGGAATTTGACTGAGTGTGTGCATTCGTAGTTAAACGTGTGCCTTTCATGTGCTTTTTACAGAGGAGTGGCTTCCGTCTGGCCACTCTACTATAAAGGCCTGATTGGTGGAGTTCTGCAGAGATGGTTGTCCTTCTGGAAGGTTCTACCATCTCCACAGAGGAACTCTGGAGCTCTGTCAGAGTGACCATCGGGTTCTTGGTCACCTCCCTGACCAAGCCCCCCCCCCCCCCCACCCCCCACCAATTGCTCAGTTTGCTCGGGCGACCAGCTCTAGGAAAAGTCTTGGTGGTTCCAAACTTCTTCCATTTAAGAATGATGGAGGCCACTGTGTTCTTGGGGATCTTCGATGCTGCAGAAATGTTTTGGCACCCTTCCCCAGATCTGTGCCTCCTCACTGTCCTGTCTCGAGGCTCTACGGACAATTCCTTCAACCTCATGGCTTGTTTTTTTTGCTCTGACATGCACTGTCGACTATGGGACCTTATATAGGCAAGTGTGCACCTTTCCAAATCATGTCAAATCAATCGAATTTACCACAGATGGACTCCAATCCAAGTTGTAGAAACATCTCAAGGGTGATCAATGGAAACAGGATGCAACGAAGCTACATTTTGAGTCTCAAAGCAAAAGGGTCTGAATACTTACAGTAACAGTAAAAAGTTTGGACACACCTACTCATCCAATGGTTTTTCTTTATTTTCTACTATTTTCTACATTGTAGAATAATAGTGTAGAGATCAAAACTATGAAATAACACGTATGGAATCATGTAATAACCAAAAATGTGTTCAACCAATCAGAATAAACTCAGCAAAAAAAAGAAACGTCCCTCTTTCAGGACCCTGTCTTTCAAAGATATTTCGTAAAAATCCAAATATCTTCACAGATCTTCATTGTAAAGGGTTTAAACACTGTTTCCCATGCTTGTTCAATGAACCATAAACAATTAATGAACATGCACCTGTGGAACAGTCGTTAAGACACTAACAGCTTACAGACGGTAGGCAATTAAGATCACAGTTATGAAAACTTAGGACACTAAAGAGGCCTTTCTACTGACTCTAAAAAACACCAAAAGAAAGATGCCCTGGGTCCCTGCTCATCTGCGTGAACGTGCCTTAGGCATGCTGCAAGGAGGCATGAGGACTGCAGATGTGGCCAGGGCAATAAATTGCGATGTCAGTACTGTGAGACGCCTAAGACAACGCTACAGGGAGACAGAACGGACAGCTGATCGTGCTCGCAGTGGCAGACCATGTGTAACAACACCTGCACAGGATCGGTACATCCAAACATCACACCTGCGGGACAGGTACAGGATGGCAACAACAACTGCCCGAGTTACACCAGGAATGCACAATCCCTCCATCAATGCTCAGACTGTCCGCAATAGGCTGAGAGAGGCTGGACTGAGGGCTTGTAGGCCTGTTGTAAGGCAGGTCTTCACCAGATATCACCAGCAACAACATCGCCTATGGGCACAAACCCACCGTCGCTGGACCAGAAAGGACTAGCAAAAAGTGCTCTTCACTGACGAGTCGCTGGTGAGTTTTGTCTCACCAGGGGTAATGGCTCTGCGTTTCTTCGTCGACGGAATGAGCATTACACGGAGGCCTGTACTCTGGAGCGGGATTGATTTGGAGGTGGAGGGTCTGTCATGGTCTGGGGTTACAGGGAAGACATCCTCCTTCCTCATGTGATACCCTTCCTGCAGACTCATCCTGATATGACCTTCCAGCATGACAATGCCACCAGCCATACTGCTCGTTCTGTGTGTGATTTACTGCAAGACAGGAATGTCAGTGTTCAGCCATGGATGGCGAAGAGCCCGGATCTCAATCCCATTGAGCACATCTGGGACCTGTTGGATTGGAGAGTGAGGGCTAGGGCCATTCCCCCCAGAAATGTCCGGGAACTTGCAGGTGCCTTGGTGCAAGAGTGGGGGTAACGTCTCACAGCAAGAACTGCCAAATCTGGGGCAGTCCATGAGGAGATGCACTGCAGTACTTAATGCAGCTGGTGGCCACACCAGATACTGACTGTTACTTTTGATTTTGTCCCCCCCCTTTGTTCAGGGACACATTATTCCATTTCTGTTAGTCACATGTCTGTGGAACATGTTCAGTTGATGTCTCAGTTGTTGAATCTTGTTATGTTCGTACAAATATTTACACGTTAAGTTTGCTGAAAAATAAACACAGTTGACAGTGAGAGGACGTTTCTTGTTTTGCTGAGTTTATATTTGATATTATTCAAAGTAGCCACCCTTTGCCTCGATGACAGCTTTGTACACTCATGGCATTCTCTCAACCAGCTTCATGAGGAATGCTTTTCCAACAGTTCAAACATATGCTGAACACTTGTTGGCTGCTTTTCCTTCACTCTGCAGTCCAACTCATCCCAAACCATCTCAATTGGGTTGAGGTCAGGTGATTGTGAAGGCCAGGTCATCTGATGCAGCCCTCCATCACTCTCCTTCTTGGTCAAATAGCCCTTACACAGCCTGGAAGTGTGTTGGGTCATTGTCCTGTTGAAAAAATGATAGTCTCACTAAGCGCAAACCAGATGGGATGGCGTATCACTGCAGAATGCTGCGGTAGCCATGCTGGTTAAGTGTGCCTTGAATTCTAAATAAATCCCAGACAGTGTCACCAGCAAAGCACCCCCACACCATCACACCTCCTTCTCCATGCGTCACAGTGGAAACCACACATGCGGAGATCATCCGTTCACCAACTCTGCGTCTCACAAAGACACGGCGGTTGGAATCAAAAATCTCAAATTTGGACTCATCAGACCAAAGGACAATCTACCGGTCTCATGTCCATTGCTCATGTTTCTTGACCCAAGCAAGTCTCTTCTTATTGGTGTCCTTTAGTAGTGGTTTCTTTGCAGCAATTCAACCATGATGGCCTGATTCACCCAGTCTCCTCTGAACAGTTGATGTTGAGATGTGTCTGTTACTTGAACTCTGTGAAGCATTTATTTGGGCTGCAATTTCTGAGGCTTGTGCCTCTAATGAACTTATCCTCTGCAGCAGAGGTAACTCTGGGTATTTCATTCTTGTGGCGGTCCTCATGAGAGCCAGTTTCATCATAGCGCTTGCTGGTTTTTGCAACTGCACTTGAATTAACTTTCTTAGTTCTTGAAATGTTCCAGATTGACTGACCTTCATGTCTTAAAGTAATGGACTGCCGTTTCTCTTTGCTCGTTTGAGCAGTTCTTGCCATATGGACTTGGTCTTTTACCAAATAGGGCCATCTTCTGTATACCACCCCTACCTTGTAACACAACTTATTGGCTCAAATGCATTAAAGAAATTCCTCAAATTAACAAGGCACCAGTTAATTGAAATGCATTCCATGTGAATACCTCATGAAGCTGGTTGAGAGAATGCCAAGAGTTTGCAAAGCTGTCAAGGCAAAGGGTGGCTACTTTGAAAAATCTCAAATATATATTTTGATTTAACACATTTTTGGTTACATGATTCAATGTGTGTTATTTCATAGTTTGTCTTCACTATTATTCTACATTGTAGTAATTTTAAATCTGCAAAAATGTCTAAAAACCTGTTTAAGCTTTGTCATTATGGGGTAGTGTGTAGATTGAGGATTTACATGTGGAGAAAGTCAAGGGGTCTGAATACTTTCCAAATGCACTGTAAATAGCCTTAACATGGACTTAACTTATAGTCACTGCACTATGGACTCTGAGAAATTATCAGATTTTGGGGCTTAAGTTAGAGCAACTCAAATGGGTGCCATATTTTAGTAGTGCACTACCCTGTTAGTAAACCTTGTAATTTCAAGTATTCTATACTTTGACTCACCTATTTTATACTTAAGAGCCAAACTTTCAGACCACACCTTGTTACGGCCATCCAGCCGAAGAGAAAAGGTCAAAACAGAATTAAAAATAAGTGAATTTAATTTATTTTGAAAAAAAAAAAAAAAAGTTAGTTACATTATATACACAAACTACTATGGTACACAGAAGTCACAATACAATGAAAGATCATGTCCATGTAGCCAGTCACATCCTTCAGTTACACAGTGTATTCATGTTAAATCGCACTCAGCTCGCTCTACCCAAAAAGGCACGCTCACACTTGGTCATACTACACAAATGATGTGCACACACGCAAACACATACCAAAATAACATACACTCAACTGCAAACAGACAAATACTGCAGCTCACAAATATTAAACGATTCAAATGTAATGTGCGTCAGTACAGGATGTACTTGGGGGGGGTTGATAAATAAAGCTAGGTCTTGCAGTGCTTCCATTCTTCATAAATTAATAAAAAATCTACAGTAAAGAGACTAGGTTTGTTGGGGGGTGGGGAATGTCCGATAACACATTTAACACCATTTTCCTAATCCGAGTTGACTGCCAGTCCGCACAAATAAACACTAAGAAACGTCAGACAGTCCTGACAGACAGTACACTAAGGACCGGCCACCCCTTCCCACAGCACGTGCCTCCCATCATCCCATTTGACAGAGACCAGAGTCATGCGAGCATCGGTAACCGACGGAAACCGGCCAGACGCTCAGACGAAGGCGGTTCTTCCTTCCGCCTTCGGGTCCCCATGGTGACAGTGTATTGATCGTTGAAGTCCTGAATCCTTATAGGTGTAATCTGTCAAAATCAAAACGAGGGGGAACAGTCAATATACATGATTGACAATACATCAGACAGACAATCTCAGGACCTTGTCTAATGGTTTACAGTAATAAAAGATTTATACAGTGTCAAATAAGACACTGTTAAGGAATTCAACAAGACACTATTTGAATGGGCTGGGCCGTTTACCTTTTTTTACTGGGTTTTACCTCCCAGCTATCGCGACACTTGACGTACGTGATCCCCTGTCCTGGAGTGATCTCAGTCAATGAGGTGTCCTGGGCACAGAACGTGAACCTACACAAGTACAAACAAGGAAAGTGGTCAATACGAGAAGTGTAAGAGAACACAAAAAAAGGCAAAAGAGCAAAACACTTGACTAAATATGCCAAAGCAGAGTCCCAGTTCATAAAGTGAAAATAACAATGTAGAACTGACTAATAACAACATCCCAGTTTATGAGCGTATCATCAAATCACAGATGGGCGACTTCACGTGGTGAACCACCAACCCAACCAGTGGAATTACAACAGCCATTTATAAAACCAAGATGGCTGCTTGCTGCTGTTCTCCCAACCCAACCAGTGGAATTACAACAGCCATTTTTAAAACCAAGATGGCTGCTTGCTGCTGTTCTCCCAACCCAACCAGTGGAATTACAACAGCCATTTATAAAACCAAGATGGCTGCTTGCTGCCGTTCTCCCAACCCCCCAAACTTACTTCTTCTGAGTTTCTCCACACTTGACACGGATCCTACGGACCTCCAACACCTGGGTGGTGGGCTTGTTGTTGCTGCTGCTCTTCCAGTCCCAGAAGCTCTTTTTAATGTTTTTCCAGAAGGACCCGAAGGACTCAGACGCTCCCTCCCAGCTCAGACGGATCTTCAGCAGGTCCCCGATGTCGTCCTCGGTGAAGACCAGGAATGTGTTGGTCAGGTTCAAACCCACTTTGTTTGGACTGGAGGGGGGGGGGGGGGGGGGGACGACACAAAAGGGTCAATCACAGGTCATCTACAAGCAGTAAATAGTCTTCACTTATTTGCTATTAAGTGAGAAGTTAAGGGCGAGATCAAAACCCACACATTCAAATGAGCAGCACCACAATCCTAACTTCACCCATTCAGTACAGAGGTTTCCCCCAACACGCAGCTTTGAGACCAAGTTACAATGTCGGTGCAATAGTACTACTCAAGTTTTGTTCATCTTGGGTTACATCTAGTATACAGTCTAGTAATACCATGTACTCACATGTCTACATGCAGGTCTTGGCTGTCGTTGTGAGCGCCATACAGTTTCACGTAGAAGGTCGGGTCAGCGTTATCAGCCTGCTTTCTGTTGAACACATGCATCTTCATCTGGTAATGGATCCCTAGGAGGGACAAACAGAGCCCAAGAGGTTTAAAAATCACTTTTATCAACACTAGGGGCAAGGCTTTAAGCTTATACAGGAGATTACAGTAGCTTTATGACTGCAAGGTGTGTCAAAAACAAGTTGAGATATCAGTACCAGTAGCCAAGTGATAAGGAAAAGGCATTACAGCAACAGATATAGATTTATAACTGCAGAAGGATTTAACCCAGAGCCCACGGGAGGAGGATTTAACCCAGAGCCCGGGGCAGGAGGATTTAACCCAGAGCCCGCGGCAGGAGGATTTAACCCAGAGCCCGCGGCAGGAGGATTTAACCCGGGGCAGGAAGATTTAACCCAGAGCCCGGGGCAGGAGGATTTAACCCAGAGCCCGCGGCAGGAGGATTTAACCCAGAGCCCGCGGCAGGAGGATTTAACCCAGAGCCCGCGGCAGGAGGATTTAACCCAGAGCCCGCGGCAGGAGGATTTAACCCAGAGCCCGCGGCAGGAGGATTTAACCCAGAGCCCGCGGCAGGAGGATTTAACCCAGAGCCCGCGGCAGGAGGATTTAACCCAGAGCCCGCGGCAGGAGGATTTAACCCAGAGCCCGCTAGTAAGTAAGAGAAAAGAAAGAAAAAAACTAGATCCTGGTTACACAGTTTCAGTTACTGTTGGAACCACTAAACCACCCATAGGGCTACAAAACACAGCTCACCTCCGAAG
Organism: Salvelinus namaycush; assembly: GCF_016432855.1. Taxonomy (NCBI): domain Eukaryota; kingdom Metazoa; phylum Chordata; class Actinopteri; order Salmoniformes; family Salmonidae; genus Salvelinus; species Salvelinus namaycush. The sequence goes on from NC_052307.1 coordinate 3,237,106, forward strand.
GGTGTGTCGGCACGGGTCTTCAGGTACATCTTGCTATTGCGCCTCTTCCTCGTCTTCTTGGCGTTGTAACCCATCTGGTTGCAGCGGTTCTTACGACAGCTCAGGCAGATGCCCTTCTTGAAGCGTTCAGGGTCTGTGCACTGGTAGGCGAAGCTCGAGTGTTCCTTGCTAATCAGAGAGTCCACAAACAGGTGTACGGCTCGCTCGTGCTCACACTTCATCACGTCCATGAAGTCTGAAGAGGGAAGGACGGGTCAGATTAACGCACAACAGCAAAACCAGTACAGTACTGTGTCCAAGTTAGGCTTGCAGAATTCCCTGAGTATGAGAAATCTTGTTTTGAGGATTCCTCAAACCAGGAGGGCCTGTATTACAAGAGAATCCGCCAAGCGAGATTAAGAAAATGTTTAAACTGAATTTGGGAAAGATTCAGAAATGTTGGTCTCCGAAACTTCCTTCTGTGTCTCATTAACTACCCAGTGTAGGCACTCACTTCCTCCGGCGGCGCTGGTCAGCACGCTTGTCAGGTCACAGCCCGGCTGCACGTCTCCTCCGTTGGGGTAGATGTCGATGTCTCCGATGGGCTGCTGAATGCCTATGCTCACTCCCAGCGCCTCGCGCGTGTACGTATGCAGGACATCCACAAAGTCAGCATCGTCCGAAGAGAGGCGCTTCTCATCCCCCACCCCCTCAAACATGGGCCCTGCCGGATCTAGACCTATAGGAGAGATGGAAGAAACAGGAATGTCTCATTTGGTGGACAAGAGAGGGGTTGTGTCTAAGAAACTAGACATCCGTTGCTCCATAAAGACACGTTGATGCTAGGTAGATATTTGACTATATGGAGCTTTACACTAATGGGTACTTGTTTCCTATTGGACAAGTTATGGAGTTTGATTTACAGGAGCTTGGCACCATTCCAAAGGGTCATACAGTTGCCTGTTCAGAGTTGTAAGGAGCGACAGTGAGTGATGTCATACCATCTTCGAGCCACTTACCTGTGATTCGGCCGACGCTCCCTCGCACAAACGTGCCAGCATAGCCCGCCACATGGGCCCCCAAGCTGTAGCCAATCAGGTGCACATTCTGCAAGGGCATCTGCTGTTCCTCCTATTGGATACAAGACAACCCACACATCAGCTGCTGCTGCTGCTACACCCCCCCCCACACACACACACACACACACACACTGAACAAGACCTGGCCCTCGGCCAATAGCAGTCAGTCATTCCCTGGGCACCAGCCAATCCCAGTGGAGATAATGAGGGCAGAATACATTCCCGCTCTTCCTTCCATGCAACAGCACCTCTACCTTCTGCCTCAATCTACTCCCCTATCCACAGCCTGAACCCTGGGCTTGCGTGTCAGCCGTGTCCTGACCTGGTTCAGGGGCCTGAATGAGACGTTGGACGCGTCCCAATACTGTTAAATAGCCTCCTTTCCCTCAATCATCCATCTGAACAGACTAGATGGGTAAAAATGGAAAGCGGTACAGTGGATTTTAACTAAACCCAGTCTCTGCTTTTAGTGGAAGTCAAGTCACGAATGAGGGGAGAGGACTGGGAATGCAGCCATTGGCTCGTGATGAGAGCGATTCCCCATCACAAAACTAGATACAGGACAACTCTTCCTCAAGAGTATCTGCCGAGTCCCGACCAACCAGATAGAAATGACAGCATACCCAGAACTCCCGTTAGAATTCTAGAATCCCAGAGTTCCCACCCACACCTGCAAAGGTTGCCAGCGGCTTCCCGGCTGTTCTGTTGCTAAGGGAAACTTCCCTGCAAGCCAATCCTGCGCAACACATTACTACTACTATTACTACTACTGCAGTAGCCAGTTGGTGGGACTGGAAGGGTGTTAGGCTACTCAGCTGTGCTCTAAACACACTGGACTCCATGTGTCCTGGATCCATCGCCCCTCGCTAAGCTACTGGAGACAGTCCTGTCCTCTGGCAGCCTAGAGATCAATGTATACAAACCAGCCCTATTCACCAATAGAAGACACCACAGAACTATCAAATTCAAATCAATTACACACCTGGAGCCAGTTGATGGTGGTGGCGACGCTGAGGCCGACTTGGTGGGTGTGGTTGACAGCGTCAGGGTAGAGCTGGTGGGCCATGGGCAGCCATTCAACGATGACTACGTTGGCCTCTGGCTCTCGCTGCATCACGGCCGCCACCAGCTTTCGCATCCAGCTCTCAAACATCCCGCTCATCTGGAGAGAGGGGGGGGGGGGGGGGGGGGGTTCTCAAAGAGTCAGCGATCCTCAAACTGTCACACACACACACACACTTCTAAAAACACAAAGACTCATTGAAGCAAACTGTGTGAGGGTAGTCTATAAGGGAGTCTGTGTTTACCGTCCAGCCGTGGATAATAAAGATGGTCTTGGCAGTGACGTTGAATCCACATTCCAGCAGACTCCTCTTCTCACCGGGCAGCAGGATGCAGCCGTCCACATCTAGATCCAGACTCTTCCTCATGTTGTACGTGATCCGGTCATGTACCGTCTCATTCTCACTATGTGGCACTTTAAACTCCTCATCTGAGAAAGAGTGAAGGAAGAGGGAGACAGAGAGGGAGACAGAGAGGGAGAGGAAACAGAGGAGAGGGACATCAGTATTAGCATCATCTCTAGGTGCACCTCAGTGTTGTCCTGGATTCTTCATCTTCCATTCAGTGCACCAGACAGGAATATCGTGAATATCTATCCGGAGCTTTGCTTGTCCATTCCACGGTTCCACCCCCCCCCCTCCCTTTTCACAGATCAACTCAGTGTAGTACAGATGGGAGGAGAAGCAGTGTAGTACAGATGGGAGGAGAAGCAGTGTAGTACAGATGGGAGGAGAAGCAGTGTAGTACAGATGGGAGGAGAAGCAGTGTAGTACAGATGGGAGGAGAAGCAGTGTAGTACAGATGGGAGGAGAAGCAGTGTAGTACAGATGGGAGGAGAAGCAGTGTAGTACAGATGGGAGGAGAAGCAGTGTAGTACAGATGGGAGGAGAAGCAGTGTAGTACAGATGGGAGGAGAAGCAGTGTAGTACAGATGGGAGGAGAAGCAGTGTAGTACAGATGGGAGGAGAAGCAGTGTAGTACAGATGGGAGGAGAAGCAGTGTAGTACAGATGGGAGGAGAAGCAGTGTAGTACAGATGGGAGGAGAAGCAGTGTAGTACAGATGGGAGGAGAAGCAGTGTAGTACAGATGGGAGGAGAAGCAGTGTAGTACAGATGGGAGGAGAAGCAGTAAAGAGAGAGGAAGCTGTTGCTGAAAAGCAATCTTTGGCAATTATTTATATGACAACGCCCTGAAATCACCTGTTAAACGTAGAACAGACAGTGCAGCCTATAGAGTTACGTCATGTAGGCCATACAGCAGCTACGGTGATATCAAATGGCTTATACCCCCATTATCCATCCTGATTGCCTAGTCACTTTAACCTACATGTGCATATTAACTCTACCTCATACCTCTGCACATTAACTAGATACGAGTAGGCCTGCTCCTTGTATATAGAGTCCTTGTTATTTTATTACCATTTTTCAACTCTGCATTGTTGTAAGTATCTTACTGTAGACTACACGTGCTAAACTCGGCGCACAATAATTGCTACAGTGGCCTTTCTGCCAATGGCGCACGGCCACATCTCGGGCACTCCAGAGCTCCCCACACTGTTTCACACTGGTCGTGCTTGTACTGACACGCTTTTCACACGAACACTCAGGATATCTGCAGAGTTTAAAAAAAAAAACCGAGGCAAGTTGGTCCTACTGTAGTCAGGATAGTAATTTAGAAATCGCATGGAAAATATTTAGATAACTTTTTGTTACGACTGGCACATGAGCATAAATTCCTCTCAGGAACAGAGCAGGATAGTGGAATTACATAAAATTGCTTTCGTGTAAAAACTTTTAAATAGACTCGCGGGGCACTGACTGGGTTCTCAGTAAAACACGGATTTAGCTGAAAACTCATTTCAATATGGAACAGGAGACGTGGCGTCTTGTCCGGGTTTTGCGCCACACTGTTAACCCTTCCTAAAAGTCACTTTTTCAACTCACACGAAAACTGCCTTAGAGTCATTGACTCTTTCTTTGTGGTGTCTCTCCCTTATGACTCAAACTCCAGTGGGTAGTCTAGCCTAATATTTTAATTTAGGGCAGGCTATCCGAATATGCTTTTAAAAAGAGTCAATGAAATAGTTTGTGATTAGATTTAATATCATTTTACCTTTGAAAACGGTGTTCTCTTCCGCTCCCGACACAAAGAATGCAACTGCACAAAGTAAGAAAATCCACAACAAAAGAGTGCTATTTTTCATTTCTTCTCAAAAAAAATGTAAAACTCGTTAGTTGTTTAGATAATAACTAGAAGGTTCACAGTTGGTGTTTTCAGTGAGCCTGTCCAATGAACCAAGTGTCAATGAAAGCCGGCGGCAGTGTCTCGTATGTGCCTAAAAAACCGGTAGCAGCAGAGTGAATGTATGAACTTGCGTCAAGTTTCTCATTACAGATTTAAATAGTTTCTCCTTTAGTCATCTGATCATCGGCAGATCGCTACGTGGGAATTCTAGGCCTGTAATTGGTCAATCCCCCATTTGTTTACGTTTTAAAGGCGTGGCGAAGAAAAGGATGAATGAGTTTGTAGTAAGGCTTCTCACGTTGCTTCTTTTTAACCCTTTCATGGGCGGTGTCTGAAAACAAAGCACTGGGATTTGCACCTGTATGGCTCCGAATATGTGGAGTAGCCTACACTGAGTACACAACTAGGCTACAGTGAGGCATGGAAGAGAAACGCTAATATCTCAGTTACAACATGTCATAACCTGTAGGCATCACACAGCATCATGCTTTTGTCTCTAAATCTTCAAGTCAGACTGGACCTCCCTTTGTCATTTAACCCATAGTAACCACTCACATTTATATAGGCTATGAGAGATCAGGCTGAATTTTTTTTGTGTGTGTTTCAGAGAGGAAATGTTATTGTCTAATTGTGATGATCAATTATTCAACTTTAGAAAAATAGAAGTGCAACATGTAAAGTGTTGGTCCTATGTTAACACGAGCTGAAATTAAATTAAAAAAATCACAGAAATTTTCCATAAGCGCAATAAACATATTTCTCTCAAATTTTGCACACAAATGTGTTTACATCCCTATTAGTGAGCATTTCTCCTTTGCCAAGATAATCCATCCACCTAACAGGTGTGGCATATCAAGAAGCTGATTAAACAGCATGATCATTACACAGGTGCACCTTGTGTTGGGGACAATAAAAGGCCACTTTAAAATGTGCAGTTTTGTCACACAACACAATGCTACAGAGGTCTCAACTTTTTAGGGAGTGTGCAATTGGCATGCTGCCTGCAGGAATGTCAACCAGGGCTGTTGCCAGAGAATATCATGCTCATTTCTCTAACATAAGCTAACACAAGCTGCCTCCAACATCGTTTGAAAGAATTTGACAGTACGTCCAACGGGCCCTCACAAACGCAGATCACGTGTAACCATGGCAGCCCAGGACCTCCACATCCAGCTTCTTCACCTGCGGGATCTGAGTAGGGGGAAGAGGGGTGCTGAGGAGTATTTCTGTCTGTCATAAAGCCATTTTGTGGGGAAAAACTCATTCTAATTGGCTGGGCCTGGCTCGCCCATGGCTGCATGAGCCCATGGCTGCACCCCTGCCCAATCATGTGAAATCCATAGATTAGGGCGTAGTGAATTTATTTAAATTGACTGATTTATTGTATATGAACTGTAAATCATAAAAAATATTTGAGATTGTTGCATGTTATGTTTACATTTTTGTTCGGTATAATTTGTGTGGCTTCGGGTTGCATTCAATAGAGCGCGATAACAAGACAATGTCCACCCTCGCATGGACAAATAAAGTTATATTATATTCTATAGGCTTATATTCTGAGAACTAGAAGAGACAATTAAAACAGGGATGTGGCTGGAGAAATGTATCCCCCACTGCTAGCCCATGGGAATGTTTAAAGGCCCCGCGCCGCACGCGATGGGGGAGGGGATTGTTTACCTCCCTCTTTCTCTCTCTCTCTCTCTCTCTCCCTTTCTCTCTCTCCCCCCTCTCTCTCTCTCTCCCTCCCTCTCTCTCTCTCTCCCCCTCTCTCTCTCTCCCTCCCTCCCTCTCTCTCTCTCTCCCTCTCTCTCTCTCCCTCTCTCTCCCTCTCTCTCCGGCGAGATGCCAAGGCTGCTCACTGACGGAGTTTCAATTGATGGTGGGAAGAATAGGCTCACTCAAGTAAGGCCTCGGCTACAATAATACCAGTGTTTACACACATACATGAGCGCACAGTGGGACGTTTCGCTGGAGATATGTACACCTGCTACCCGCTGGTGCCTCGGCAGGAGCTGAGGAGATTCCCTTGAATTTATGAAACACACAGCGTCTCTCTCTCTCTGACGTCTCTATACTCTTAGATAAACAAGCAGTTAGGCCTATCAGATGGTGCTGATGTGCTTTCTAATGTGTTTTATTAGGCTTGTGTTAAATAACGTTGTCAGCACTGTTAACAACCGTCGTCGTGACTTAATGCTCAAGAAGGAATAACTAAATGGTTCTATTCAAAGCTCATCTGAGTCTCCATGCAGATAAAGATAGATGGATATTTTTAATCTCTGGTTCATCAAAACGTTGGACACCCTTAGTGGACAGATTACACTTGCTGTTACAAATAACCAAAGTCCTTTCATGTCATTGCAGCCTGCTGCCTGCTTAGGTACTGCTACTTCTCAGTGGGATGGATATGGTTGTGCTCTACCAGTTGGTTGTGCTCTATCAGCTGGTTGTCCTCTATCAGCTGGTTGCTCTCTATCAGCTGGTTGCTCTCTATCAGCTGGTTGCTCTCTATCAGCTGGTTGCTCTCTATCAGTTGGTTGCTCTCTATCAGCTGGTTGTGGTCTATCAGCTGGTTGCTCTCTATCAGCTGGTTGCTCTCTATCAGCTGGTTGTCCTCTATCAGCTGGTTGTCCTCTATCAGCTGGTTGCTCTCTATCAGCTGGTTGCTCTCTATCAGTTGGTTGCTCTCTATCAGCTGGTTGCTCTCTATCAGCTGGTTGTGTTCTATCAGCTGGTTGCTCTCTATCAGCTGGTTGTGTTCTATCAGCTGGTTGCTCTCTATCAGTTGGTTGCTCTCTATCAGCTGGTTGCTCTCTATCAGCTGGTTGTCCTCTATCAGCTGGTTGTGCTCTATCAGTTGGTTGCTCTCTATCAGCTGGTTGTGGTCTATCAGCTGGTTGTGGTCTATCAGCTGGTTGCTCTCTATCAGCTGGTTGTCCTCTATCAGCTGGTTGTGGTCTATCAGCTGGTTGTGGTCTATCAGCTGGTTGCTCTCTATCAGCTGGTTGCTCTCTATCAGCTGGTTGCTCTCTATCAGCTGGTTGCTCTCTATCAGCTGGTTGTCCTCTATCAGCTGGTTGCTCTCTATCAGCTGGTTGCTCTCTATCAGCTGGTTGTCCTCTATCAGCTGGTTGTCCTCTATCAGCTGGTTGTCCTCTATCAGCTGGTTGCTCTCTATCAGCTGGTTGCTCTCTATCAGCTGGTTGCTCTCTATCAGCTGGTTGTCCTCTATCAGCTGGTTGTGCTCTATCAGCTGGTTGCTCTCTATCAGCTGGTTGCTCTCTATCAGCTGGTTGTCCTCTATCAGCTGGTTGCTCTCTATCAGCTGGTTGTCCTCTATCAGCTGGTTGCTCTCTATCAGCTGGTTGCTCTCTATCAGCTGGTTGCTCTCTATCAGCTGGTTGTCCTCTATCAGCTGGTTGCTCTCTATCAGCTGGTTGCTCTCTATCAGCTGGTTGCTCTCTATCAGCTGGTTGCTCTCTATCAGCTGGTTGCTCTCTATCAGCTGGTTGCTCTCTATCAGCTGGTTGCTCTCTACCAGCTGGTTGCTCTCTATCAGCTGGTTGCTCTCTACCAGCTGGTTGCTCTCTATCAGCTGGTTGTCCTCTATCAGCTGGTTGTGCTCTATCAGCTGGTTGCTCTCTATCAGCTGGTTGTGCTCTATCAGCTGGTTGTCCTCTATCAGTTGGTTGTGTTCTATCAGCTGGTTGTGGTCTATCAGCTGGTTGTCCTCTATCAGCTGGTTGTCCTCTATCAGTTGGTTGCTCTCTATCAGCTGGTTGCTCTCTATCAGCTGGTTGCTCTCTATCAGCTGGTTGTGCTCTATCAGCTGGTTGCTCTCTATCAGCTGGTTGTCCTCTATCAGCTGGTTGCTCTCTATCAGCTGGTTGTGGTCTATCAGCTGGTTGCTCTCTATCAGCTGGTTGTCCTCTATCAGCTGGTTGTCCTCTATCAGCTGGTTGCTCTCTATCAGTTGGTTGCTCTCTATCAGCTGGTTGTGTTCTATCAGCTGGTTGTCCTCTATCAGCTGGTTGTGCTCTATCAGCTGGTTGCTCTCTATCAGCTGGTTGTGCTCTATCAGCTGGTTGCTCTCTACCAGCTGGTTGCTCTCTATCAGCTGGTTGTCCTCTATCAGCTGGTTGCTCTCTATCAGCTGGTTGTCCTCTATCAGCTGGTTGCTCTCTATCAGCTGGTTGCTCTCTATCAGCTGGTTGTCCTCTATCAGCTGGTTGTCCTCTATCAGCTGGTTGCTCTCTATCAGCTGGTTGCTCTCTATCAGTTGGTTGCTCTCTATCAGCTGGTTGCTCTCTATCAGCTGGTTGCTCTCTATCAGCTGGTTGTGCTCTATCAGCTGGTTGCTCTCTACCAGCTGGTTGCTCTCTATCAGCTGGTTGTCCTCTATCAGTTGGTTGTCCTCTATCAGTTGGTTGTGTTCTATCAGCTGGTTGTGGTCTATCAGCTGGTTGTCCTCTATCAGTTGGTTGCTCTCTATCAGCTGGTTGCTCTCTATCAGCTGGTTGCTCTCTATCAGCTGGTTGTGCTCTATCAGCTGGTTGCTCTCTATCAGCTGGTTGTCCTCTATCAGCTGGTTGTCCTCTATCAGCTGGTTGCTCTCTATCAGTTGGTTGTGTTCTATCAGCTGGTTGCTCTCTATCAGCTGGTTGCTCTCTATCAGCTGGTTGTGTTCTATCAGCTGGTTGTCCTCTATCAGCTGGTTGTCCTCTATCAGCTGGTTGTCCTCTATCAGCTGGTTGTCCTCTATCAGTTGGTTGTCCTCTATCAGTTGGTTGTGTTCTATCAGCTGGTTGTGGTCTATCAGCTGGTTGTCCTCTATCAGCTGGTTGCTCTCTACCAGCTGGTTGCTCTCTACCAGCTGGTTGCTCTCTATCAGCTGGTTGTCCTCTATCAGTTGGTTGTCCTCTATCAGTTGGTTGTGTTCTATCAGCTGGTTGTGGTCTATCAGCTGGTTGTCCTCTATCAGCTGGTTGTCCTCTATCAGTTGGTTGCTCTCTATCAGCTGGTTGCTCTCTATCAGCTGGTTGCTCTCTATCAGCTGGTTGTGCTCTATCAGCTGGTTGCTCTCTACCAGCTGGTTGCTCTCTATCAGCTGGTTGTCCTCTATCAGCTGGTTGTGGTCTATCAGCTGGTTGTCCTCTATCAGCTGGTTGTCCTCTATCAGTTGGTTGCTCTCTATCAGCTGGTTGTCCTCTATCAGCTGGTTGCTCTCTATCAGCTGGTTGCTCTCTATCAGCTGGTTGCTCTCTATCAGCTGGTTGTCCTCTATCAGCTGGTTGTCCTCTATCAGCTGGTTGCTCTCTATCAGCTGGTTGCTCTCTATCAGTTGGTTGCTCTCTATCAGCTGGTTGCTCTCTATCAGCTGGTTGCTCTCTATCAGCTGGTTGTCCTCTATCAGCTGGTTGTCCTCTATCAGCTGGTTGCTCTCTATCAGTTGGTTGCTCTCTATCAGCTGGTTGCTCTCTATCAGCTGGTTGTCCTCTATCAGCTGGTTGTCCTCTATCAGCTGGTTGCTCTCTATCAGCTGGTTGCTCTCTATCAGTTGGTTGCTCTCTATCAGCTGGTTGCTCTCTATCAGCTGGTTGCTCTCTACCAGCTGGTTGTCCTCTATCAGCTGGTTGCTCTCTATCAGCTGGTTGTCCTCTATCAGCTGGTTGTCCTCTATCAGCTGGTTGTCCTCTATCAGCTGGTTGCTCTCTATCAGCTGGTTGTGTTATATCAGCTGGTTGTGTTATATCAGTTGGTTGCTCTCTATCAGCTGGTTGCTCTCTATCAGCTGGTTGTCCTCTATCAGCTGGTTGCTCTCTATCAGCTGGTTGTCCTCTATCAGCTGGTTGCTCTCTATCAGCTGGTTGTGTTATATCAGCTGGTTGTCCTCTATCAGCTGGTTGTCCTCTATCAGCTGGTTGTGCTCTATCAGCTGGTTGTCCTCTATCAGCTGGTTGCTCTCTATCAGCTGGTTGCTCTCTATCAGCTGGTTGCTCTCTATCAGCTGGTTGTGGTCTATCAGCTGGTTGCTCTCTATCAGCTGGTTGTGGTCTATCAGCTGGTTGCTCTCTATCAGCTGGTTGCTCTCTACCAGCTGGTTGTGCTCTATCAGCTGGTTGCTCTCTATCAGCTGGTTGCTCTCTATCAGCTGGTTGTGTTCTATCAGCTGGTTGCTCTCTATCAGCTGGTTGTGCTCTATCAGCTGGTTGTCCTCTATCAGCTGGTTGTCCTCTATCAGCTGGTTGTCCTCTATCAGCTGGTTGCTCTCTACCAGCTGGTTGCTCTCTATCAGCTGGTTGTCCTCTATCAGCTGGTTGTCCTCTATCAGCTGGTTGTGCTCTATCAGCTGGTTGTCCTCTATCAGCTGGTTGTCCTCTATCAGCTGGTTGTCCTCTATCAGCTGGTTGCTCTCTATCAGCTGGTTGTGGTATATCAGCTGGTTGCTCTCTATCAGCTGGTTGTCCTCTATCAGCTGGTTGCTCTTTATCAGCTGGTTGTGCTCTATCAGCTGGTTGCTCTCTATCAGCTGGTTGTGCTCTATCAGCTGGTTGCTCTCTATCAGCTGGTTGTGCTCTATCAGCTGGTTGCTCTCTATCAGCTGGTTGTGCTCTATCAGCTGGTTGTGCTCTATCAGCTGGTTGCTCTCTATCAGCTGGTTGCTCTCTATCAGCTGGTTGTCCTCTATCAGCTGGTTGCTCTCTATCAGCTGGTTGTGCTCTATCAGCTGGTTGCTCTCTATCAGCTGGTTGTGCTCTATCAGCTGGTTGCTCTCTATCAGCTGGTTGCTCTCTATCAGCTGGTTGTCCTCTATCAGCTGGTTGTGCTCTATCAGCTGGTTGCTCTCTATCAGCTGGTTGCTCTCTATCAGCTGGTTGCTCTCTATCAGCTGGTTGCTCTCTATCAGCTGGTTGTGCTCTATCAGCTGGTTGCTCTCTATCAGCTGGTTGTGCTCTATCAGCTGGTTGCTCTCTATCAGCTGGTTGCTCTCTATCAGCTGGTTGTCCTCTATCAGCTGGTTGCTCTCTATCAGCTGGTTGCTCTCTATCAGTTGGTTGCTCTCTATCAGCTGGTTGTGCTCTATCAGCTGGTTGCTCTCTATCAGCTGGTTGCTCTCTATCAGCTGGTTGCTCTCTATCAGCTGGTTGTCCTCTATCAGTTGGTTGCTCTCTATCAGCTGGTTGCTCTCTATCAGCTGGTTGTCCTCTATCAGCTGGTTGTCCTCTATCAGCTGGTTGTCCTCTATCAGCTGGTTGTCCTCTATCAGCTGGTTGTGCTCTATCAGCTGGTTGTCCTCTATCAGCTGGTTGTCCTCTATCAGCTGGTTGTCCTCTATCAGCTGGTTGTCCTCTATCAGCTGGTTGTGTTCTATCAGCTGGTTGTCCTCTATCAGCTGGTTGCTCTCTATCAGCTGGTTGCTCTCTATCAGCTGGTTGTGCTCTATCAGCTGGTTGTCCTCTATCAGCTGGTTGTCCTCTATCAGCTGGTTGTCCTCTATCAGCTGGTTGCTCTCTATCAGCTGGTTGCTCTCTATCAGCTGGTTGCTCTCTATCAGCTGGTTGTCCTCTATCAGCTGGTTGTCCTCTATCAGCTGGTTGCTCTCTATCAGCTGGTTGCTCTCTATCAGCTGGTTGCTCTCTATCAGCTGGTTGCTCTCTATCAGCTGGTTGTCCTCTATCAGCTGGTTGTCCTCTATCAGCTGGTTGCTCTCTATCAGCTGGTTGTCCTCTATCAGCTGGTTGCTCTCTATCAGCTGGTTGCTCTCTATCAGCTGGTTGCTCTCTATCAGCTGGTTGTGTTCTATCAGCTGGTTGCTCTCTATCAGCTGGTTGTCCTCTATCAGCTGGTTGTGCTCTATCAGCTGGTTGTGTTCTATCAGCTGGTTGTGTTCTATCAGCTGGTTGTCCTCTATCAGCTGGTTGCTCTCTATCAGCTGGTTGTGCTCTATCAGCTGGTTGTCCTCTATCAGCTGGTTGTCCTCTATCAGCTGGTTGTCCTCTATCAGCTGGTTGCTCTCTATCAGCTGGTTGCTCTCTATCAGCTGGTTGCTCTCTATCAGCTGGTTGCTCTCTATCAGCTGGTTGTGCTCTATCAGCTGGTTGCTCTCTATCAGCTGGTTGCTCTCTATCAGTTGGTTGCTCTCTATCAGTTGGTTGCTCTCTATCAGCTGGTTGTCCTCTATCAGCTGGTTGTGCTCTATCAGCTGGTTGCTCTCTATCAGCTGGTTGTCCTCTATCAGCTGATTGTCCTCTATCAGCTGGTTGCTCTCTATCAGCTGGTTGCTCTCTATCAGCTGGTTGCTCTCTATCAGTTGGTTGCTCTCTATCAGCTGGTTGCTCTCTATCAGCTGGTTGCTCTCTATCAGCTGGTTGTGCTCTATCAGCTGGTTGCTCTCTATCAGCTGGTTGCTCTCTATCAGTTGGTTGCTCTCTATCAGCTGGTTGTGCTCTATCAGCTGGTTGCTCTCTATCAGCTGGTTGCTCTCTATCAGCTGGTTGTGCTCTATCAGCTGGTTGCTCTCTATCAGCTGGTTGCTCTCTATCAGCTGGTTGTCCTCTATGAGCTGGTTGCTCTCTATCAGTTGGTTGCTCTCTATCAGCTGGTTGCTCTCTATCAGCTGGTTGCTCTCTATCAGCTGGTTGTCCTCTATCAGCTGGTTGTCCTCTATCAGCTGGTTGTCCTCTATCAGCTGGTTGCTCTCTATCAGCTGGTTGTGGTATATCAGCTGGTGCTCTATCCCTTTATAGCAGTCAGAACCCCCAGACAGTGAGACAGACCTGCCCATTACACAGCGCCTCAGACTTGTAAGACAACACGTCACCAATGTTATGTTGAAATAACCCTTGACCCCTAGGCCCTTTATGGTGTGGCCACTTGCTGATGCGTTTGATAGTCTCAATCACTCAAGTCTTTTTTTTGGGGGGGGGGGGGGGATGAGAATTGAAACAATCAAAGCTCACTCGTATCCCAACTGCAACTTGTCAATATTCCAAAACCCATTCGTGAGCATCGTGTCCCCCCGTGACCTGTTTTGTAACACGATTCCCTATGAAACGTTGCCAGATAGACACTCTCTGGTAATAGATATTGAGAAAGTTATCAAATAAAAAAAATTAAAAAACAGCACCGAAGCACACGTCTCTACTCGCTGGTGATTTGATAAACTGATGGAAGCCCGGCTGCTCAATGTGCCTGACTTCCTAGCGTCATTTAAAAAATAAAAAAAAACACAGAGTTGGAATTTAGCTAGCAAGTGATTTTTTTGTTTGTTTGTTGCACTGATAAACAGCTTGTAGCTTGTTCTTTATTTAAGATAGTTTGACAGCCGATGAGGAAGTTGTAGTTGTGTTATTGTTCTCAGAAATCAGCAGAGCACACAGCCAGACTTTGCTGACTCCATAGACCGTACGCACTGACTAGTTTTCATGCTAATGGTTTTAACTTGAGAAATACTGCACCAAAACACCTTAGCTAGATGTAAAATTGCGGAACTAAGACCTCCTCGGCAAGCTCTTATATCTCTTTGATTAATTTGGACTATTTTGAGGAAGTGGTTATGTTATTGCTACGGTGACTCAGGAGGGACAAACAGCAGTACCTGCAAGGGTATGATATGCGAAACATCCGCCACACCCACATCAAACCACACCCCGAGACAACTTACGTTTTGGCTTCCGTCATGGCCGCTGGCATTTCTTAAAGAGCAGTCTTCAAAACGAGGCCAAATCAGGAAGTTGCAGTCGCCCTTCAAAAATGGCGACACTATCTGAACTCCTCCTCCACATTGACTGGATTGGTTGAACAGTGCAGAAGAGAACCTCCCCCAAACAGTTATTTTTTCTCTCTCTCATTTACACCTGCTGCATTAGGTTAGAGTCTGAGTGTTGATCTCGTGACTATAGATAGAAACTGGGCCCTAATCACACACACCCACTCTATGGATAGATAGATAGATTCTGATCCTTCTATAACACACTGGGGCAGGTAAGAGATGTCTAATAGGCTAGCTCTCTGTTCAAGCGTCATGGCTTTTCCAACCCGGAAATCATTCATTGTAAATGAGAACATGCATGTAGTAATGTGTAAGTGATCACTGTGTGACATCAACCTCCCCCCCTCCCTCATGGTCTATTTGTGGCACAAAGACATCCAACCATGCATTAATATGGTTGGTCGGGCCTTATGCCCGTGTGAACATATGGAATGTATGTTTAACACTCACTCACTCACTCACACACACTGTTTTCCAGGTCTGGATGCCAGTCTGTTCTCCAGGTCTGTTCTCCAGGTCTGTTCTCCAGGTCTGTTTTCCAGGTCTGTTTTCCAGGTCTGTTTTCCAGGTCTGTTTTCCAGTCTATTCTCCAGTCTATTCTCCAGTCTGTTCTCCAGGTCTGTTTTCCAGGTCTGTTTTCCAGTCTGTTTTCCAGGTCTGTTCTCCAGTCTGTTCTCCAGTCTGTTCTCCAGTCTGTTCTCCAGTCTGTTTTCCAGGTCTGTTCTCCAGTCTGTTTTCCAGGTCTGTTCTCCAGTCTGTTTTCCAGGTCTGTTTTCCAGGTCTGTTCTCCAGTCTGTTCTCCAGTCTGTTCTCCAGTCTGTTTTCCAGGTCTGTTCTCCAGTCTGTTCTCCAGTCTGTTCTCCAGTCTGTTCTCCAGTCTGTTTTCCAGGTCTGTTCTCCAGTCTGTTCTCCAGTCTGTTTTCCAGGTCTGTTCTCCAGTCTGTTTTCCAGTCTGTTTTCCAGGTCTGTTTTCCAGTCTGTTTTCCAGGTCTGTTTTCCAGTCTGTTTTCCAGGTCTGTTCTCCAGTCTGTTCTCCAGTCTGTTCTCCAGTCTGTTTTCCAGGTCTGTTTTCCAGGTCTGTTCTCCAGTCTGTTTTCCAGGTCTGTTCTCCAGTCTGTTTTCCAGGTCTGTTCTCCAGTCTGTTTTCCAGGTCTGTTCTCCAGTCTGTTTTCCAGGTCTGTTCTCCAGTCTGTTTTCCAGGTCTGTTCTCCAGTCTGTTTTCCAGGTCTGTTTTCCAGTCTGTTTTCCAGGTCTGTTCTCCAGTCTGTTCTCCAGTCTGTTCTCCAGTCTGTTCTCCAGTCTGTTTTCCAGGTCTGTTCTCCAGTCTGTTTTCCAGGTCTGTTTTCCAGTCTGTTTTCCAGGTCTGTTTTCCAGTCTGTTTTCCAGGTCTGTTTTCCAGTCTGTTTTCCAGGTCTGTTCTCCAGTCTGTTCTCCAGTCTGTTTTCCAGGTCTGTTCTCCAGTCTGTTTTCCAGGTCTGTTTTCCAGTCTGTTCTCCAGTCTGTTCTCCAGTCTGTTCTCCAGTCTGTTCTCCAGTCTGTTTTCCAGGTTGTTGTTGTTTGGCAAGGCAACAATGTGTCGTTGTCGAAAGCAGAAACAGTCATTCAGCTACCTAGGCTACTCTACTGTTGCTTGGCAACCCAGACTCCTTGCTCTGGCCAAACACAGACACAATGAGCCTGGATCTGAGAACCTCCCCGAACCCTTCACTGAATGCTAACACATTCGAGGGGCCGTCTGATTGGTCCAGAAACCGATGGGTTGAACCAGAGCCAGAACACATGTGGATAAAGCGTCAGTTAAAAAAATGTTGGCATTGGCTTTGATATACTCTGATTAGATCCCACCTGGTCGGACAGTTACAGGCCTATCGAGCTGACGTGCAACATGTGTAAGTTGATGGAGGATGATGTATCTCTTGGAAGTTAGAGATGTGATGAGCGTAACATAGAGGGGGTTCAGGAGACGGAGGACTGCCCTGGTGACAGTTAAAAGAGATGTGATGAGTGTTTGTGTATTTTGACATTGAGAAAGTTTACGATACCGTGTGGAGGGAAGGGTTGTTGATCCAAGTGGAGTGCGTCGGGCATTTTTCGGGACGACTCTTTAACTGGATCATGGACTTCCTGTTTGATCGAGTCATACAGATGAGGGTGGGGTCAGAATTGTCAATGTGATTTGATCAATGGTACTCCTCAGGGAAGCGTGATTAGTCCGGTGTTCTTCACCCTGATGATAGATTACCGTTTTTTTAGGACGCAGTATTTGCACCCTACATTCTAACTACAGTTATACTACATTCTAACTAGTTATACTACAGTGTACTGCAGTTATACTGCACTCTGGCTACAGTTATACTACAGTGTACTGCAGTTATACTGCACTCTGGCTACAGTTATACTACAGTGTACTGCAGTTATACTGCACTCTGGCTACAGTTATACTACAGTGTACTGCAGTTATACTGCACTCTGGCTACAGTTATACTACAGTGTACTGTAGTTATACTGCACTCTGACTACAATTATACTACAGTGTACTGCAGTTATACTGCACTCTGACTACAATTATACTACAGTGTACTGCAGTTATACTGCACTCTGACTACAATTATACTACAGTGTACTGCAGTTATACTGCACTCTGACTACAATTATACTACAGTGTACTGCAGTTATACTGCACTCTGGCTACAGTTATACTACAGTGGACTGCAGTTATACTGCACTCTAGCTACAGTTATACTACAGTGTACTGCAGTTATACTGCACTCTGGCTACAGTTATACTACAGTGTACTGCACTCTGGCTACAGTTATACTACAGTGTACTGCAGTTATACTGCACTCTAGCTACAGTTATACTACAGTGTACTGCAGTTATACTGCACTCTGGCTACAGTTATACTACAGTGTACTGCAGTTATACTGCACTCTGGCTACAGTTATACTACAGTGTACTGCAGTTATACTGCACTCTAGCTACAGTTATACTACAGTGTACTGCAGTTATACTGCACTCTGACTACAATTATACTACAGTGTACTGCAGTTATACTGCACTCTGACTACAATTATACTACAGTGTACTGCAGTTATACTGCACTCTGACTACAATTATACTACAGTGTACTGCAGTTATACTGCACTCTGACTGCTTTTCTTAAGGGAAGACATCTTCAACCATGAATAAGTATTAGTGCAAGGTATAATAATCAAGTTGCGAACGTTTGCAGGAAGAACAGGTTTCAAGGTATCCATGAGAAGAAGATTTCGGGTGGTATTTTATTTTGACATTTTAGCTGTCTGTGTAGTTTCTTCTGGCAGACTACTAACCGAGTTGTTATTCTGCTATGTGGTTACCTGCGCTTAAAAATAAACAGTCATTTAACAAGTTAAACTCTATCGCACTCCAGTGGCCAACAAAGAAACTACACCATTCCACTAATCTTTTTTGGGGGGAATGGAGTTAGTTACAAACTTCACTTCAGAGGTTTGATCAATTAAAGATTTATGTTCCTGTGAGGGCACTTCTATTGTGTTATTGGTACATGACACATGACAGTAGGTTAACAAGTAACAGTCAGCATGGAAGAGACAGGAGGACAAACAGTATATAACGTTTTCAAGCAATCAATCACACACAAAACTAGATCATGGTCATTTTATAGGCTATACTTTACATAACTCGGGTTCAAACAAAATACGTTTCTTCTTTTCTAGGGAGCTTTTTCCCTGGCAACTGCTTCTGTTTTCTCTTTGGGGTTGCGACACCGTAAAACACGTTGACAATCACCATGGAACTGATGAAAGATAAACCCACAAACAAACAGTGTTAATTAACTACTACGTCTTGGGGTTTCATGTATCTACCTACCTTGATGTGTATCTGAAGGGGTACATGACAGTAGCTCTAGCAGCATGCCTTCAGCCCGTTGCTCATTGGATCGTGACACAGCAGCAGCGGGAGGCGGACCGGACAGTGTGTGTGTTTGTGTCTTGAACAACATTAGCGTGAGCAAGAATAGTACAATTGACTGTTCGCCTTCTAAATAAAAGTCCCCAAATGAAACTAATGCAAAACGGATGAAAATGGTGGAATCATGCCACAATTAGACTGGATAATGCTTAACAAGGTTGGAATGTTGTTATATAAATTCAACAAAAGAAAATAATTTGTTAATTTCAACAAAAAAATCTGTTGAAATCATATATGTATAGATTAAAAAATTGCATTCTGGTCATACGTATAATATAATGTATAGCCTTACCATGAAATAAACGGGCGTAAATAACAAAACCCGGTAACAATATACCAGCCGTCAGATACAGCCTTACAATAAAACAAACACGCACACAAACATGGGGGAAACAGAGGGTTAAATAATGAACATGTAATGGGGGAATTGAAACCAGGTGTGTAAAAAACCAAGACAAAACAAATGGAAAATGAAAAGTGGATCGGTGATGGCTAGAAGGCCGGTGACGTCGACCGCCAAACGTTGCTTGAACAAGGAGAGGGACCGACTCCGGCGGAAGTCGTGACAGTTTGTCATGGTCTGAGAGTCCTTTAGGTGCCTTTTGCAAACTCCAAATGTGCCTTTTACTGAGGAGTGGCTTCCGTCTGGACACTCTACCATGAAGGCCTGATTGGTGGAGTTCTGCAGAGATGGTTGTCGTTCTGGAAGGTTCTACCATCTCCACAGAGGAACTCTGGAGCTCTGTCATAGTGACCATTGGGTTCTTGGTCACCTCCCTGAACAAGGCCCTTCTCCCCCGATTGCTCAGAATGGCCTGGCAGCCAGCTCTAGGAAGAGTCTTGGTGGTTCCAAACTTCTTCCATTTAAGAATGATGGATGCCAATGTGTTCTCGGGGACCTTCAATGCTGCAGAAATGTTTTGGTATCCTTCCCCAGATCTGTGCCTCAACACAATCCTGTCTCGGCGCTCTACGGACAATTCCTTCAACATCATGGCTTTGTTTTTGCTATGACATGCCCTGTCAACTGTGTGACCTTATATAGACAGGTGTTTGCCTTTCCAAATCATGTCCAATCAATTGCATTTACCACAGGTGGACTCCAATCAAGTTGTAGAAACATCTCAAGGATGATCAATGGAAACAGGATGCACCTGAACTCAATATCAAGTCTCATAGCAAAGGGTCTGAATACTTATGTAAATAAGGAATTTCTGTTTCTATTTTTGTGTCTTAGAATATATATTTTTTTGACTGTTTAGAAATAGGAAAACTAGAACACCCCCCTAGTTACACCCTGACCTACAATACCATAGAGAACCAAGGGCTCTCTATGGTATTGTAGGTCAGGGTGTGACTAGGGGGGTGTTCTAGTTTTCCTATTTCTATGTTGGTGTGCTTGATATGATTCCCAATTAGAGGCAGCTGATTATCGTTGTCTCTAATTTGGGATCATATTTAAGTTCTCCATTGTTCCAACCTGGGTTGTGGGATATTGTTTGGTTTTGTGCTTGTTACACCACGTAGTCACGTTTTGTTGCTTGTTTTGTTGAAGAGGTTTCACTTTAAATAAATATGTGGAACTCAACACATGCTCCGACTGGCACGCACGATTGGCCCAGCGTCGTCCGGGTTAAGGTTTGGCCGGGGTAGGACGTCATTGTAAGTAAGAATTTGTTCTTAACTGACTTGCCTAGTTAAATAAAAAATAAATACAAATTATGATATTCTATCTATAGAATTAGAATAGTCATTGATTACATATCCTTGATTCCAACAGTTCACCAAAGTGTTTTCCTCTGAATCACAAGTCAAACTGTAATTGCAACATTTAAAAATAAGGCTTAGATTGTCTGCCCATATTGTGCAGCCCTTTGTGGCAGTGTGGAAATGACCTCAAATGAGTGAAGTTGTGTTATACTGTTCAATTCAATCAGAATGGAGAAAGACCCATTGAAATAATTTAGAATGTGTTACCACCCTGGGATCACTACTCATAAAGAACATTTAGAACCTCTATTATTCAAAAACATAAAATTGCAACGTCTGCTCCCAGCTCAAACCCTCAAACACGTAGATCCCCTGAACGCAGCTCACTCTCCAGATCCCAGTCACCTGACTTCTAATCACCTGTTCACACACCTGTATGTCATTATCACACACTATTTAGTTCAGTTCTTTGCACCCCGTCATTGTGACGTATTGTTTTGTGACACGTCTTTCAGGTATGCTGGTTTTCCTGAGATTGACTCCTACCGTGTATGATAGTTTTTGCCTGCCTCACTAACGACACCTTTTGCCTATTCCCTGCCTGTACTTTAGCCTATTGGATTTCCTGTTATCTACCTATTGCCTGATCTCCCGGACTACGTTACTAGCCTTTTCCCTGCCTGTACTGTTGCCCTTTGGGACCCCCTGTGTATGACCTTCAAAATTGGCCTGATTCACAAGATGTT
>NC_052307.1:3257773-3305273 GCF_016432855.1 Salvelinus namaycush
TGCCTGCACCTGGACCCAGCTACCTGCCTCCTCCTGTGGTCCTTTGCAATAAACACCTGCTGCGACCTGCACTTGAAACCAGCTCTCTGTCTCCCCTCGTGTTCATTACAAAAATACTGTCAAAAACCATTATATTTTTTGGCCATATCGCCCTAGTCCAGGATTTGTGGTACTTCTGATCAGCCCAGGTTCTGTGGTGGTTCTCTCTTCAGTCCAGGTTCTGTGGTGGTTCTCTCTTCAGTCCAGGTTCTGTGGTGGTTCTCTACAGTTCTCATAATTGAACGGCTGAGGGTCTCTGAGAGGCTGTGTCACTGGGGAGTCTCTCACACTCTGAAAGAAGACACAATTAATTAACTCTTTACACACTACTATATGCTTTCAAGACAACGGAACTCTGAGGGGGATTTTTTTGGGGGTCAAATCATGATATTAGTGATGGAAAGAGCACCCACATTGGTCAATACTGAACATTACCACGCGGGTCGTGACTCGGCGTTACCACGCGGGTCGTGACTCGGCGTTACCACGCGGGTCGTGACTCGGCGTTACCACGCGGGTCGTGACTCGGCGTTACCACGCGGGTCGTGACTCGGCGTTACCACGCGGGTCGTGACTAAACAATAAGGACAGTACTAAAGTTCAATCCAGACTCACACACGGTAGGAGCATGGAGATTCTCATGGCTTTTTAAATCACAGGAGTAGCTGTCGGAATGGTCATTCTTGACAGAGTACTGGCTGGAAGTGGGAGCATCTAGACCAAAGTTTCCCAAACTCGGTCCTGGGGCCCCCCCTGGGTACATGTTTGGGTTTTTGCCCCTAGCACTACACAGCTGATTCAAATAATCAACAGTTGATGATGAGTTGGTTATTTGAATCAGCTGTCTGAGGGGGGGGGGGCAGGACTGAGTTTGGGAAACACTGATCTAGACGTTGTCTGTTCTTCTTGTAAAACTCTTTGGTACATTTCTTGTCTGTTTGTCCCTCCGACTATTTCCGTTTACCGTTCACGGACTTGTAGTATCCCCTGTTGTCTAGTACTATTTCCCCCCTTTGCCCGCATATGTTTTCCGGTTGCAGCTGGCTTTCGTTATGAGCTCCTTCTGTCTGTCTCTTTTCTCTCCTTTCTCTCTTGGTTTTCTCCTATAGTCCCTGGTAGGGTCTAGCGTGTCTTATATCTCGTTTTTGTCCACGATCTGGTGCTCTTCGCGTGTGTAACTTCTGTGTTGTCTTCGGCTTTTGTTGTCTGTTGCTGCGCCTCCCTTTCTTATCTTTCATTTGCTGTACACCATGTATTTTTCATAAATGTTTTATGATGAGTATTTAGGTATTTCACGTTGCTCTCTGTAATTATTCTGGCTGCTTCGGTGCTATTTGTGATTGTAGCTGCAATGTAAAACTATGATTTTATACCTCAAATATGCACATTTTTCGAACAAAACATAAATGTATTGTGTAACATGTTATAAGACTGTCATCTGATGAAGTTGTTTCTTGGTTAGTGACTAATTATATCTATATTTTGTCAGGTTTTTGAAAGCTACCTATGCGGTGGATAAATATCGTTGTGTGTTTGGCTATTGTGGTGAGCTAACATAAATATATATTGTGTTTTCGCTGTAAAACATTTTAAAAATAGGACATGTTGGCTGGATTCACAAGATGTTTATCTTTCATTTGCTGTATTGGACTTGTTAATGTGTGGAAATTAAATATTTCAAAAAAATATTTTTTGAATTTCGCCGTCTCTGCGAAGGCAGCGGAATGTTGTGGGTGTTCCGCTAGCGGAACCCCGGGGCGAGAAAGGTTAACCCAGAATCTAACAATACAAACTGTGATCACATCACTGAATGTGGAACTGATAACACTGTGGACCTGATAACACTGTGGACCTGATAACACTGTGGACCTGATAACACTGTGGACCTGATAACTCTGTGGACCTGATAACTCTGTGGACCTGATAACTCTGTGGACCTGATAACACTGTGGACCTGATAACACTGTGGAACTGATAACACTGTGGACCTGATAACACTGTGGACCTGATAACTCTGTGGACCTGATAACTCTGTGGACCTGATAACTCTGTGGACCTGATAACACTGTGGACCTGATAACACTGTGGACCTGATAACACTGTGGACCTGATAACTCTGTGGACCTGATAACTCTGTGGACCTGATAACTCTGTGGACCTGATAACTCTGTGGACCTGATAACTCTGTGGACCTGATGACTCTGTGGACCTGATAACTCTGTGGACCTGATAACTCTGTGGACCTGATAACTCTGTGGACCTGATAACTCTGTGGACCTGATGACTCTGTGGACCTGATAACTCTGTGGACCTGATAACTCTGTGGACCTGATGACTCTGTGGACCTGATAACACTGTGGACCTGATAACTCTGTGGACCTGATAACACTGTGGACCTGATAACTCTGTGGACCTGATAACTCTGTGGACCTGATAACACTGTGGACCTGATGACTCTGTGGACCTGATGACTCTGTGGACCTGATGACTCTGTGGACCTGATAACACTGTGGACCTGATAACACTGTGGACCTGATAACTCTGTGGACCTGATGACACTGTGGACCTGATAACACTGTGGATATCTGTGAGAAGATTATGTTCACTAGTCATGGTAGATTTTATTCAAGCCTTCAATAATGGAAAAATAAACTGGAGTAAATGCAGAGTAGAGCAAACAAAATGCAGTGACATGATAACCCACTAGAAATGGTATGGTATCTGAACTAGAGGGAGTCTCATACCTGGAAGTCAGCTGTGACATGATAACCCACTAGAGAGGGTATGGTATCTGAATTAGAGGGAGTCTCATACCTGGAAGTCAGCTGTGACATGATAACCCACTAGAGAGGGTATGGTATCTGAACTACAGGGAGTCTCATACCTGGAAGTCAGCTGTGACATGATGACCCACTAGAGAGGGTATGGTATCTGAATTAGAGGGAGTCTCATACCTGGAAGTCAGCTGTGACATGATGACCCACTAGAGAGGGTATGGTATCTGAACTAGAGGGAGTCTCATACCTGGAAGTCAGCTGTGACACGATAACCCACTAGAGAGGGTATGGTATCTGAACTACAGGGAGTCTCATACCTGGAAGTTGGCAGTGACATCGATAACCCACTAGAGAGGGTATGGTATCTGAAATAGAGGGAGTCTCATACCTGGAAGTCAGCTGTAACATGATAACCCACTAGAAATGGTATGGTATCTGAACTACAGGGAGTCTCATACCTGGAAGTCAGCTGTGACACGATAACCCACTAGAGAGGGTATGGTATCTGAACTAGAGGGAGTCTCATACCTGGAAGTCAGCTGTGACATGATGACCCACTAGAGAGGGTATGGTATCTGAACTACAGGGAGTCTCATACCTGGAAGTCAGCTGTGACATGATGACCCACTAGAGAGGGTATGGTATCTGAACTACAGGGAGTCTCATACCTGGAAGTCAGCTGTGACACGATGACCCACTAGAGAGGGTATGGTATCTGAACTACAGGGAGTCTCATACCTGGAAGTCAGCTGTGACATGATGACCCACTAGAGAGGGTATGGTTTCTGAACTACAGGGAGTCTCATACCTGGAAGTCAGCTGTGACATGATGACCCACTAGAAATGGTATGGTATCTGAACTACAGGGAGTCTCATACCTGGAAGTCAGCTGTGACATGATGACCCACTAGAGAGGGTATGGTATCTGAACTACAGGGAGTCTCATACCTGGAAGTCAGCTGTGACATGATGACCCACTAGAGAGGGTATGGTATCTGAACTACAGGGAGTCTCATACCTGGAAGTCAGCTGTGACATGATGACCCACTAGAGAGGGTATGGTATCTGAATTAGAGGGAGTCTCATACCTGGAAGTCAGCTGTGACATGATGACCCACTAGAGAGGGTATGGTATCTGAATTAGAGGGAGTCTCATACCTGGAAGTCAGCTGTGATATGATGACCCACTAGAGAGGGTATGGTATCTGAACTAGAGGGAGTCTCATACCTGGAAGTCAGCTGTGACATGATAACCCACTAGAGAGGGTATGGTATCTGAATTAGAGGGAGTCTCATACCTGGAAGTCAGCTGTGACATGATGACCCACTAGAGAGGGTATGGTATCTGAACTACAGGGAGTCTCATACCTGGAAGTCAGCTGTGACATGATGACCCACTAGAGAGGGTATGGTATCTGAACTACAGGGAGTCTCATACCTGGAAGTTGGCAGTGACATGATGACCCACTAGAGAGGGTATGGTATCTGAACTAGAGGGAGTCTCATACCTGGAAGTCAGCTGTGACATGATAACCCACTAGAGAGGGTATGGTATCTGAACTAGAGGGAGTCTCATACCTGGAAGTCAGCTGTGACATGATAACCCACTAGAGAGGGTATGGTATCTGAATTAGAGGGAGTCTCATACCTGGAAGTCAGCTGTGACATGATGACCCACTAGAGAGGGTATGGTATCTGAACTACAGGGAGTCTCATACCTGGAAGTCAGCTGTGACATGATGACCCACTAGAGAGGGTATGGTATCTGAACTACAGGGAGTCTCATACCTGGAAGTTGGCAGTGACATCGATAACCCACTAGAGAGGGTATGGTATCTGAACTAGAGGGAGTCTCATACCTGGAAGTCAGCTGTGACATGATAACCCACTAGAAATGGTATGGTATCTGAACTACAGGGAGTCTCATACCTGGAAGTCAGCTGTGACATGATGACCCACTAGAGAGGGTATGGTATCTGAACTACAGGGAGTCTCATACCTGGAAGTCAGCTGTGACATGATGACCCACTAGAGAGGGTATGGTATCTGAACTACAGGGAGTCTCATACCTGGAAGTCAGCTGTGACACGATGACCCACTAGAGAGGGTATGGTATCTGAACTACAGGGAGTCTCATACCTGGAAGTCAGCTGTGACATGATGACCCACTAGAGAGGGTATGGTTTCTGAACTACAGGGAGTCTCATACCTGGAAGTCAGCTGTGACATGATAACCCACTAGAGAGGGTATGGTATCTGAATTAGAGGGAGTCTCATACCTGGAAGTCAGCTGTGACATGATGACCCACTAGAGAGGGTATGGTATCTGAACTACAGGGAGTCTCATACCTGGAAGTCAGCTGTGACATGATGACCCACTAGAGAGGGTATGGTATCTGAACTACAGGGAGTCTCATACCTGGAAGTTGGCAGTGACATCGATAACCCACTAGAGAGGGTATGGTATCTGAACTAGAGGGAGTCTCATACCTGGAAGTCAGCTGTGACATGATAACCCACTAGAAATGGTATGGTATCTGAACTACAGGGAGTCTCATACCTGGAAGTCAGCTGTGACATGATGACCCACTAGAGAGGGTATGGTATCTGAACTACAGGGAGTCTCATACCTGGAAGTCAGCTGTGACATGATGACCCACTAGAGAGGGTATGGTATCTGAACTACAGGGAGTCTCATACCTGGAAGTCAGCTGTGACACGATGACCCACTAGAGAGGGTATGGTATCTGAACTACAGGGAGTCTCATACCTGGAAGTCAGCTGTGACATGATGACCCACTAGAGAGGGTATGGTTTCTGAACTACAGGGAGTCTCATACCTGGAAGTCAGCTGTGACATGATGACCCACTAGAAATGGTATGGTATCTGAACTACAGGGAGTCTCATACCTGGAAGTCAGCTGTGACATGATGACCCACTAGAGAGGGTATGGTATCTGAACTACAGGGAGTCTCATACCTGGAAGTCAGCTGTGACATGATGACCCACTAGAGAGGGTATGGTATCTGAACTACAGGGAGTCTCATACCTGGAAGTCAGCTGTGACATGATGACCCACTAGAGAGGGTATGGTATCTGAATTAGAGGGAGTCTCATACCTGGAAGTCAGCTGTGATATGATGACCCACTAGAGAGGGTATGGTATCTGAACTACAGGGAGTCTCATACCTGGAAGTCAGCTGTGACATGATGACCCACTAGAGAGGGTATGGTATCTGAACTAGAGGGAGTCTCATACCTGGAAGTCAGCTGTGACATGATGACCCACTAGAGAGGGTATGGTATCTGAACTAGAGGGAGTCTCATACCTGGAAGTCAGCTGTGACATGATGACCCACTAGAGAGGGTATGGTTTCTGAACTAGAGGGAGTCTCATACCTGGAAGTCAGCTGTGACATGATGACCCACTAGAGAGGGTATGGTATCTGAACTAGAGGGAGTCTCATACCTGGAAGTCAGCTGTGACATGATGACCCACTAGAGAGGGTATGGTATCTGAACTACAGGGAGTCTCATACCTGGAAGTCAGCTGTGACATGATAACCCACTAGAGAGGGTATGGTATCTGAATTAGAGGGAGTCTCATACCTGGAAGTTGGCAGTGACATGATGACCCACTAGAGAGGGTATGGTATCTGAACTAGAGGGAGTCTCATACCTGGAAGTCAGCTGTGACATGATAACCCACTAGAGAGGGTATGGTATCTGAACTAGAGGGAGTCTCATACCTGGAAGTCAGCTGTGACATGGTGACCCACTAGAGAGGATATGGTATCTGAACTAGAGGGAGTCTCATACCTGGAAGTCGGCCGTGACGGAGCCTCCACAGACGTCTATGAGTTCCGTCATGTCGTAGTAGGCATCAAAGGTCCAGATACAGCTCTTCAGGTTGAGGTGTTTATACAGCTGGATGCTCTGAGCCTCTCTGACACTGGGGTTGAACTGGTAGGGTCTGTCATAACCCGGACCCAGAGAGATACTGTCATACTGGACATCATCCAGGAAACCTGTCTCTGAAACACACACACAGAGAGAGGACAGAGACACACAGAGAGAGAAGACAGAGACAGACAGAGAAGACAGACACACAGAGAGAGGACAGAGACACACAGAGAGGACAGAGACACACAGAGAGGACAGAGACACACAAGGAGAGAGGACAGAGACACACATAGAGGACAGAGACACACAGAGAGGACAGAGACACACAGAGAGGACAGAGACACACAGCGACACAGAGAGAGAGGACAAAGACACACAGAGAGAGGACAGAGACACACAGAGGTTACAGAGACACACAGATAGGACAAAGACACACAGAGAGACACACAGACACACAGAGAGGACACGTCAAATACTTTGTTAGAGGAAGGGTGTTTATAATTTGTTGTAAGAGTGTGTGTATGCGTGTGTATATGTGTGCATGAGTGTGTGTGTGTGTATGTGCCATGTGTCTGATGTAACACACGTTAGAGCGTCTGCGTGTGTCCTTACCGGAGACCCCCTGCAGGTCTTTGAGAGTGACCAGGTTTGAACAGACGTGCTGTTGTCTGTAGATGGACTCTGACAGCAGGAAGTGCAGGTTGTGGAGGGGCATGCTGGACACTAGGGGCAGCATACCGTCCTGGTGGGGGATCTGCACCGAGATGTGGATACTACAGAAGGAAAAGACAACACAAGGTTAGTGTTATAGAACTATTATATACCATATGGAGGTGTTATAAAACTATTATAGACCATATGGAGGTGTTATAAAACTATTATAGACCATATGGAGGTGTTCTACTATTATAGACCATATGGAGGTGTTCTAGAACTATTATAGACCATATGGATGTGTTCTAGAACTATGATAGACCATATAGAGGTGTTCTAGAAATATCATAGACCACATGGAGGTGTTCCAGAACTATTACAGACCATATGGAGGTGTTATAAAACTATTAGACCATATGGAGGTGTTCTACTATTATAGACCATATGGAGGTGTTCTAGAACTATTATAGACCATATGGATGTGTTCTAGAACTATGATAGACCATATAGAGGTGTTCTAGAACTATTATATACCACATGGAGGTGTTCTAGAACTATTATAGACCATATGGAGGTGTTCTAGAACTATTATTGACCATATGGATGTGTTCTAGAACTATTATACACCATATGGAGGTGTTCTAGAACTATTATAGACCATATGGAGGTGTTCTAGAACTATTATATACCACATGGAGGTGTTCTAGAACTATTATAGACCATATGGAGGTGTTCTAGAACTATTATTGACCATATGGATGTGTTCTAGAACTATTATACACCATATGGAGGTGTTCTAGAACTATTATAGACCATATGGAGGTGTTCTAGAACTATTATAGACCATATGGAGTTGTTCTAGAACTATTATAGACCATATGGAGGTGTTCTAGAACTATTATATACCATATGGAGGTGTTCTAGAACTATTATATACCATATGGAGGTGAAACCATATGGAGGTGTTCTACTATTATAGACCATATGGAGGTGTTCTAGAACTATTATAGACCATATGGAGGTGTTCTACTGTTATAGACCATATGGAGGTGTTCTAGAACTATTATAGACCATATGGAGGTGTTCTACTGTTATATACCATATGGAGGTGAAACCATATGGAGGTGTTCTACTATTATAGACCATATGGAGGTGTTCTAGAACTATTATAGACCATATGGAGGTGTTCTAGAACTATTATAGACCATATGGAGGTGTTCTACTGTTATAGACCATATGGAGGTGTTCTAGAACTATTATAGACCACATGGATGTGTTCTAGAACTATTATATACCATATGGAGGTGTTCTAGAACTATTATTGACCATATGGAGGTGTTCTAGAACTATTATTGACCATATGGAGGTGTTCTAGAACTATTATAGACCATATGGAGGTGTTCTAGAACTATTATAGACCACATGGAGGTGTTCTAGAACTATTATAGACCATATGGATGTGTTCTAGAACTATTATTGACCATATGGAGGTGTTCTAGAACTATTATAGACCATATGGAGGTGTTCTAGAACTATTATAGACCATATGGAGGTGTTCTAGAACTATTATAGACCATATGGAGGTGTTCTAGAACTATTATAGACCATATGGAGGTGTTCTAGAACTATTATAGACCATATGGAGGTGTTCTAGAACTATTATAGACCATATGGAGGTGTTCTAGAACTATTATAGACCATATGGAGGTGTTCTAGAACTATTATTGACCATATGGAGGTGTTCTAGAACTATTATAGACCACATGGAGGTGTTCTAGAACTATTATAAACCATATGGAGTTGTTTTCCCGCTATTATATTCAGGTAAATAAACAGTCTGATAAATAAAAGTATACAAAATAAGATGAAGGTGCAGGTACAGCCTACTATCTCAAAATAATGTTGTGATATACCATCAAAAATAAAATCCAGATATGTAACCGTATCGATTTCCCCCATCACTATTTGCGTATGTACATGCGTGCCTGTGTGTATGTGTGTATGTTTACTTGTGTGAATGCCTCCCTGCTCACCGGTTCGGATGCCTCTTGTGTTTGACGTCCAGGTACTTCAGCGTGGCGATGAACGACTGGGCCTGGAACCCTCTGGCGGTTCCCGTGGTAACGGGGGTGTGGCAGATGGAACACTCGGTGCCGACGGTTGCTATGTTACTCCTCAGGGGTGTTCCAAGATGGCCGGACTTGTCCCGGGCCTGAGCCACACAGCGTACATGGAATCGCCGAGAGAAATAGATACTGTCCAGGACCTGTTGATTAAATACAGACAGTCAATCAATCTTCATCAGCAATCTTCATCAGCAATCTTCATCATCAATCATGCATGTGGAACCACCAGTTGTAGCTCATACACAGAAGCCCGGGACACACAACAGAACAGAACTCTCTCTTCACACACAACAGAACAGAACTCTCTCTTCACACACAACAGAACAGAACTCTCTCTTCACACACAACAAACAGAACTCTCTCTTCACACACAACAGAACAGAACTCTCTCTTCACACACAACAGAACAGAACTCTCTCTTCACACACAACAGAACAGAACTCTCTCTTCACACACAACAGAACAGAACTCTCTCTTCACACACAACAAACAGAACCCTCTCTTCACACACAACAGAACAGAACTCTCTCTTCACACACAACAGAACAGAACTCTCTCTTCACACACAACAGAACAGAACTCTCTCTTCACACACAACAGAACAGAACTCTCTCTTCACACACAACAAACAGAACTCTCTCTTCACACACAACAGAACAGAACTCTCTCTTCACACACAACAGAACAGAACTCTCTCTTCACACACAACAAACAGAACCCTCTCTTCACACACAACAAACAGAACCCTCTCTTCACACACAACAAACAGAACTCTCTCTTCACACACAACAAACAGAACTCTCTCTTCACACACAACAAACAGAACTCTCTCTTCACACACAACAGAACAGAACTCTCTCTTCACACACAACAAACAGAACTTCTACATTCTACTCACAACTTCCAATCCGTACTCACTTTATGGTTAATATACTAATAATACTTCTACTACTACTGTTACTACTGCTGTTACTACTACCACTACTATTACCAATACTACTACTACTACTACTACTACTACTACTACTACTGCTACTATTACTCACCATATGGTTAACACCAGTGTATGGTGTGGTATCAGTGACGGTCTCGAAGGGTGACCTGGCCCCGTTGGTGTCTGTAGGGGCAGCCACCTCCCAGGAGAAGTGAACAGATGTCTGGTTGATACCTGCCTCGTCGCAGCGCTCCCTCATTACAGAGTATTTGGGGTAGTGGGGGTCACAGGGCGTCACACACACCAGGGGGTAACCGGGCGACGGCTGCTTCTTACTGCCCTCCCTGGACACCTCAGCCACGTTATCATAGTCTGACAGAGATACCACCTGGGGGAGTGACAGTGAGGTTAAAGGTTAAAGTTCATAGTTCCATTTTGATGAAAGACAGTTAGCTGTCAGAGAACACTGACAGAATCAATACAAGTCAATCTCAAGATAGGATTTATCTCAGAAAACATGCTACAATCTTTAAAGAATTAATTTACAATTTCAATGTACAATTTTACATGAGGTAATTTTACCTGAATGATTTTGTAATAAGCATAATACTAAAACCAGTTCCATTTAAATGTGAATGTGAGCCGCCCGCGTGCCTTACTATAGGCGTGGCCGGAAGGATGAGACTCCCCGCAGCTTCCTGGTCCAGGATGGTGACTGTTGCCGTGGTGATCTCTCCAAGCACCGCCTCCACTGGGTCGTCAGGGCCGAGGACCAACGAGAAGGACTCGTGCCACTCTCTGTCCTCATTGGACAGAATCTCCACATTGAACAGGATGTGGTCCATGCCTTCATGGAAATAAAAAAATAAAAAGTTGAGTCATGTTTACTTATGCAAAATCATCGACATGTGATGTAACATCCTTCAATCATGTAAAAACATAATCCATTTCCTGTCAAAATCCCTTTGAAACTGGTGTGACTAAAAATGCACAGCACCAAGTCTGAACAATCACTAAAGAGCAGTGTGATTGGCTATGAATTTCTTGTAGACAGATGTACTTCACTACCCATAATGGTCCTCCTCATTAAGTCTTACTGACCAGGGGTGAACTTGAGGACTCTGCTCTTGGGGTTATAGTCCACTCCGGACTGGGCTGATCCGTCCCGGGTGCTGCAGCGGACCTTGGAAGTGCGGTCCTGGTCTCCTGTCCTGACCACCTTGATGTGAAGCACCTCGATTCCGTCTGGCCCGGGAGGCTCCCGCACCTGGTACGACGTCTGCTCAAACTTTATGGTGGGGGCTGGAGTGGTGCAATATCAATGTTCACTTTATAATGAACATGTGAAATTAAACATACAAGTCATTTTTACAATGACTGGGCTTTTTTCTATGTAAAAGTATGACATGTTTGCAATTTCTGTTTGTAATGTCTTACAATGTCATTACCTTATACAATACATGACATACAATACAAACTATCAACAGTTTCTGTTTGTAATGTCTTACAATGTCATTACCTTATACAATACATGACATACAAAACAAACTATCAACAGTTTCTGTTTGTAATGTCTTACAATGTCATTACCTTATACAATACATGACATACAAAACAAACTATCAACAGCCAGTCTGCCACTCTATTCATGTGTAAACAACCTGCTATAAAAAAGAGAAGCACTGAGATGAGGGAAACCTGTGCGTTTCTTACCGTCCTCGGCGTTAGTGATGGTTACCGTGACCACGTCGCTAACTCCCACCATGGCTCCACTCCAGTGGTCCCCAAGCGGCGTCCCAAGATGCACCTGGAACTCCTCCTCAGGCTCGAACACAGAGTCGTCGTTGATGTGCACTGTGCAGTTCTTGACCTGGACCATCAACATCATCATCATCATCAGCATAACATCAAAGCCAACTGTATTGGTCTGGTAGGGCTCTATACAGAGTTTTTAACACATTTTAACACAGCACTATATGTACCAACTATTATAACACCATTCCTGTGAAGAATCTCTGTGGGCTTGATAAAGAACCTACCTTCTCTCCCTTGAGAAAGGCGATACGTGAGTCGTCTGCGTTTCTCCTCTCCTCAAAGTCGTCCGTGACCATGGCAGACATGGTGCGCGTGAAGCAGAGGACAGAGGACTTGACCGTCAGGTCTCCCGTTCTAACGATGGGGATGTCCAGCACGCCCTCCTTCTCCGTCACCTTGTACGCCGTCTTCTCAAACTGCATGCTGGGAACTGGGAGGAGGAAATTGTGGGTAAATGAGTAGGAATTATGAAGTACAATAAAACTTACAATTTCAGAAGGAGTTCAACTGCTTCCAGGAGACTGTGATCTAGATGTGACTTTTATTTAGTCTTTGCTAACATATGATGGGAGTCCCTGGGTCGCCGGTTTACCTGTGCGTGGGTTGCTGGGAAACAAAAGTTAGAAAACCTCTGCTCTAGAAGACAGGTGTGTGTGTGTAGGGGTGTACGTACGGTCCAAGGTATCAGTGATGACCACGGAGGCTTGGAAAGGTTCCAGAAGGACGGCCCCATGAGGGGAGGAGAGGAACACTACAAAGGACTCAGCCCCCTCCATGGCTGGGTTCTGGATGTCATCCATGATGGTCAGACTGCACGTCTGGGGCGAGAGAGAGACAGAGAGAGAGAGAGACAGAGAGAGAGAGACAGAGACAGAGACAGAGACAGAGAGAGAGAGAGAGAGAGAGAGAGAGAGAGAGCGACAGAGAGAGAGACAGAGAGAGAGAGAGAGAGAGAGAGAGAGAGAGAGAGAGAGGGAAAGACAGAGAGAGACAGAGAGAGACAGAGAGAGAGACAGAGAGAGAGACAGAGAGAGAGAGAGAGAGAGAGAGAGAGAGAGAGAGAGAGAGAGAGAGAGAGAGAGAGAGAGAGAGAGAGAGAGAGAGTAAGAGGAAAGAGACGGACCATGACACTAAATTCCTACTCCCAATACAAAAAACAACACACAACTAAAATCTCTTAGAAAAATTATTACATCGCTGACCTTGGTATTTTAGACAATAAAACAATTAAAAAATGTAATCTTCTTTACCTCCACAGTCGTTCCGGCTTTGAACTCCACCTTCCTGGAGGAGGGGATGTAGTCGACCCCGGGGGTGGCGGAGATGGGGTCAGAAGTGCGTGTGGCGCACCACACAGAGGTCACTGACGACAGGTCACTGCCCTGACGCAGCACTGGGATCTCTATGGTGCCTGGAGATCAAGGGTCAGAGGTTAGAGTTATACTTCCTGTTCTCCAATGGTTCATTCAAGCGATAATATACAGTATATTGATTGTTGAAGAATTGAATGTAGAAATGTGACCGTTTAACTCTAGCATAGCCCCAAATCTGAGATCGTAGATTGTAAAGTCACCAGATATACAACTATCCTCAGTCACACTTTTACTGCATGTAGACTGCTTAATAACTGCTTATTAGACTTTATAACCTGCTGTGAGCCTATATAATGCATTATGAGCTCTCACCGGCGTCCTCGCTGAACGTAAACGTAGCGTTGCCCAGGGATACCGTCAAAGCATCATTTGGCCCGTCGATAACCACCTTCGCCACGCCGACATCACCCACGCGGGTGTTATCCGAGGCGTCCGATAGGTGGAGCTCAAACTCCTCGGAGAGTTCGTATTCGCTGTCGTCGATGAGCTTGACGTCGCAGGTGGACATGGAGACGCCGGGGCCGAAGATGACCCTGCTGTCAACAGTCATACCTCGACTCTTATAGTCAGACCCAGACTCCAGGCCGTGTGGACTGCTACCCTTAGCTGACTTAGGAACCGTGTAACAGAGAGCTGAGACCGTACTGCTGGTGTCACCTGGAGGGAGAGAGATGGAGGAAAGACTGTTTGTGAAAGGGAAAGAAACGGGTGATACCTAGTCAGTTGTACAACTGAATGTATTGAACTGAAATGTGTCTTCCGCATTTAACCCAACTCCTCTGAATCAGAGACGTGCGGGGCGGGGCTGCCTTACTCGACATCCACGGGTTGTCAGGTGCAGAACGACAGATTTTTACCTCGTCAGCTCGGGGATTCAAACTAGCGACCTTCCGGTTACTGTCCCAACGCTCTAACCACAAGGCTACCCTGCCATACCCTGGATTGGGGTCTGAAGGATTGGACTATCAATGCACTACTGGAAGGCACAGGTCAAATCAAATCAAAATGTATTGGTCACATGGTTAGCAAATGTTAATGTGAGTGTAGCGAAATGCTTATCTTTGTTGGAGTGATTGGCTACTAGCAGTCTCCTCCTCAATTACCTCTTGATGGGGTCAGGGTTGGGATCAGGGACGGAGTCAGGGTTGGGTCAGGGTCAGGGACGGAGTCAGGGTTGGGTCAGGGTCAGGGACGGAGTCAGGGTTGGGTCAGGGTCAGGGACGGAGTCAGGGTTGGGTCAGGGTCAGGGACGGAGTCAGGGTTGGGATCAGGGACGGAGTCAGGGTTGGGTCAGGGTCAGGGACGGAGTCAGGGTTGGGTCAGGGTCAGGGACGGAGTCAGGGTTGGGTCAGGGTCAGGGACGGAGTCAGGGTTGGGATCAGGGACGGAGTCAGGGTTGGGTCAGGGTCAGGGACGGAGTCAGGGTTGGGATCAGGGACGGAGTCAGGGTTGGGTCAGGGTCAGGGACGGAGTCAGGGTTGGGTCAGGGTCAGGGACGGAGTCAGGGTTGGGTCAGGGTCAGGGTCAGGGTTGGGGTCAGGGACGGAGTCAGGGTTGGGTCAGGGTCAGGGACGGAGTCAGGGTTGGGTCAGGGTCAGGGACGGAGTCAGGGTTGGGTCAGGGACGGGGCCAGGGTCAGGGTTGGGGTCAGGGACGGAGTCAGGGTCAGGGTCAGGGTCAGGGACGGAGTCAGGGTTGGGTCAGGGTCAGGGTTGGGGTCAGGGTTGGGGTCAGGGTTGGGGTCAGGTTTGGGGTAGGGATAGTGTAATGGTTACTAATACCTTTGCTCTCTATAGGGGCGTCTATAGGGTTAATACCTTTCCTCTCTATAGGGGCGTCTATAGGGTTAATACCTTTCCTCTCTATAGGGGCGTCTATAGGGTTAATACCTTTCCTCTCTATAGGAACGTGTATAAACCCGGTACTCTCGTTGACGTGGTAGGTCTTCTTGTCAAACTGCAGCATGGGTTCGTCCTCTGTGTCGTTGATGTTGACGCTGGCGCGGGTCACCTGACCCAGGAGGGCGTAGACAGGCATGCTCAGCTCCACCTGGAAACTCTCCATGCCCTCAAACACCTTGTCGTCCTGGATCACTACGGTACACACCTTTGTGTCCTCACGCTCGTCAAACTGGACCTGGGGGGGAGGAGGAGATGGGAGGTTAGAGATGTTGTTACGGGTGTAGTACAAATATGAGAAGAGGAGAGGAGGGGAGAACAGAGGAGAGAAGAGAAGAGACGAGGAGAGAAGAGAAGAGGCAAGGCGAGGAGAGGAGAGGCGAGGAGAGGAGGGGAAAACAGAGGAGAGGCGAGGAGAGGAGGGGAGAACAGAGGAGAGTAGAAGAGGAGAGAAGAGAAGAGGAGAGGCGATGAGAGGCGAGGAGAGGAGAGAGTATTCCAACAACTATTTCCCAGGCTTTGCTACAAAAAGAGAATATGTTGTCATTAAAAAACCTCTTATGGCTGCAAGCCCGAGGTCGGTACACCTATGACAACATCCCCCACCCCCCCCACACTGATTAGCATCGCTAGCATAGCGTCACAATTAAATAGTAGCATCTAAATATCATTAAATCACAAGTCCAAGACACCAAATGAAAGATACAGATCTTGTGAATAAAGCCACCATTTCAGATTTTTAAAATGTTTTACAGGGAAGACAAAATATGTAAATCTATTAGCTAACCACGTTAGCAAAAGACAGCACTTTCCTAACTCCATCAGTTTCTTACTCCATCAGGTGCTATCACCAATTCGGCCAAATAAAGATATTGATAGCCACTAACCAAGAAAAAACCTCATCAGATGACAGTCTGATAACATATTTATTGTATAGGATAGGTTTTGTTAGAAAAATTTGCATATTTCAGGTATAAATCATAGTTTACAATTGCACCCACCATCACAACTCGACTAGAATAAATACATAGAGCAACGTGTATTACCTAATTACTAATCATAAAACATTTCTTAAAAATACACAGCTCACAGCAATGGACAGACACAGATCTTGTGAATTCAGACAATATTTCAGATGTTCTAAGTGTTTTACAGCGAAAACACAATAAATCGTTATATTAGCATACCACATATGCAAACGTTACCCGACCATTGATTCAAGCCAAAGAGAGCGATATCGTTATCATCGCCAAAATATATTAATTTTTTCACTAACCTTCTCAGAATTCTTCCGATGACACTCCTGTAACATCATATTATAACATACATATAGAGTTTGTTCGAAAATGTGCATATTTAGCCACAAACAACCGTGGTTATACAATGACAATACTAGCAAAACTAGCCTGAAAATGTCGGACGCCATCTTTCACAGTGATCTTGTCTCATGGATAACTATTCATAAACTTGACTAAAAAAATATAAGTTGGACAGCTATCGAAAGACAAATTAGTTCTTAATGCAATCGCTGAATTACATTTCTAAAATTATCCTTACTGTGCAATACAGGGTTCGCCAAGCGAAGCTATACCAAACAAAATGGCGGAATATGCGTTTAAAATTTTTCGACAGAACAACGATTTATCATCTTAAATATTTCTTACTATGAGGTGATCTTCCATCAGAATCTTGGGCAATGTATCCTTTCTTGGGTCTAATCTTCTTTTGGTCGAAAGATGTCCTCTGTCCGTCGAAATGCCCACTAACGTTCGACCGGGACCCCGAAACGTGCCCAAAGCTTCAAAGAGCATCACATAGAAATGCCTCAAAATCGCACTAAACGGATATAAATTGCTATAAAACGGTTTAAATTAACTACCTTATGATGTTTTTAACACCTATAACGAGTAAAAACATGACCGGCGCTATATTACTGGCTAAACCAAGGCTTGGAAAAAGCCCAGTCCGACGTCCTTCTTGCGTTGAGCGCAGGGTCCAAAAGAACGCTACTTCCGGTATTTGGTGATTTATAGAGGCACTGATTGCGCAATCGACTCCATTCAAATTGTCACCACTTACTGACATCTAGAGGAAGGCGTGGGCAGTGTTTGTATCCTCATAGGATTTACTGGGACTTTAAAACTGATCTGGAACCAGAGGCCAAGATTTCTGAAATTTCACACACTGGGAGGAAAAGTGCTGTAGAATGAGTTCTGTTTCACTCAGAGACATAATTCAAACGGCTATAGAAACTAGAGAGTGTTTTCTATCCAATAATAACAATAATATGCATATTGTACGAGCAAGAATTGAGTACGAGGCCGTTTGAAATGGGCACCTTAAACAGAGCTACTCAATACTGCCCCTGCAGCCATAAAAAGTTAACTTGCCTGGTTAAATCAAATAACAGTACCTGTCCAGCGTACTCCACGTAGTCGTGTTGTCCGGGGCGAGAGCCCACACTGGAGGTAGAGGTGGCAGTGCCCTGCTCCGTACGACACAGCACGATGGCATACTGGTTCAGGTTACCCGTCCTCTTCACTGTGACCGACACCGTGCCAGCCTTCTCACTCACATTGTAGCTGTGAGGGGCACAGAGGGCATTAGAGAGCATCAGAGGGCATTAGAGAGCATCAGAGGGCATTAGAGAGCATTA
Source organism: Salvelinus namaycush (assembly GCF_016432855.1). NCBI lineage: Eukaryota > Metazoa > Chordata > Actinopteri > Salmoniformes > Salmonidae > Salvelinus > Salvelinus namaycush. The sequence goes on from NC_052307.1 coordinate 3,275,950, forward strand.
GAGGGCATTAGAGGTGATCAGAGGGCATCAAAAGGCATCAGAGGGCATCAGTTACATGAAGAGAGACAAACAGCTTTGAGAGATACAATTACAGTATAATTGCCTCAAATAGACTTTGTGGCAATGAGAGGAGAGAATTGTATATAACTGTGGCCAAATTCAGAAGCTGCAAACCCATGAAGATGTATGGTAGTCTCAACCATATACGGGTCTATGGTAGTCTCAACCATATACGGGTCTATGGTAGTCCCAACCATATACGGGTCTATGGTAGTCTCAACCATATACGGGTCTATGGTAGTCCCAACCATATACGGGTCTATGGTAGTCCCAACCATATACGGGTCTATGGAAGTCTCAACCATATACGGGTCTATGGAAGTCTCAACCATATGCGGGTCTATGGTAGTCTCAACCATATACGGGTCTATGGTAGTCTCAACCATATACGGGTCTATGGTAGTCCCAACCATATACGGGTCTATGGTAGTCTCAACCATATACGGGTCTATGGTAGTCCCAACCATATACGGGTCTATGGTAGTTTCAACCATATACGGGTCTATGGTAGTCTCAACCATATACGGGTCTATGGTAGTCTCAACCATATACGGGTCTATGGTAGTCTCAACCATATACGGGTCTATGGTAGTCTCAACCATATACGGGTCTATGGTAGTCTCAACCATATACGGGTCTATGGTAGTCTCAACCATATACGGGTCTATGGTAGTCTCAACCATATACGGGTCTATGGTAGTCTCAACCATATACGGGTCTATGGTAGTCTCAACCATATACGGGTCTATGGAAGTCTCAACCATATACGGGTCTATGGTAGTCTCATCCATATACGGGTCTATGGTAGTCTCAACCATATACGGGTCTATGGTAGTCTCAACCATATACGGGTCTATGGTAGTATCAACCATATACGGGTCTATGGAAGTCTCAACCATATACGGGTCTATGGTAGTCTCAACCATACACGGGTCTATGGTAGTATCAACCATATATGGGTCTATGGTAGTCTCAACCATATACGGGTCTATGGAAGTCTCAACCATATACGGGTCTATGGTAGTCTCAACCATATACGGGTCTATGGTAGTCTCAACCATATACGAGTCTATGGTAGTCTCAACCATATACGGGTCTATGGTAGTCTCAACCATATACGAGTCTATGGTAGTCTCATCCATATACGGGTCTATGGTAGTCCCAACCATATACGGGTCTATGGTAGTCTCAACCATATACGGGTCTATGGTAGTCTCAACCATATACGGGTCTATGGTAGTCTCAACCATATACGGGTCTATGGAAGTCTCAACCATATACGGGTCTATGGTAGTCTCAACCATATACGGGTCTATGGTAGTCTCAACCATATACGGGTCTATGGTAGTCTCAACCATATACGGGTCTATGGTAGTCTCAACCATATACGGGTCTATGGAAGTCTCAACCATATACGGGTCTATGGTAGTCTCAACCATATACGGGTCTATGGTAGTCTCAACCATATACGGGTCTATGGTAGTCTCAACCATATACGGGTCTATGGTAGTATCAACCATATACGGGTCTATGGTAGTCTCAACCATATACGGGTCTATGGTAGTCTTAACCATATACGGGTCTATGGTAGTCTCAACCATATACGGGTTTATGGTAGTATCAACCATATACGGGTCTATGGCAGTCTTAACCATATACGGGTCTATGGCAGTCTCAACCATATACGGGTCTATGGTAGTATCAACCATATACGGGTCTATGGTAGTCTCAACCATATTTGGGTCTATGGTAGTCTCAACCATATATGGGTCTATGGTAGTCTCAACCATATACGGGTCTATGGTAGTCTCAACCATATACGGGTCTATGGTAGTCTCAACCATATATGGGTCTATGGTAGTCTCAACCATATACGGGTCTATGGTAGTCTCAACCATATACGGGTCTATGGTAGTCTTAACCATATACGGGTCTATGGTAGTCTCAACCATATACGGGTCTATGGTAGTCTCAACCATATACGGGTCTATGGTAGTCTTAACCATATACGGGTCTATGGTAGTCTCAACCATATACGGGTCTATGGTAGTCTCAACCATATACGGGTCTATGGTAGTCTCAACCATATACGGGTCTATGGTAGTCTCAACCATATACGGGTCTATGGTAGTCTCAACCATATACGGGTCTATGGTAGTCTCAACCATATACGGGTCTATGGTCGTCTCAACCATATACGGGTCTATGGTAGTCTCAACCATATACGGGTCTATGGTAGTCTCAACCATATACGGGTCTATGGTAGTCTCAACCATATACGGGTCTATGGTAGTCTCAACCATATACGGGTCTATGGAAGTCTCAACCATATACGGGTCTATGGTAGTCTCAACCATATACGGGTCTATGGTAGTCTCAACCATATACGGGTCTATGGAAGTCTCAACCATATACAGGTCTATGGTAGTCCCAACCATATACGGGGACCCAGAGTTTTTCATGATTGTGTGAGTTAATCCAATAAGCGCCACGAGTTTTCCCCATTCCGTTTACATTATCCAGACTTACAGTTAACGCATTAATCTTTAAGACAACAAGGTGGGACCAACCACATACTGTTTCACAGTCATAGTAAATACATTTTTCCCTCAATAATCAGCTGAGTTAGAGGTTGTAGGGGAAGTCAAGGGAGAGTTCCCGTCAGAAACCCGGGGAAGATAACACGCTGGGCCCTACTTGTTCCAGCTGGCTGTGTGTCTCTCACCTCCTGTGTTGGAAGCTGACGAGGGACCACTGGATATGGAAGAGGTTATCAGAGACAACATTGGGCTTGCTGTCCTTCACCAGGAACGTAAAGTTGTCCACGGTCTCTGTCACGCTGTCTTCATGGAGCACGTAGCGGATCAAGCCCAGGTTAACGTCAGCTGGAGGGGGACCAAGTTACCACAATGTTAAAAACAACGTAGACCAACGTTAGTACAACGTAGACCAATGTTAGCACAACATTAGACTAACGTTAGACCAACATAGACTAACGTTAGCACAACATAGACCAACATCAGCACAACATAGACCAACGTTAGCACAACATAGACCACGTTGGCACAACATAGACCAACGTTAGCACAATGTTAAACCAACATTAGCACAACGTTAGCACAACATAGACCAACGTTAGCACAACATAGACCAATGTTAGTACAACATAGACAAACGTTAGCACAACATAGCACAACATTAGACTAACGTTAGACCAACATAGACTAACGTTAGCACAACATAGACCAACGTTAGCACAACATAGACCAACATTAGCACACCGTAGACCAACGTTAGCACAATGTTAAACCAACATTAGCACAACATTAGCACAACATAGACCAACGTTAGCACAACATAGACCAATGTTAGTACAACGTAGACAAACGTTAGCACAACATAGCACAACATTAGACTAACGTTAGACCAACATAGACTAACGTTAGCACAACATAGACCAACGTTAGCACAACATAGACCAACATCAGCACAACGTAGACCAACGGTAGCACAACGTTAACACAACATAGACCAACATCAGCACAACATAGACCAACATTAGCACAACGTAGACCAACGTTAGCACAACATAGCACAACATTAGCACAACGTAGACCAACGTTAGCACAACGTAGACCAACGTTAACACAACATAGCACAACATTAGACTAACGTTAGACCAACATAGATTAACGTTAGCACAACATAGACTAACGTTAGACCACCATAGACTAACGTTAGACCAACATAGACTAACGTTAGCACAACATAGACCAACGTTAGCACAACATAGACCAGCGTTGTAATTGTAATCCGAAACCCTCTTCAATAGTCTCACTCAATACTAAATACTGAATATCCCCCCACCCTCAAACACACACACACACACACACACACACACACACACACACACACACACACACACACACACACACACACACACACACACACACACACACACACACACACACACACACACACACACACACACACACACACACACACAGAGAGAGAGAGAGACACTATACCTTGTGTGAAGGTGGTGATGGGAGCGCCAGGTTTCAGTTTGCTCTCCAAGAAGCCGTGTTTAGGCTCTGCTGTGACCTCATAGACCAGCTGACCATCGTCGGTGTCTGGGTCCATGGTCAACAGCTCCTTCTTACTGATCAGGTTGGTGGCCTGCAACATCAATCAATCAGACAGTCAGTCAGTCAGTCAATCAGACGTCTGTGTCTGGGTCCATGGTCAACAGCTCCTTCTTACTGATCAGGTTGGTGGCCTGCAACATCAATCAATCAGACAGTCAGTCAGTAAATCAGACGTCTGTGTCTGGGTCCATGGTCAACAGCTCCTTCTTACTGATCAGGTTGGTGGCCTGCAACATCAATCAATCAGACAGTCAGTCAGTCAGTCAATCAGACAGTCAGTCAGTAAATCAGACGTCTGTGTCTGGGTCCATGGTCAACAGCTCCTTCTTACTGATCAGGTTGGTGGCCTGCAACATCAATCAATCAGACAGTCAGTCAGTCAGTCAATCAGACGTCTGTGTCTGGGTCCATGGTCAACAGCTCCTTCTTACTGATCAGGTTGGTGGCCTGCAACATCAATCAATCAGACAGTCAGTCAGTAAATCAGACGTCTGTGTCTGGGTCCATGGTCAACAGCTCCTTCTTACTGATCAGGTTGGTGGCCTGCAACATCAATCAATCAGACAGTCAGTCAGTCAGTCAGTCAATCAGACAGTCAGTAAATCAGACAGTCAGTCAGTAAATCAGACGTCTGTGTCTGGGTCCATGGTCAACAGCTCCTTCTTACTGATCAGGTTGGTGGCCTGCAACATCAATCAATCAGACAGTCAGTCAGTCAGTCAGTCAATCAGACAGTCAGTCAGTAAATCAGACGTCTGTGTCTGGGTCCATGGTCAACAGCTCCTTCGTACTGATCAGGTTGGTGGCCTGCAACATCAATCAATCAGACAGTCAGTCAATCAGACAGTCAGTCAGTCAAGTTTAGTAGCCAGGAAATCAATAAGAATTGAAAAACAGTGAAGACTTAAACTGTATTTGTGATTCTATCACAGACCATTAGGGGGAGGCAGCACAACAAAAAACAAATCCAACCATTGATACGAAGGGGAAAAGTTGAAGCGTCATCTAGCCATGCAATTCTCATGAGACCTGTCCAAACATACTCTTAAATCAAGTTAGCATATACTATTTTCTCAGCAGATTGCCCAATGCCCATAATAACATCATTTCACAATTACAATGCCTATCATTATATCACAATTACATTGCCTATCATTATATCACAATTACAATGCCTGCAGGTAAAGTATTGCACACCGTATTTCCCAACTTCACTGTAATTATCAACACTTATATTATTGTCTAACGTTACATAAAACATAAAAAGATTTTCTCTTAAAAAAACCCGTTAAAAGTAATGTTTAGTATTTCTCTTTCCAATAGGTGTCCCATTAATGTACTATATTGTTGTAAAGTACCGCACGGTCAGTTGTTATCTATTCAAAATAATAGTAACCTTCGTTCTACTAAGCTAACATATGTACTTGTTTTTAAAATAGTCATACCGTGAATTATTTAGCTATTTGATTTGTAATTTTAGGTATAAATAAATACATCCGTTTTAATTATTTCAATGAAACATGGCCGTATTGCTATTAGCCCACAAAAACACATTGAATATCAGATTCAGACATGGAAAAAGAGAGAGTCAAAAAATAAATCACAAGGAAGTTTGTTTTGAAGTGTCTTTCCTGAGTCTGAGAGACATAAGAAAGACCAGGAAATAATCATTCTTATTTGTTGACACATTTAAACTCTCTTTTTTTCCCCCCGGCGGATACAAAACCACCAGCACATCAATCGACTCTAGCGGCTTAAAAAAAACAGATTTTCAAGGAAACTCTTTATTTATGCTAATTCGATTTCTGCAGGGGCCAGAGACATCAACTCTAGTTAAAGTAACTGTCTAGTGTTTTACAGATTTTGTATGAAATATAACTTCTAATTCATTACAATACGTGAAATAGTGAAATAGTTTTCCGTCCAAAACATTTTAATGAAGTATTGTTAATGTGCACCCTATTCCCTATAGGCCCTGGTTTAAAGTAGTGCACCCTATTCCCTATAGGTCCTGGTCTAAAGTAGTGAACTATAAAGAGACACTATGGTGCCATTTAAGACCCAGCCTGTGTTTACCTTGTTGTCCGTGTCCTCCAGCCACTGCAGACCAAGCCTGTGTTTACCTTGTTGTCCGTGTCCTCCAGCCACTGCAGACCCAGCCTGTGTTTACCTTGTTGTCCGTGTCCTCCAGCCACTACAGACCCAGCCTGTTTACCTTGTTGTCCGTGTCCTCCAGCCACTGCGGACCCAGCCTGTTTACCTTGTTGTCCGTGTCCTCCAGCCACTGCGGACCCAGCCTGTCTTTACCTTGTTGTCCGTGTCCTCCAGCCACTGCAGACCCAGCCTGTCTTTACCTTGTTGTCCGTGTCCTCCAGCCACTGCAGACCCAGCCTGTGTTTACCTTGTTGTCCGTGTCCTCCAGCCACTGCGGACCCAGCCTGTCTTTACCTTGTTGTCCGTGTCCTCCAGCCACTGCAGACCCAGCCTGTCTTTACCTTGTTGTCCGTGTCCTCCAGCCACTGCAGACCCAGCCTGTTTACCTTGTTGTCCGTGTCCTCCAGCCACTGCAGACCCAGCCTGTGTTTACCTTGTTGTCCGTGTCCTCCAGCCACTGCAGACCCAGCCTGTGTTTACCTTGTTGTCCGTGTCCTCCAGCCACTGCAGACCCAGCCTGTCTTTACCTTGTTGTCCGTGTCCTCCAGCCACTGCAGACCCAGCCTGTGTTTAGCTTGTTGTCCATGTCTTCCAGCCACTGCAGACCCAGCCTGTTTACCTTGTTGTCCGTGTCCTCCAGCCACTGCAGACCCAGGTTCATGACGATACGAGGTGCTCCATCATCAACAGGCAGAATGTCTATCATAAACTTCTGGGGTGCAGCAGTCAACACCTACACAATGACAAAGGCAGGACGAGGGATTTATGAAATGTCAGAGAGAGAGAGAGAGAGAAAGAGAGAGAGGGGGGAGAGAGCGAGAGAAAGAGAGAGCGAGAGAGAGAGAGAGAGAGAGAGAGAGAGCGAGAGAGAGAGCGAGAGAGCGAGAGAGAGAGATACAGAGATACAGAGAGAGAGATATACAGAGAGAGAGAGAGAGAGGGAGAGAGAGAGAGAGAGAGAGAGAGAGAGAGAGAGAGAGAGATACAGAGATACAGAGAGAGAGAGATACAGAGAGAGAGAGAGATACAGAGAGATACAGAGAGATACAGAGAGATCCAGAGAGATACACAGAGATAGAGGCACAAAGAGACAGAGACTTACAACACTGTATATATACATAATACGACATTTGTAATGTCTTTATTCTTTTGGAACTTCTGTGAGTGTAATGTTCACTATTCATTTTTATTGTTTATTTCACTTTTGTATATTATCTACTTCACTTGTTAACATATGCTTCCCATGCCAATAAAGACCTTGAATTTAATCGACAGAGAGAGAGAAACACACAGAGAGCCACAGAGAGAGAGAGACAGAGAGACAGAGAGAGAGACACACAGAGAGACAGTGAGAGAGATAGAGAGAGAGAGACACCCCCTCCTCCCCTCACCTCCTTGCCTGCCTCCTCCACCATAAAGAAGACGTTAGTCCCGTCAGCTACAGTGAAGGTGAATCTGTCCTTCAGTGAGTTGGATCCATCGTGGTTGTAGCTGATTCTGTTCTGGTAGACGTCATCCATGGTGAAGCTGCTGGTCTGACGGTAGTTCTGTCCGTTGTTGGTCCGCTCCATGGTGCCGTGACGGGGGGCCTGGACTACGGTGAAGGTGATGGACTCCTCCTGGAGGGAGACATTTTAGCGTCAATATGTTATGATATATAATATACACTGAGTGTGTAAAACATCGGGAACACCGTCACTTCCTTACGCTAATGTGGGGTCTGAAACCTGACACTTCAAGTCAGCTCTGCAGGGTGGAAACAGAGAGCAGACAGGTTGGATTTCTTCCACTATAAGGCACGGGACTCTACACCGTTCACAAAAATATCAGTCTGGACCGGTCCACAACCGCTCAAAGTCCCTCATATAGGGGGACCTAACATCTAAGATGGGTTGGTTTGGTTTACATTGAGTTGCAATGACAGACTGGAAGCAGCTGAATATATACAATGAGTATGCAAAACATTAAGAACACCTGCTCTTTCCATGACATAGACTGACCAGGTGAATACAGGGTAAATCTATGATCCCTTATTGATGTAGCTTGTTAAATCCACTTCAATCAGTGTAGATGAAGGGGAGCAGACAAGTTAAAGAAGGATTTTTAAGCCTGGAGATAATTGAGACATTAATTGTGTATGTGTGTCATTCAGAGGGTGAAAGACAAAAGATTTAAGTGTCTTTGAACGGGGTACGGTACTAGGTGCCAGGCCGCACCGGTTTGAGTGTCAAGAACTGCAACGCTGCTGCAGCAACAGTTTTCCCGTGTGTATCAAGAATGGTCCACGACCCAACGGACATCCAGCCAACTTGACACAACTGTGGGAAGCATTGGATTCAACACGGGGCCAGCATCCCTGTGGAACGCTTTCGACACCTTGCAGAGTCCACGCCCTGGCGAATTTAGGCTGTTCTGAGGGCGAAAAGGAAGGGGTTGCAACTCAATATTAGCGTTCCTAATGTTTTTACACACTCAACGTACACTATATTACACTTTTGTGATACCATTAAGAATTCCATCATGGCTATATTACTGAAGGTGACAACTTTACCCTCCACCTTGTCGATGCTAATAGTGTAATATTTAAACTGAAAGTTACCTTGACTTAGCATAATAAAAGGAGCTTGAAACTAGACGTCTTTGTTCTCTTCTAGTCGCCACAGCAACCAACTGTTTAGCCAATAAAGCCATACAATATGTTGACGTCATCGTCGTAACCTAGTGACAATGCCATTCTGTTCTGTTGCTGTCCGGGTCTATCTTTTTGCTACAGTGCAGTGAAAAAGTATTTGCCCCCATTTTCTAAATGTCTTGACTTTTGCATATTTTTGATCCTGAATGTCCTAATACGTCGTCCAAAAAGAGATACTTTTGACTCATCTGTCTATCGAACATTCTTCCAAGAGTCTTGATGATCATCCAGGTGCTTCTCGACAAATTTGAGTAAACTTTTTTGGACGATATGAGTCCCATTATGCCTGCCGTTATTCCACAGTGAGAAACTCTCACCAACGGTCAAGCAAGGTGATGGTAGTAGAGATGGTTTGGGGATGCTTTGCTGCCTTCAGGACCTGGACCAGTTGCCATCATTGAATGAACCATGAATTCTACTCTGTATCAGATAATTCTACAGGAGAATGTCAGGTAATATGTCTGTGAGCTGAAGTGCAAGCTGAGTCATGCAGCAAGACAATGATTCAAAAACACACAATCAATTCTACATGAAAATGGCTAAAAAGCAACAAATTTGACGTCTTGGAATGGCCTAGTCAAAGTCCAGACCTAAATCCCAATTGATATGTTGTGAAATGAGCAGTTTGAAAACCCACAAATGTCACTGAGGCAAACCAGTTCTGCATGCTACAGTTTGGCCAATATTCCTCAACATTACTTTGTTAATTAAATAAATCAAATACGATTTATTAGATTTTTTTTTATTTTATTGTTTACTCAGGTTCCCTTTATCTAATATTACATTTGGGTTGAAGATCTGATAACATTCAGTATCAAAAATATGCCAAAATACAGAAAATACTTTTTCACGGCACTGTAGTTTAGCTAAGCTTACTGCTAGTGAACACGGACGGTGTATAGTGAATGATCAGACAGCCTGTCCTACTCCACCTCTGTGTCAGCGTCCGTGGCCTTCAGTTCAAACTCAGTGATGGTCTTCCTGACCCCTTCCTGAACCCTCATCCCAGGAACCACCAGCAGAGGGAGGGAGTCATCCACCGGCCGGATGGTGATGTAGAACGTCTGGGCAACCTAAAGACACCGTACAGAACACTGTCATCTACCTGAAGACACCTGTTATCTACCTAGACACCTGTTATCTACCTAAAGACACCGTACAGAACACTGTCATCTACCTAAAGACACCTGTTATCTACCTAGACACCATGCAGAACACTGTTATCTACCTAAAGACACCTGTTATCTACCTAGACACCTGTTATCTACCTAAGGACAACCTGAATATAACGTATGGACAACCTGAATATAACGTATAGACAACCTGAATATAACGTATAGACAACCTGAATATAACGTATGGACAACCTGAATATAACCATACAGACAACCTGAACATAACGTATGAACAACCTCAACATAACGTATGGACAACCTGAATATAACGTATGAACAACCTGAATATAACGTATAGACAACCTGAATATAACCATATGGACAACCTGAACATAACATATGGACAACCTGAATATAACGTATGAACAACCTGAATATAACGTATAGACAACCTGAATATAACGTATGGACAACCTGAATATAACGAATGGACAACCTGAATATAACGTATGGACAACCTGAATATAACGTATGAACAACCTGAATATAACATATGGACAACCTGAATATAACGTATGGACAACCTGAATATAACGTATGGACAACCTGAATATAACCATATGGACAACCTGAATATAACATATGGACAACCTGAATATAACCATTTGGACAACCTGAATATAACGTATGGACAACCTGAATATAACGTATGAACAACCTGAATATAACGTATGAACAACCTGAACATAACGTATAGACAACCTGAATATAACGTATAGACAACCTGAATATAACGTATGGACAACATGAATATAACCGTATGGACAACCTGAATACAACTGTATAGGCAACACACACAGCAGTTAGCCAGTGGTGAAGGCCAGACAACCTTTTCACATGTTTACCCAAGCGCTTCTCATTAGGCTGCATTAGAGAGAGCCATTATGCCCAATGTGTGTGTGTGTGTGTGTGTGTGTGTGTGTGTGTGTGTGTGTGTGTGTGTGTGTGTGTGTGTGTGTGTGTGTGTGTGTGTGTGTGCGTTTTTTGTGTGTGTGTGTCCTTGGGTGTGCATACAAGGGTGTGTGCGTGTGTGTGTGTGTGTGTCTGCGTGTGCATACAAGTGTGTGTGTGTGTGTGTGTGTGTGTGTACCTCATTAACCCCGTCAGACACTATGAATGAGAACTCATCTGTGGGCTTCTCTTCTTCGCTGGTGTGAACGTACTGGATGCTACGTGAAGCCAGGTCAGCCTGGGAGAAGGAAGTAATGCGGCTTCCTGTAGCGGGAGGAAGTTAGCATTTATTAGCATTAACCATTAGCATTAATAGTTGAAATAGCTTTGTAAAACTTGATGTGTAAGAAAACACATTTTCATACTAATCCTGTTTTGGTAAAGAGTGCAATGCCATGATCATGGGTTTGATTCCCTCTGGGGTCATACCAAACACTCATTATGGGTTTGATTCCCTCTGGGGTCATACCAAACACTCATTATGGGATTGATTCCCTCTGGGGTCATACCAAACACTCATTATGGGATTGATTCCCTCTGGGGTCATACCAAACACTCATTATGGGTTTGATTCCCTCTGGGGTCATACCAAACACTCATTATGGGATTGATTCCCTCTGGGGTCATACCAAACACTCATTATGGGTTTGATTCCCTCTGGGGTCATACCAAACACTCATTATGGGTTTGATTCCCTCTGGGATCATACCAAACACTCATTATGGGTTTGATTCCCTCTGGGATCATACCAAACACTCATTATGGGTTTGATTCCCTCTGGGGTCATACCAAACACTCATTATGGGTTTGATTCCCTCTGGGGTCATACCAAACACTCATTATGGGATTGATTCCCTCTGGGGTCATACCAAACACTCATTATGGGTTTGATTCCCTCTGGGGTCATACCAAACACTCATTATGGGTTTGATTCCCTCTGGGGTCATACCAAACACTCATTATGGGTTTGATTCCCTCTGGGGTCATACCAAACACTCATTATGGGTTTGATTCCCTTTGGGGTCATACCAAACACTCATTATGGGTTTGATTCCCTTTGGGGTCATACCAAACACTCATTATGGGTTTGATTCCCTCTGGGATCATACCAAACACTCATTATGGGTTTGATTCCCTCTGGGATCATACCAAACACTCATTATGGGTTTGATTCCCTTTGGGGTCATACCAAACACTCATTATGGGTTTGATTCCCTCTGGGGTCATACCAAACACTCATTATGGGTTTGATTCCCTCTGGGGTCATACCAAACACTCATTATGGGTTTGATTCCCTTTGGGGTCATACCAAACACTCATTATGGGATTGATTCCCTCTGGGATCATACCAAACACTCATTATGGGATTGATTCCCTCTGGGGTCATACCAAACACTCATTATGGGATTGATTCCCTCTGGGGTCATACCAAACACTCATTATGGGATTGATTCCCTCTGGGGTCATACCAAACACTCATTATGGGTTTGATTCCCTCTGGGGTCATACCAAACACTCATTATGGGTTTGATTCCCTCTGGGGTCATACCAAACACTCATTATGGGTTTGATTCCCTCTGGGGTCATACCAAACACTCATTATGGGTTTGATTCCCTCTGGGGTCATACCAAACACTCATTATGGGATTGATTCCCTCTGGGGTCATACCAAACACTCATTATGGGATTGATTCCCTCTGGGGTCATACCAAACACTCATTATGGGTTTGATTCCCTCTGGGGTCATACCAAACACTCATTATGGGATTGATTCCCTCTGGGGTCATACCAAACACTCATTATGGGATTGATTCCCTCTGGGGTCATACCAAACACTCATTATGGGTTTGATTCCCTCTGGGGTCATACCAAACACTCATTATGGGATTGATTCCCTCTGGGGATCATACCAAACACTCATTATGGGTTTGATTCCCTCTGGGATCATACCAAACACTCATTATGGGTTGATTCCCTCTGGGTCATACCAAACACTCATTATGGGTTTGATTCCCTCTGGGGTCATACCAAACACTCATTATGGGTTTGATTCCCTTTGGGGTCATACCAAACACTCATTATGGGATTGATTCCCTCTGGGGTCATACCAAACACTCATTATGGGTTTGATTCCCTTTGGGGTCATACCAAACACTCATTATGGGTTTGATTCCCTCTGGGGTCATACCAAACACTCATTATGGGTTTGATTCCCTCTGGGGTCATACCAAACACTCATTATGGGATTGATTCCCTCTGGGGTCATACCAAACACTCATTATGGGATTGATTCCCTCTGGGGTCATACCAAACACTCAGTCATCTGCCCTACTACCCACCCACCTCCCTTTACACCAGGCAGTCATCTACCCTACTACCCACCTCCCATTACACCAGGCAGCCCTATACGCACGTTTAAAACATGTTTTGTGCAGGTGTGTGTGTGTATGTGTCCATCTGAGCTGGTTGCTCTGCGTGTCTACAGCACCAACAGTAGTACCTGGGGTGCTGGCGTGCTCCAGGTGTGTGTGTGTATGTGTCCATGTGAGCTGGTTGCTCTGCGTGTCTACAGCACCAACAGTAGTACCTGGGGTGCTGGCGTGCTCCAGGTGTGTGTGTGTGTGTGTGTGTGTACCTGGGGTGCTGGCGTGCTCCAGGTGTGTGTGTGTGTGTGTGTGTACCTGGGGTGCTGGCGTGCTCCAGGTGTCCCAGTGCAGTCTGCTTGGTGATGCGGTACACCAGTTCTCCAGGCTCACTGTCCTGGTCTGTAGCTGACAGCTGGAGAGTAGTCAGCTTCTTCACTGTGTTCTCATCCAACACAAGACCCTTATTCACTACCACAGAGGGGGGCAGGTGGTCCTCTGGGGGACAGGGGGACATGGGGACATGGGGATGGGGGAACATGGGAACATGGGGATGGGGGGACATGGGAACATGGGGACATGGGGACAGGGGGAACATGGGGACAGGGGGACAGGGGGAACATGGGGACATGGGGACGGGGGAACATGGGAACATGGGGATGGGGGGACATGGGAACATGGGGACATGGGGAACATGGGGACAGGGGGAACATGGGAACATGGGGACAGGGGGACAGGGGGAACATGGGGACAGGGGGACATGGGGACAGGGGGAACATGGGGACAGGGGGAACATGGGGACAGGGGGACATGGGGACAGGGGGAACATGGGGACGGGGGAACATGGGGACAGGGGGAACATGGGGACAGGGGGACATGGGGACAGGGGGACATGGGGACAGGGGGAACATGGGGACAGGGGGGACATGGGTACAGGGGGAACATGGGGACAGGGGGACATGGGGACAGGGGGAACATGGGGACGGGGGAACATGCGGAACAAGGGGACGGGGGAACATGGGGACGGGGGAACATGGGGACGGGGGGAGGCGAGGAGGAAGATAACAGAGAGAAGGAGAGATCAAAACCTGAGAGTGAAGATGTTTCAACCACATGGGAACAGAAAGCCTAGAACAGACCACTGGTGGTTTAGGACCGCATCAGGAAAGAAGGCCCCCGCTCGTAAGCAACTACCAGCAACAATTGGCCACTGATTGTTTTGAATTGATCGCCAGTACTGTTTTCCCTACATAAGAGGACACCATACAAAGTTTTCTACCTAGTATACTGATGCAGAAGGACTGGTACCTACCTAGTACACTGATGTAGAAGGACTGGTACCTACCTAGTACACTGATGTAGAAGGACTGGTACCTACCTAGTACACTGATGTAGAAGGACTGGTACCTACCTAGTACACTGATGTAGAAGGACTGGTACCTATCTAGTACACCGATGTAGAAGGACTGGTACCTACCTAGTACACTGATGTAGAAGGACTGGTACCTACCTAGTACACTGATGTAGAAGGACTGGTACCTATCTAGTACACTGATGTAGAAGGACTGGTACCTACCTAGTACACTGATGTAGAAGGGCTGGTACATACCTAGTACACTGATGCAGAAGGACTGGTACCTACCTAGTATACTGATGTAGAAGGACTGGTACCTACCTAGTACACTGATGTAGAAGGACTGGTACCTACCTAGTACACTGATGTAGAAGGACTGGTACCTACCTAGTACACTGATGTAGAAGGACTGGTACCTACCTAGTACACTGATGTAGAAGGACTGGTACCTACCTAGTACACTGATGCAGAAAGACTGGTACCTACCTAGTACACTGATGTAGAAGGACTGGTACCTACCTAGTATACTGACGTAGAAGGACTGGTACCTACCTAGTACACTGATGCAGAAGGACTGGTACCTACCTAGTATACTGATGTAGAAGGACTGGTACCTACCTAGTTTACTGATGTAGAAGGACTGGTACCTACCTAGTACACTGATGTAGACGGACTGGTACCTACCTAGTACACTGATGTAGAAGGACTGGTACCTACCTAGTACACTGATGTAGAAGGACTGGTACCTACCTAGTACACTGATGCAGAAAGACTGGTACCTACCTAGTACACTGATGTAGAAGGGCTGGTACATACCTAGTACACTGATGCAGAAGGACTGGTACCTACCTAGTATACTGATGTAGAAGGACTGGTACCTACCTAGTACACTGATGTAGAAGGACGGGTACCTACCTAGTACACTGATGTAGAAGGACTGGTACCTACCTAGTACACTGATGTAGAAGGACTGGTACCTACCTAGTACACTGATGCAGAAAGACTGGTACCTACCTAGTACACTGATGTAGAAGGACTGGTACCTACCTAGTACACTGATGTAGAAGGACTGGTACCTACCTAGTACACTGATGGAGAAGGACTGGTACCTACCTAGTATACTGATGTAGAAGGACTGGTACCTACCTAGTTTACTGATGTAGAAGGACTGGTACCTACCTAGTACACTGATGTAGACGGACTGGTACCTACCTAGTACACTGATGTAGAAGGACTGGTACCTACCTAGTACACTGATGTAGAAGGACTGGTACCTACCTAGTACACTGATGTAGAAAGACTGGTACCTACCTAGTACACTGATGTAGAGGGACTGGTACCTACCTAGTATACTGACGTAGAAGGACTGGTACCTACCTAGTACACTGATGTAGACAGACTGGTACCTACCTAGTACACTGATGCAGAAGGACTGGTACCTACCTAGTATAGTGATGAAGAAAGACTGGTCGATCAGTTTGTTGCCCTCTGGATCCACCAGGTTGAACTTGAAGGAGATGGACCCTCCTTCATCTCCCTTTTCATGACTGTACTCCAACAGACCTGCAACAAACACACACAGTCAATATTAGGGTCAAATCACTCAACTTAGTCCAACAGGCCTGCGACACACATGTCGTTTGGTGAACCTAACGTGATAGTGAAATGATCATTAGCCTTATGTATACACCCAGACACAGTCAACAAGGGCGATTCCACGCCAGCGGAAGCGGGAAAATATATTTGGTATCTCAGATTGTTCTGGCAATTCTCACATAGAAACTTCAATGGGATCTTTCTGAAAATCACGATGAAAGGTAGGCCATTTTATGTCCTTTTTAGACCTATACATGCCTCCTGTAAGACCCTATGATGTGTAACGTGTACATGATACAGACAACATCTTGGAGTCATTATACTGTCAGACCCTATGCCTCACATAGACCAGGGAGGTTTTCCAATACCTCACAAAGACCAGGGAGGGTTTCCAATGCCTCACAAAGACCAGGGAGGGTTTCCAATGCCTCGCAAAGACCAGGGAGGGTTTCCAATGCCTCGCAAAGACCAGGGAGGGTTTCCAATGCCTGGCAAAGACCAGGGAGGTTTCCCAATGCCTGGCAAAGACCAGGGAGGTTTTCCCAATGCCTGGCAAAGACCAGGGAGGTTTTCCCCAATGCCTCGACAAAGACCAGGGAGGTTTTCCTAATGACTGGCAAAGACCAGGGAGGTTTTCCCCAATGCCTGGCAAATACCAGGGAGGTTTTCCCAATGCCTCACAAAGACCAGGGAGGTTTTCCAATGCCTCGACAAAGACCAGGGAGGTTTTCCAATGCCTGGCAAAGACCAGGGAGGTTTTCCAAATGCCTGGCAAAGACCAGGACGGTTTTCCAATGCCTGGCAAAGACCAGGGAGGTTTTCCCAATGCCTGGCAAAGACCAGGGAGGTTTTCCCAATGCCTCACAAAGACCAGGGAGGTTTTCCAATGCCTGGCAAAGACCAGGGAGGTTTTCCCAATGCCTGGCAAAGACCAGGGAGGTTTTCCCAATGCCTGTCAAAGACCAGGGAGGGTTTCCAATGCCTCGCAAAGACCAGGGAGATTTTCCAATGCCTCGACAAAGACCAGGGAGGTTTTCCAATGCCTCACAAAGACCAGGGAGGTTTTCCCCCAATGCCTCGCAAAGTAGGGTACCGAGTTATGTAAAGTCCCCATTTGGGAACCCAATGCGATTATTTTTATTCAATTCGGTCTGTTATGAGAACGGTAGCCCCTATCTGCAAAAGCAGGGTGTGTGGAAAGCTGAGTATCTTGGCCAGCGGGACACCTGTCGACAACTTCCGGTGAAATTGGAGGGCGCGCAATTCAAATAAATAATCATAAACAATATGGATATTAAACATTTGATACATACAAGTGTCTGATATCGGTTAAAAGCTTACATTCTATTCTTGTAAATCTAACTGCATTGTCCGATTTACAATAGGCTTTACAGCGAAAGCATGCCATGTGACTGTTTGAGGACGACGCCCCACATTAAAATATTTTTCAACCAGCACAGGCTTCATAAAATCCCAAATATGCCTTAAATATTCACTTACTTTTTGATAATCTTCCTCTGATTTGCAATCCCAAGGGTTCCAGATACAACATGCATGGTCGTTTTGTTAGATCAAATCCTTCTTTATATCCCAAAAAATCTGTTTAATTGGTGCCATCGATTTGAGTAATCCACTCGTTCAACATGCAGAGAAAGGAATCCAAAAAGCTACCGCTAAACTTTGTTACAACAAGTCAAAATACGTTTCTATAAAATCCTCAGATACCCTAAAATGTCATTAAACTATAATATTTCATAAGGAAAGAAGTATGTTCAATAGAAAAGTACAATTAGCAGGTGCGCATCCTCTTCATCGCAGACTGATTTCCAACTCTGACTCCCAGTATCAAAACTCAAAATTCTTCCTCGTTTGGGAAGAAACAAGCCTGAAACCTTGAACAAAGACTGTTGTTGACATCTAGTGGAAGCCATAGGAATTGCAATCAGGGAGCTGGAATATCATAGGACCCATAGCTTTCCATTGAAAGAGCATGGGCTCAAAAAAAAAAAAATTCTGGTTGGTTTTTCTTTGGAGTCTCATACATTATTTTAAGGCAGTTTACCTTGGGCACATCAGTCAGACAAGAAGTGGAGAAAAATAGACCCTAGCCTGAAGAAGTTTTCATGGCAACATCGAATATCCGCCAAGTGACTATATCTTCGCGCATAAAAAATATTCTGGTTAGAGACAGTTTGCGCTGTTCTGTGAAGGGAGTAGTACACAGCGTTCTATGAGAGCTTTGGGTTCTTTGCAAATTCTCGTACGGAATAGCCTTCATTTCTCAGAACAAGAATAGACTGACGAGTTTCAGAAGAAAGTGCTTTGTTTCTGGCCATTTTGAGCCTGTAATCGAACCCACAAATGCCGATGCTCCAGATACTCAACTAGTCTAAAGAAGGACAGTTTCATTGCTTCTTTAATCAGTTTTCAGCTGTGCTAACTTAGTTGCAAAAGGGTTTTCTATTGATCAATTAGCCTTTTAAAATGATAAACTTGGATTAGCTAACACAACGTGCCATTGGAACAAAGGAGTGATGGTTGCTGATATGTATATATGGGCCTATGTATATATTCCATAAAAAATCTGCCATTTCCTGCTGCAATAGTCATTTACAACATTAACAATGTCTACACTGTATATCTGATCAATTTGATGTTATTTTAATGGACAAAAAATGTGCTTTTCTTTCAAAAACAAGGACATTTCTAAGTGACCCCAAACGTTTGAATGGTAGTGTACATGTAGGTAGAGTTAAAGTGACTATGCATAGATAATAAATAGAAAGAAGCAGCAGCGTAAAAAAAGGGGTCAATGCAAATAATCCAGGTGGCGCATTTTATTAGCTTTTCAGTAGTTTTCTGGCTTGGGGGTAGAAGCTGTTTAGAAGCCTCTTGGACCTAGACTTGGCGCTCCGGTACTTCTTGCCGTGCGGTAGCAGAGAGAACAGTCTATGACTAGGGTGGCTGGAGTCTTTGACAATTTTTAGGGCATTCCTCTCTGACACCACCTGGTATAGAGGTCCTAGATGGCAGGAAGCTTGGCCCCAGTGATGTACTGGACCATTCGCACTACCCTCTGTAGTGCCTTGCGGTCGGAGGCCGAGCATTTGCCATACGATGCAGTGATCTAACCAGTCAGGATGCTCTCGATGGTGCAGCTGTGGAACCTTTTGAGGATCTGAGGACCGCCATTCACCCACATATGCTTAAGTTCATGTATAAAAAAATGATGGGCAGGCCATTATTTTGGCTACCATGGCTATGCCCCCATAGGATGACAATGCCTCCATTCACAGGGCACGAGTGGTCACTGAATGATTTGATGAGCACGAAAATGATGTAAACCACATGCCAGGGTGTCTCAGTCACCAGATCTCAACCAAATTGAACACTTATGGGACAGTCTGGAGCGGCGCCTGAGACAGCATTTTTCCACCACCATCAATAAAACACCAAATTATGAAATTTCTTGTTGAAGAATGGTGTCGCATCACTCTAATAGAGTCCAGGACACTTGTAGAATCTATGTCAAGATGCATGGAAGCTGTTCTGGCTCGTGGTGACCCAACGCCCTATTAAGACACTACATGTTGGTGTTTCCTTTATTTTGGCAGTTACCTATATCTGTACCAGTACGAAGGTAAAGTTAGCGTCAATTCAATATCCTGAATTAATTAATTTCAAGAACTGAGAACAAATTTCTGAGAAAACCAACGGCCATTTTTCCTGGGGGAAAAAAAGATAGCAGATTTAAACAATTGAAAATCATGGAAAGTGAGAGAGTTTCAATCAAGAGCCGAATGAGGGAGGGAGAGCGACGGACTGCTGAGAGAGAGAGAGAGAGAGAGAGAGAGAGAGAGAGAGAGAGAGAGAGAGAGAGAGAGAGAGAGAGAGAGAGAGAGAGAGAGAGAGAGAGAGAGAGAGAAAGAGAGAGCGACGGACTGCTGAGAGAGAGAGAGAGAGCGACGGACTGCTGAGAGAGAGAGAGAGAGAGAGAGAGAGAGAGAGAGGGAGAGAGAGAGGGGGAGAGAGAGAGAGAGCGCGAGAGAGAGAGAGCGCGAGAGAGAGAGAGAGAGAGAGAGAGAGAGAGAGAGAGAGAGAGAGAGAGAGAGAGAGAGAGAGAGAGAGAGAAAGAGAGAGAGAGCGACGGACTGCTGAGAGAGAGAGAGAGGTAGAGCGACGGACTGCTGAGAGAGAGAGAGAGAGAGAGAGAGAGAGGGAGAGAGAGAGGGGGAGAGAGAGAGAGCGCGAGAGAGAGAGAGCGCGCGAGAGAGAGAGCGACGGACTGCTGAGAGAGGGAGAGAGAGAGAGAGCGAGAGAGAGAGAGAGGGAGAGGGGGAGAGGGAGAGAGAGAGAGAGAGAGAGGTAGAGTGACGGACTGCTGAGCGAGAGAGAGAGAGAGAGAAAGAGAGAGAGAGAGAGGGAGAGGGGGAGAGGGAGAGAGAGAGAGAGAGAGAGGTAGAGTGACGGACTGCTGAGCGAGAGAGAGAGAGAGAGAGAAAGAGAGAGAGAGATACCTTTGTTGACCTCCTCCTGTGTGAAGCTCTTGACAGGTCCTTTAACAGCCACCTTGTCCTGTCCTCCTCTTTTAGAAAGATGTAGTGTTCCTACTGGAGGATCTTTGATGAGGATGTACCTCAGCTTCAGGCTGTCTGAGTCGGAATCTGATCCCTTCAGGTTCTGCTCAGTGATCTTAGACGCTGCGCCTGAGGGAAGAGATAACAGACACTCAGAAACAGCAGAATACAAGACTCTAGAATAGCATTTTGCTACACCCACAATAACATCTGCTAAACATGTGTATGTGACCAATAACATCTGCTAACCACGTGTATGTGACCAATAACACCTGCTAAACACGTGTATGTGACCAATAACATCTGTTAAACACGTGTATGTGACCAATAACATCTGCTAACCATGTGTATGTGACCAATAACATCTGCTAACCATGTGTATGTGACCAATAACATCTGCTAACCATGTGTATGTGACCAATAACATCTGCTAAACATGTGTATGTGAACAATTAGATTTTTGAATGCTATTTGCATCTTCTGTCCTGACTGCTTTGTTGGAGTTTGTTCCGGTTAACCAATTCCATATTAACATACTCTGAGTACACCAAACATCAGGAACACCTTCCTAATATTGAGTTGACCCCCCCTTCCCCCCCTTCGAGCAGTCTTCGGACTTTACAAGGTGTCGAAAGCATTCCACAGGATTGCTGGCCCGATATTGACTCCAATGCTTTGTGTCAAGTTGGCTGGATGTCCGTTGGGTGGTGGACCATTCTTGATACACACAGGAACCTGTTAAGGGTGAAAAACCCAGCAGCGTTGCAGTTCTTGACACACTCAAACCGGTGCGCCTGCCTGGCACCTACTACCATACCCCGTTCAAAGGCACTTAAATATATTGTTTTGCCCATGTGTCTACTGAATGGCACACATACGCAAACCAAGTCTCCAATTGTCTCAAGGCTTAAAAATCCTTCTTTAACCCGTCTCCTCCCCTTCATCTACACTGATTGAAGTGGATTTAACAAGTACCATCAATAAGGGATCATAGATTTACCCTCTATTCACCTGGTCAGTCTATGTCATGGAAAGAGCAGGTGTTCTTAATGTTTTGTATACTCATTGTATATATTCAGCTGCTTCCAGTCTGTCATTGCAACTCAATGTAAACCAAACCAACCCATCTTAGATGTTAGGTCCCCCTATATGAGGGACTTTGAGCGGTTGTGGACCGGTCCAGACTGACATTTTTGTGAACGGTGTAGAGTCCCGTGCCTTATAGTGGAAGAAATCCAACCTGTCTGCTCTCTGTTTCCACCCTGCAGAGCTGACTTGAAGTGTCAGGTTTCAGACCCCACATTAGCGCGTGTCACATTTTCTGTCCTATTCAGACAAAGAATCGATTTCTCTTCCGATGAGCGAGACAGCCCAGCTTGGGAGACGGCATCTGAACGGTAACAGTCTAGTTGCTGTGGTTCCATCTTGCTATGATATTCTCAGACGGATTTAAAGCTCTCAACATGAAAAAGAATACAAAATAATTTTCATAAAATGTAAAGAAGACCACTTTGTCTTGTTCACAGACGACCGAAATCACATCGTGCTTAAAGCTTAAAGTTTTAACGAACAGCACACATTTGAATGGTGTCTCTGCGCCGCTCAATGGACATTTAGGAGAAAATTATATTTCGTCAGTTATATGAAATAGTGCCAATAGTGTTCTGTCAATAAGTATGATCATTATTTATTTTACAGTTAAAAGAAATGTGAAATCTAATAGTGTTGTTTATAATTTGATTGATACTATATTTAGAAAACATGTCAGCCATTTCAAACCTATCGCCCCACATATATGATTTTGTAAAATATTTTCATAATATTTGTACTATGTATTTGAGCCTGTGTCCTCAAAAGTGAGTACACCTTAGCAATTTAAGAACTATTTTTCACCGAAAAGGTGAGTTCCAGAACTTTCTAAAACAATGCAACATTACCAGTCACTGTGTATGGCCATCCCATGAAGAGGCCATCCCATGAAGAGGCCATCCCATGAAGAGGCCATCCCATGAAGAATCATTACGTTTGGATATGTCTATTTAGGCGGGAAATCAACATTTTGTCCCATCATTCAAGCCTCCTTAACATCCCCCTTCTCAAACAACAGGCATGTCAACGACCCAACTCTCTCTCCTCCAGCCTTCTCCATACCTGCGGCCAGCTGCAGGCCTCTGTTAACTGTCACCCTTGGTCCTTCAGTCTTCCTGACGTCTATGGTGAAGGTGAGCCGCCCGGTGCTGGTGTGGATGCCGTCGGTCAGGGAGAAGGCTAGCTCATCACTGCCCCCGCTGGTCACATCAGGGGTGTACACCAGAAGCAGATCCAACACGTCCTGGTAGTTCAGATTGAAAGTGATTAGTCGATCGAGGGCATACGTATCGTTAACTCAGCTTTATTAACCTATTTATGTAACAAAATACAAAACAATTATTTGATTTATCAATGTCTTTCAGCAGAGATTAATTGATTAATCTGCCCTAGCACTCATCAAGTAATTGATTTCTTAAAACGTTGTGTTTGAACTCATCCCTACCTGGTAGGTGAATGTGGAACCCTGAGAAAGGACCCAACCGTTCTCCAGAGGCTGGGAGTAGAACTGACGTCTACGCAGCTTGCCTGAAAACAGGACCACGGTGGTACAGTTTGAGTATGTGGGGTTGCAGCTTGCCTGAAAACAGGACCACGGTGGTACAGTTTGAGTATGTGGGGTTGCAGCTTGCCTGAAAACAGGACCACGGTGGTACAGTTTGAGTATGTGGGGTTGCAGCTTGCCTGAAAACAGGACCACGGTGGTACAGTTTGAGTATATGGGGTTGCAGCTTGCCTGAACACAGGACCATGGGGGTACAGTTTGAGTATATGGGGTTGCAGCTTGCCTGAACACAGGACCATGGGGGTACAGTTTGAGTATGTGGGGTTGCAGCTTGCCTGAAAACAGGACCACGGGGGTACAGTTTGAGTATGTGGGGTTGCAGCTTGCCTGAACACAGGACCACGGGGGTACAGTTTGAGTATGTGGGGTTGCAGCTTGCCTGAACACAGGACCATGGGGGTACAGTTTGAGTATGTGGGGTTGCAGCTTGCCTGAAAACAGGACCACGGGGGTACAGTTTGAGTATGTGGGGTTGCAGCTTGCCTGAACACAGGACCATGGGGGTACAGTTTGAGTATGTGGGGTTGCAGCTTGCCTGAACACAGGACCATGGGGGTACAGTTTGAGTATGTGAGGTTGCAGCTTGCCTGAAAACAGGACCACGGGGGTACAGTTTGAGTATATGGGGTTGCAGCTTGCCTGAACACAGGACCATGGGGGTACAGTTTGAGTATATGGGGTTGCAGCTTGCCTGAACACAGGACCATGGGGGTACAGTTTGAGTATGTGGGGTTGCAGCTTGCCTGAACACAGGACCATGGGGGTACAGTTTGAGTATGTGGGGTTGCAGCTTGCCTGAACACAGGACCACGGTGGTACAGTTTGAGTATATGGGGTTGCAGCTTGCCTGAACACAGGACCACGGTGGTACAGTTTGAGTATGTGGGGTTGCAGCTTGCCTGAACACAGGACCACGGTGGTACAGTTTGAGTATGTGGGGTTGCAGCTTGCCTGAACTGAATGATAATAATAATAATGGTATGTGTGATTTATTCAGCAGAAGAACAGGGTAGATATATAAATAATATATCTAAGTGGTTAATATATTTTCATCCCAGGACGTAGAAAAGCCTTGAATCCGGGGAACTTGTGTCCCTGGCGTGCGCACCTGCCTGTGTGAGTCAATTAAGTATGTGTTTTGTGCTGGGCGATGTTGTTAAGCAAAGGCTATCTGGTAGACAGACAGGCAGGCAGACAGGCAGACAGGCAGACAGGCAGACAGGCAGACAGGCAGACAGGCAGCCAGGCAGAGAAACAGGAAGACAGACAGGCAGACAGGCAGGCAGGCAGTTAGACAGGAGAGGAGACAGTCAAAAGGACTGGGCCTCTATAGCCTCCATAGTGTGACAGGGGCTTTATGAGAGGGTTAATGTTGCTTGTACTGCCTGCAGGTTGTGAAGAATGGGTCAGTGCAGGGACCTGACAGTACAGGGAGAGTTAGAGGTAGGGATGGAGGGGTGGAGGGAGATGGAGGTATGGAGGGATGAGAGAGAATTAGAGGTAGGGATGGAGGGAGATAGGGGGATAGTTAGAGAGTAGAATGGGCCTGTGCATGGATCTGACAATAGAGGGAGAGTTAGATGGAGGGATGGAGGGGGAGTTAGAGGGAGGGACGGAGGGAGAGTTAGAGGGAGGGATGGAGGGAGGGGGAGTTAGAGGGAGGGATGGAGGGGGAGTTAGAGGGAGGGATGGAGGGAGGGAGAGTTAGATGGAGGGATGGTGGGAGAGTTAAAAGGAGGAATGGAGGGAGAGGTAGGGATGGAGGGAAGGAGAGTTAGAGGGAGGGATGGAGGGAGGGAGAGTTAGAGGGAGGGATGGAGGGGGAGTTAGAGGGATGGAGGGAGGGAGAGTTAGATGGAGGGTTGGAGAGTTAGAGGGATGGATGGAGGGAGAGTTAGAGGGATGGAGGGAGGGAGAGTTAGATGGAGGGATGGAGGGAGGGAGAGTTAGAGGGAGGGATGGAGGGAGAGTTAGATGGAGGGATGGAGGGAGAGTTAGAGGGAGGGATGGAGGGAGAGTTAGATGGAGGGATGGAGGGAGGGATGGAGGGAGAGTTAGATGGAGGGATGGAGGGTGGGGTGGAAGGAGAGTTAGAGGAAGGGATGGAGGGATGGAGGGAGAGTTAGATGGAGGGATGGAGGGAGAGTTAGATGGAGGGATGGAGGGAGAGTTAGAGGGAGAGTTAGATGGAGGGAGAGTTAGATGGAGGGATGGAGGGAGAGTTAGATGGAGGGAGAGTTAGAGGGAGGGATGGAGGGAGGGAGAGTTAGATGGAGGGATGGAGGGAGGGAGAGTTAGATGGAGGGATGGAGGGAGGGAGAGTTAGATGGAGGGATGGAGGGAGAGTTAGATGGAGGGAGAGTTAGAGGGAGGGATGGAGGGAGGGATAGAGGGATGGATGGAGGGAGAGTTAGATCGATGGAGGGATGGAGGGAGAGTTAGATGGAGGGAGAGTTAGAGGGAGGGATGGAGGGAGAGTTAGATGGAGGGAGAGTTAGAGGGAGGGATGGAGGGAGAGTTAGATGGAGGGATGGAGGGAGGGAGAGTTAGAGGGAGGGAGAGTTAGAGGGAGGGATGGAGGGAGAGTTAGAGGGAGGGATGGAGGGAGAGTTAGATGGAGGGAGAGTTAGAGGGAGGGATGGAGGGAGGGATAGTTAGAGGGAGGGATGGAGGGAGGGATAGTTAGAGGGAGGGATGGAGGGAGGGAGGGAGAGTTAGATGGAGGGAGAGTTAGAGGGAGGGAGGGAGAGTTAGATGGAGGGAGAGTTAGAGGGAGGCATGGAGGGAGAGTTAGAGGCCAATTGGACAGGGGAGAGGGCTGCATAAAAACCAACTGTGTCAGGCCGTTAGAGGTTCAAGCGCGTGTGTCTGTACCGTAGGCAGGTTGCTTGGTGACGGTGATGATGATGTCGTTGTCTGGTGTGTCTTGGTCCAGGACGTTGAGAGAGGAGTTAGTGATGACCACTCCTGAGTTTTCCTCCACCCGGACCCTGTTCACTGACACCACTGGCACCTTCTCCTCTTTACTCTGCTGCAGGGACACAAACGTGGGAAGATTAGCATGTTAGCATGTGGTCATTCTCAATCAGAGCGTTTTACCGGCCAAGACAACATCAATAAAACTATTGATAATCACTCCACTATCCTTAATAGTGACCTTATTCAACAGGCATCATAACATCTTAAAAGGAGTCATTGTAAATAAGAATTTGATCTTCTTGTCTAGTTAAATAAAGTTTCAATATAATAAAATAAAAAATACACACAATTGCAAGAATGTACACACACACACACACACACACACAAGCAAAGAGACGAGTGTAACCACAGACGCGCACGCACGCACGCACGCACGCACGCACGCACGCACGCACGCACGCACGCACGCACGCACGCACGCACGCACGCACGCACGCACGCACGCACGCACGCACGCACGCACGCACGCACGCACGCACGCACGCACGCACGCACGCACGCACGCACGCACGCACGCACGCACGCACGCACGCACGCACGCACGCACGCACGCACGCACGCACGCACGCACGCACGCACGCACGCACGCACGCACGCACGCACGCACGCACGCACGCACGCACACACACACACACACACACACACACACACACACACACACACACACACACACACACACACACACACACACACACACACACACACACACACACACACACACACACACACACACACACACACACACACACACACACACACATGGCTCTGTCAGGATCATCAATTCACCTCAAGGCCCTAGCAGACAAATTGACAACATGTTTATGGTGGGTGGGATTGTGGGAAAATACTACTACTGCTGCTGCTACTGACCTACTACATGTTTATGGTGGGTGGGATTGTGGGTAAATACTACTACTGCTGCTGCTACTGACCTACTACATGTTTATGGTGGGTGGGATTGTGGGTAAATACTACTACTGCTGCTGCTACTGACCTACTACATGTTTATGGTGGGTGGGATTGTGGGTAAATACTACTACTGCTGCTGCTACTGACCTACTACATGTTTATGGTGGGTGGGATTGTGGGTAAATACTACTACTGCTGCTGCTACTGACCTACTACATGTTTATGGCGGGTGGGATTGTGGGTAAATACTACTACTGCTGCTGCTACTGACCTACTACATGTTTATGGTGGGTGGGATTGTGGGTAAATACTACTACTGCTGCTGCTACTGACCTACTACATGTTTATGGCGGGTGGGATTGTGGGTAAATACTACTACTGCTGCTGCTACTGACCTACTACATGTTTATGGTGGGTGGGATTGTGGGTAAACACTACTACTGCTGCTGCTACTGACCTACTACATGTTTATGGTGGGTGGGATTGTGGGAAAATACTACTACTGCTGCTGCTACTGACCTACTACATGTTTATGGCGGGTGGGATTGTGGGTAAATACTACTACTGCTGCTGCTACTGACCTACTACATGTTTATGGCGGGTGGGATTGTGGGTAAATACTACTACTGCTGCTGCTACTGACCTACTACATGTTTATGGTGGGTGGGATTGTGGGTAAATACTACTACTGCTGCTGCTACTGACCTACTACATGTTTATGGCGGGTGGGATTGTGGGTAAATACTAATACTGCTGCTGCTACTGACCTACTACATGTTTATGGTGGGTGGGATTGTGGGTAAATACTACTACTGCTGCTGCTACTGACCTACTACATGTTTATGGTGGGTGGGATTGTGGGTAAATACTACTACTGCTGCTGCTACTGACCTACTACATGTTTATGGCGGGTTGGATTGTGGGTAAATACTACTACTGCTGCTGCTACTGACCTACTACATGTTTATGGCGGGTGGGATTGTGGGAAAATACTACTACTGCTGCTGCTACTGACCTACTACATGTTTATGGTGGGTGGGATTGTGGGTAAATACTACTACTGCTGCTGCTACTGACCTACTACATGTTTATGGTGGGTGGGATTGTGGGTAAATACTACTACTGCTGCTGCTACTGACCTACTACATGTTTATGGTGGGTGGGATTGTGGGTAAATACTACTACTGCTGCTGCTACTGACCTACTACATGTTTATGGTGGGTGGGATTGTGGGTAAATACTACTACTGCTGCTGCTACTGACCTACTACATGTTTATGGTGGGTGGGATTGTGGGTAAATACTACTACTGCTGCTGCTACTGACCTACTACATGTTTATGGCGGGTGGGATTGTGGGTAAATACTACTACTGCTGCTGCTACTGACCTACTACATGTTTATGGTGGGTGGGATTGTGGGTAAATACTACTACTGCTGCTGCTACTGACCTACTACATGTTTATGGCGGGTGGGATTGTGGGTAAATACTACTACTGCTGCTGCTACTGACCTATTACATGTTTATGGTGGGTGGGATTGTGGGTAAATACTACTACTGCTGCTGCTACTGACCTACTACATGTTTATGGTGGGTGGGATTGTGGGTAAATACTACTACTGCTGCTGCTACTGACCTACTACATGTTTATGGTGGGTGGGATTGTGGGTAAATACTACTACTGCTGCTGCTACTGACCTACTACATGTTTATG
>NC_052307.1:3310273-3336591 GCF_016432855.1 Salvelinus namaycush
TATGTACTGTATATGTAGTGTATATGTACTGTATCTGTAGTGTATATGTACTGTATCTGTAGTGTATATGTACTGTATATGTACTGTATATGTATTGTATATGTACTATATATGTACTGTATATGTACTGTATATGTACTGTATATGTACTGTATATGTACTGATATGTATTGTATATGTACTATATATGTATTGTATATGTACTGTTTATGTACTGTATATGTACTGTATATGTATTGTATTACTGTATATGTACTGCATATGTAGTGTATTACTGTATATGTACTGATATGTATTGTATATGTAGTGTATTACTGTATATGTACTGATATGTATTGTATATGTAGTGTATTACTGTATATGTAGTGTATTACTGTATATGTACTGATATGTATTGTATATGTAGTGTATTACTGCATATGTAGTGTATAACTGTATATGTACTGATATGTATTGTATATGTAGTGTATTACTGT
This sequence comes from Salvelinus namaycush, assembly GCF_016432855.1. Lineage (NCBI taxonomy): Eukaryota > Metazoa > Chordata > Actinopteri > Salmoniformes > Salmonidae > Salvelinus > Salvelinus namaycush. The sequence continues at coordinate 3,310,750 of NC_052307.1, forward strand.
ATATGTTCTGCATATGTAGTGTATTACCATATATGTACTGTATATGTATTGTATATGTAGTGTATTACTGTATATGTACTGATATGTATTGTATATGTAGTGTATTACTGCATATGTAGTGTATAACTGTATATGTACTGATATGTATTGTATATGTAGTGTATTACTGTATATGTTCTGCATATGTAGTGTATTACCATATATGTACTGTATATGTAGTGTATATCAAATAAAATAAAATCGAGCCCCTAAACTCAATGCAGTTTAAAAAAATATATGGTATGCTTGTATATGTAGTGTATTACTGTATATGTAGTGTATTACTGTATATGTAGTGTATTACTGTATATGTAGTGTGTATGTAGTGTATATGTAGTGTATTATTGTATATGTAGCGTATTACTGTATATGTAGTGTATATTAAGTGTATATGTAGTGTATATTAAGTGTATATGTAGTGTATACTTGTATATGTAGTGTATTACTGTATATGTAGTGTGTATGTAGTGTATATGTAGTGTATTATTGTATATGTAGCGTATTACTGTATATGTAGTGTATATTAAGTGCATATGTAGTGTATACTTGTATATGTAGTGTATTACTGTATATGTAGTGTATTACTGTATATGTAGTGTGTATGTAGTGTATATGTAGTGTATTATTGTATATGTAGCGTATTACTGTATATGTAGTGTATATTAAGTGTATATGTAGTGTATAATTGTATATGTAGTGTATTACTGTATATGTAGTGTATTACTGTATATGTAGTGTGTATGTAGTGTATATGTAGTGTATTATTGTATATGTAGTGTATTACTGTATATGTAGTGTATATTAAGTGTATATGTAGTGTATTACTGTATATGTAGTGTATTACTGTATATGTAGTGTGTATGTAGTGTATATGTAGTGTATTATTGTATATGTAGCATATATTAAGTGTATATGTAGTGTATAATTGTATATGTAGTGTATTACTGTATATGTAGTGTATTACTGTATATGTAGTGTGTATGTAGTGTATATGTAGTGTAGTATTGTATATGTAGCGTATTACTGTATATGTAGTGTATATTAAGTGTATATGTAGTGTATAATTGTATATGTAGTGTATTACTGTATATGTAGTGTGTATGTAGTGTATATGTAGTGTATTACTGTATATGTAGTATATATGTAGCGTATTACTGTATATGTAGTGTGTACGTAGTGTATATGTAGTGTACGTACTATTTATGTATTGTATTCATGTACCTCTGTATATATTTACATTGCGTTGCCTAGGACAATTTCCCCTTATGGGACAGATTTGATTTATTTTTATTTGTTTTACCTTTATTTAACTTGGCAAGTCAGTTAAGAACAAATTCTTATTTACAATGATGGCCTGCCCCAGCTAAACCCAGACGACGCTGGGCCAATTGGGTGACACCCTATGGGACTCCCAATCACGGCCGGATGTGATACAGCGGGATTCCGATATTGAATCTCCCATTCCTCTCAAAAATTGTATAAAAAGCTGTTGCGCAGCAACTCACTGCCTTCCTGAAGACAAACAATGTATACGAAACACTTCAGTCTGGTTTTAGACCCCATCATAGCACTGAGACTGCACTTGTGAAGGTGGTAAATTACCTTTTAAGGGCGTCAGACCGAAGCTCTGCATCTGTTCTCGTGCTCCTAGACCTTAGTGCTGCTTTTGATACCATCGATCACCACATTCTTTTGGAGAGATTGGAAACCCAAATTGGTCTACATGGACAAGTTCTGGTCTGGTTTAGATCTTATCTGTCGGAAAGATATCAGATTGTCTCTGTGGATGGTTTGTCCTCTGACAAATCAACTGTAAATGTCGGTGTTCCTCAAGGCTCCGTTTTAGGACCACTATTGTTTTCACTATATATTTTACCTCTTGGTGATGTCATTCGGAAACAAAATGTTAACTTTCACTGCTATGCGGACGACACACAGCTGTACATTTCGATGAAACATGGTGAAGCCCCAAAATTGCCCTCCCTGGAAGCCTGTGTTTCAGACATAAGGGAGTGGATGACGGCAAATGTTGTACTTTTAAACTCGGACAAAGCAGAGATGCTTGTTCTAGGTCCAAAGAAACAAAGTTGAATCTGACAATTAATCTTGATGGTTGTAAAGTCGTCTCAAATAAAACTGTGAAGGACCTCGGCGTTACTCTGGACCCTGATCTCTCTTTTGACGAACATATCAAGACTGTTTCAAGGACAGCTTTTTTCCATCTACGTAACATTGCAAAAATCAGAAACTTTCTGTCCAAAAATTATGCAGAAAAATTCATCCATGCTTTTGTCACCTCTAGGTTAGACTACTGCAATGCTCTACTCTACTTTACTAAATACATTTCAGTTAGTGCTAAACACGGCTGCTAGAATCTTGACTAGAACCAAAAAACTGGATCATATTACTCCAGTGCTAGCCTCTCTATACTGGCTTCCTGTTAAGGCAAGGGCTGATTTCAAGGTTTTACTGCTCGCCTACAAAGAATTACATGGGCTTGCTCCTACCTATCTTTCCAATTTGGTCATGCCGTACATACCTACACGTACGCTACGGTCACAAGACACAGGCCTCCTTACTGTCCCTAGAATTTCTAAGAAAACAGCTGGAGGCAGGGCTTTCTCCTATTGAGCTCCATTTTTATGGAATGGTCTACCTATCCATGTGAGAGACGCAGAATCGGTCTCAACCTTTAAGTCTATATTGAAGACTCATCTCTTCAGTAGGTCCTATGATTGAGTGCAGTCTGGCCCAAGAGTGTCTCCCGACCCCTCCTGTCTCAGCCTCTAGTATCTATGCTGCAGTTGTTTATGTGTCGGGGGGCTAGGGTCAGTCTGTTATATCTGGAGTATTTCTCCTGTCTTATTCGGTGACCTGTGTTAATTGAAGTATGCTCTCTCTAATTCTCTCTTTTTCTTTCTTTCTTTCTCTCTCTCTCTCGGAGGACCTGAGCCCTAGGACCATGCCTCAGGACTACCTGGCATGATGACTCCTTGCTGTCCCCAGTCCACCTGGCCGTGCTGCTGCTCCAGTTTCAACTGTTCTGCCTGCGGCTATGGAACCCTGTCCTGTTCACCGGACGTGCTACCTGTCCCAGACCTGGTTTCAACTCTCTAGAGACAGCAGGAGCGGTAGAGATACTCCTTATAATTGGCTATGAAAAGCCAACTGACATTTACTCCTGAGGTGCTGACCTGTTGCACCCTCTACAACCACTGTGATTATTTTTATTTGACCCTGCTGGTCACCTATGAACATTTCCTGAAACCAATATACACAGGCAGTTAGGAAAGCAAAGGCTAGCTTTTTCAAACGGAAATTTGCATCCTGTAGCACAAACTCCAAAAAGGTCTTGGACACAGTAAAGTCCATGGAGAATAAGAGCACCTCCTCCCAGCTGCCCACTGCACTGAGGCTAGGAAAGACTGTCACCACCGATAAATCCACGATAATTGAGAATTTCATCCCCATTTCTCCTTCACCCAAATACAGTGTCACGGTCGTGTGGAGAGGCGCAGCGTGAAGTTCCACATATTTATTTAAGCGAAACTTCCAAACAAAAGGAAACAAACAACGAACTGTGACATCAGAGGTGCTACATGCACTAACTCAAAACAATATCCCACACAGCAGGTGGAAACAGGGACACCTTTAAGTATGATCCCCAATTAGAGACAACGAACCTCAGCTGCCTCTAATTGGGAACCATACCAAGAGCACCAACATAGAAATAATTAACCTAGAACACCCCCTAGTCATGCCCTAACCTACTATACCAAGGGCTCTCCATGGTCAGAGCGTGACATACAGATAGCTGATGTTCTGAAAGAGCTGAAAAATCGTACCCCTACAAATCAGCAGGACTAGACAATCTGGACCCTGTCTTTCTAAAATTATCAGCCGAAATTGTTGCAACCCCTATTACTAGCCTTTCGTATCGTCTGAGATTCCCAAAGATTGGAAATCTGCCGTGGTCATTCCCCTCTTCAAAGGGGGAGACACTCTAGACCCAAACTGCTACAAACCTATATCGATCCTACCCTGCCTTTCTAAGGTCTTCGAAAGCCAAGTTAACAAACAGATCACCGTCCATTTCGAATCCCACCGTACCTTCTCCGCTATGCAATCTGGTTTCAGAGCTGGTCATGGGTGCACCTCAGCCACGCTCAAGGCCCCTAAACGATATCATAACCTCCATCGATAAAAGACAATACTGTGCAGCTGTATTCATAGACCTGGCCAAGGCTTTCGACTCTGTCAATCACCACATTCTTATCGGCAGACTCAACAGCCTTTGCTTTTTCAAATGACTGCCTCGCCTGGTTCACCAACTACTTCTCAGACAGAGTACAGTGTGTCAAATTGGGTTCAATTCTCGGGCCAACTCGTTTCTCTGTATACATCAATGATGTCGCTCTTGCTGCTGGTGATTCTCTCATCCACCTCTACGCAGACGATAACATTCTCTATACATCTGGCCCTTCTTTGGACACTGTGTTAACTAACCTCCAGACAAGCTTCAATGCCATACAACTCTCCTTCCGTGGCCTCCAACTGCTCTTAAATGCAAGTAAAACTAAATGCATGCTCTTCAACCGATAGCTGTCCGCACCTGCCCGCCCGTCCAGCATCACTACTCTTGGCAGTTCTGACTTAGAATATGTGGACATCTACAAATACCTAGGTGTCTGGTTAGACTGTAAACTCTCCTTCGACTCACATTAAGCATCTCCAATCCAAAATGAATCTAGAATCCGCTTCCTATTTCGCAACAAAGTCTCCTTCACTCATGCTGCCAAACATACCCTCATAAAACTGACTATCCTACCGAGCGTCAACTTCAGCAATGTCATCTACAAAATAGCTTCCAATACTCTACTCAGCACATTGGATGCAGTCTATCACGGTGCCATCCGTTTTGTCACCAAAGCCCCATATACTACCCTCCACCGCGACCTGTATGCTCTCGTTGGCTGGCCCTCGCTTCATATTCGTCGCCAAACCCACTGGCTCCAGGTCATCTATAAGTCTCTGCTAGGTAAAGCCCTGCCTTATCTCAGCTCACTGGTCACCATAGCAGCACCCACCCGTAGCACACGCTCCAGCAGGTATATTTCACTGGTCACCCCCAAAGCCAATTCCACATTTGGCCGCCTTTCTTTCCAGTTCTCTGCTGCCAATGACAAATGAATTGCAAAAATCACTGAAGCTGGAGACTCATATATTTTACTACCTTGCACTCCAGTATCTCTACTTGCACATTCAGCTTCTGCACATGAGTGTTTAATTGCTAAATTGTAATTATTTCGCCACCAAGGCCTATTTATTGCCTTACCTCCCTTATCTTACCTCATTTGCACACACTGTACATATACTTTTTTTTCCTATTGTGTTATTGACTGTATGTTTTGTTTATTCCATGTGTAACTCTGTGTTGTTGTTTGTGTCACACTCCTTTGCTTTATCTTGGCCAGGTCGCAGTTGTAAATGAGAACTCGTTATCAACTGGCCTACCTGGTTAAATAAAGGTGAAATATATTTATATTTTTTAAATTGAACATCTTGGCCATGTTCTGTTATAATCTCCACCCGGCACAGCCAGAAGAGGACTGGCCACACCTCATAGCCTGGTTCCTCTCTAGGTTTCTTCCTCGGTTTTGGCCTTTCTAGGGAGTTTTTCCTAGCCACCGTGCTTCTACACCTGCATTGCTTGCTGTTTGGGGTTTTAGGCTGGGTTTCTGTACAGCACTTTGAGATATCAGCTGATGTAAGAAGGGCTGTATAAATACATTAGATTGATTGATTGGAACCAGGGACTGTAGTGACGCCTCTTCCGCTGAGATGCAGTGCTGTAGACCACAGAGTCACTCGGGACATTATTCAATCCCCCCCCCCTCCCCCCCCCCCCCCCCCCCCCCCACACACACACACACACACACACACACACACACACACACACACACACACACACACACACACACACACACACACACACACACACACACCTCGTCCTATTGTGTTCTCAATGAAGCCATATTTGGGCACGCTGATCATCCAAACCAGCAGATCCTTGTTGGGTGTGTCCAGATCTGATACAATGATGTGATTGGTTGACAGCTGGACTCGTCCTCCTCCCTGGACCTAGAAATACACAACATAGACACTTGCATAACATTTCACATTGGGGTGAGAGGGCTTCTAGGGATAGTATGAAGTAGCCCCTAAATAGCTACTGATCTGAAGTAAGTTTAGTCCTTTCCAATCTAATCTTTACAGATAGGATTTTATAAGGTAACGCTGATCCTAGTTCTGTCCCCATAAGGGCAACGTCCACCCCAAGCTTCATTTGGCATGTAGTACATCTGATCCTGCCAGTCAACATTATTGAGCTGTATGATTCTGAATATAGACCACATTCCATAGAAATAGAATGACTAGAACTGACATCCCCATTCTATTACCAGTCAAAATGAATATAACTGACATCCCCATTCTATTACCAGTCAAAATGCAAGACTCCTTCACATCACGATGAACACGGCACCGGGTAGTGATGACGACTGACTATTTAAGTTATGTTATACAACCCTGGTGTTAGACACTCATACACACACACACACACACACACACACACACACACACACACACACACACACACACACACACACAGACAGACAGACAGACAGACAGACAGACAGACAGACAGACAGGCAAACAAGCAGGCAGACAGGCAGGCAGGCAGGCAGGCAGACAGACAGACAGACAAGCAGGCAGGCAGGCAGGCAGACAGGCAGACAAGCAGACAGACAGGCAGACAAGCAGGCAGACAAGCAGGCAGACAGGCAGACAAGCAGGCAGACAGGCAGACAAGCAGACAGACAGGCAGACAAGCAGGCAGACAGGCAGACAAGCAGACAGGCAGACAAGCAGGCAGACAGGCAGACAAGCAGGCAGACAGGCAAACAAGCAGGCAGACAGGCAAACAAGCAGGCAGACAGGCAGACAGGCAGACAGGCAGACAAGCAGGCAGACAGGCAGGCAGACAGGCAGACAAGCAGGCAGACAAGCAGGCAGACAGGCAGACAAGCAGGCAAACAAGCAGGCAGACAAGCAGACAGACAGGCAGGCAGGTAGACAGGCAGACAAGCAGGCAGACAGGCAGACAGGCAGACAGGTAGACAGGCAGACAAGCAGGCAGACAAGCAGGCAGGCAGACAGGCAGGCAGGCAGGCAGGCAGGCAGACAGTCAGACAGGCAGACAGGCAGACAGGCAGGCAGGCAGGCAGGCAAGCACACAGGGACGCACAAACACACGCAGCACACAGCGTTAGACACTGGTCGACTGAGCGTTGCATCAAACATATTGCCTTGTGTTGCTTCATCTGCTGCCGACCATCGATCTCTGCTCCATAGCAACTGTCTCTAAGCAAGCTGAGCCCTGGGAGGCGTGTGTACCTTAATGCCACTGCGGACAGTGACCATTGGAGGCTGTGTCTGCTTGGAGGTGATGGTGATGGTACACATCTGGTTGTCAAGGCGATTGTTTTCACCGTCGTAAACAATGAAATGGAAGATGTCTGTCACTGGTTGGTTTCCTGTCTCAAAGGAAGTGATGTACCTAACAGGAAGGAAGTTTCCGCAAAGTTAATCCGAAAACATAGCCTTCACGGAAAACAAACCAAAACAATAATAATTAGTTGGGTTTTTTAACGTCTAAGCTGATGCATAGTATCATCTTCTGGGTTATCAGTGCACTATCAGTGCATTATTGGTGCTTTATTAGTGCATTAACAATGCATTATCAGTGTATTAACAGTGCATTATCGGTGCTCTAGCAGTGCATTATTATTGCATCGTTAGTGCATTATTGGTGTATTACCAGTGTGTTATTGGTGTATTACCAGTGTGTTATTGGTGTATTATCAGTGTGTTATTGGTGTATTATCAGTGTGTTATTGGTGTATTACCAGTGTGTTATTGGTGTATTACCAGTGTGTTATTGGTGTATTATCAGTGTGTTATTGGTGTATTACCAGTGCGTTATCGGTGTATTATCAGTGTGTTATTGGTGTATTACCAGTGTGTTATTGGTGTATTACCAGTGCGTTATTGGTGTATTATCAGTGTGTTATTGGTGTATTACCAGTGCGTTATCGGTGTATTACCAGTGCGTTATTGGTGTATTATCAGTGTGTTATTGGTGTATTATCAGTGTGTTATTGGTGTATTGCCAGTGCATTAACAGTGAATTAGTATTACATTATTATTACATTATCATTGCATCCTCAGTGCCTCAGCAGTGCATTATTAGTGCATTAACAGTGTTTTAGATGTGCATTATCAGTGCATTATTATTGCACTATCATTGCATAATTATTGCATTATCGGTGCATTGTCAGTGCATTATTGTTATCAGTTGAAAAGTTGCAACATAGAAAGAGGTCATATAATATAAGATGATTATAAAACATTATAAACGGTTCATACATTACAAAGCGCTTATAACAAGTAATAATGTATTAAACCTGTTGGATTTAAAGGCCCAGGGCAGTCAAAAACATGATTTTCCCCCCTGTGTTTTATGTATATTTCCACACTATGAGGTTGGAATAATACTGTGAAATTGGGATCATTTTGATAATACCCTTTTAGTGTAATAAGAGCTGTTTGAAAAGACGGCTTGAAATTTCAGCCTGTATTGGTGGGATGGAGTTTTGGCCTGCCTGGTGACATCACCATGCGGTAAATTAGTTAATAGACCAATAAGAAAGAGAGTTCCAAACCTCTCTGCCAATAACAGAAAATGTTCTGTTTTTACCAACCCACTCCCAGACAGTCCTAGACAAATTCTAGCATGATCATTTACATTTTTTTAACAAGCAATTTTAGTTTCTTTTTGACCGTTTTAAAGGAAGACTCAGTTGAAAAATGACATCGCCACGAGCAGCACCACAGATATTGAGATGAGAGAGATGCTGGACTCACACAGTATCTGCTCATGTGCATGGGTTGACTTCACACTGCTGCAGTGTAGCGGGATCAAAACAGCAGTCGAGCATCACGCTTCAACACTCTTAGTTGTAGTCAGTATTCTGTTTACCTTCTGCATCTACGTCATGTCACTGAGTCGACCATCAACAAACCCTGGTTTAGGAAACCACTGTGAGGAGTACGGCCATGACACTTGATTTGGATGTGAGATTTAATTGACAACAACCACAGTAAGGTACATTGTTACCCAGAAAGGATTTGATTTTGAGATTAAAAAAACGCATTGGCCCTTTAACTAAAGTGTTACCAAATAATCTTATCACATTTTATAGTCTGAATTATGTCTATATCATGACCAAGTCTAAGAGGTTTCTAAACAGCTTCTACCCCCAAGCCATAAGACTCCTGAACATCTAGTAAAATGGCTACCCAGACTATTCACATTGCCCTCCTCTCCACACCACTGCCACTCTATGTTGTCATCTATGCACAGTCATCATAACATGTACATTTTTATTTAACCTTTATTTAACTAGGAAAGTCAGTTTAGAACAAATTCTTATTTTCAATGACGGCGGGTTAACTGCCTGTTCAGGGGTAGAACGACAGATCTTGACCTTGTCAGCTCGGGGGTTTGAACTTGCAACCTTTCGGTTACTAGTCCAACGCTCTAACCACTAGACTACCCTGCCGCCCCATGTACATACTAACCGGTGTCCCCGTACATTGACTCTGTACCGGCACCCCCCTGTATATATTGTTATTTTTTTCACTGCTTCTCTTTAATTACTTGTTACTTTAATCTTTTATTCTTATCTGAATTTTTTGAAACTGCACTGTCGGTTAGGGGCTCGTAAGTAAACATTTCACTGTAAGGTGAGATTGTATTGAACCTGTTGTATTCGGCGGATGTGACTAATAACATTTGATTTGATTTGATGACCAATGGGGGAATAGATTAGTGATTCCCCTCACACTAATATAACATTTTACACAAGACCTCCATAATCTCCCGAAAGGTACTAAATACATCTAAATATCCTCTGAATTCTCCCGTCGCAAAAAAACACCACTATAAAAACCTAATAAGCCCTTTAATAACTCGCGAAAGTTACCTGAATTAACTATCATATTTTCTAGTCCTCTACAATAAAACAGAGCAACATCCCATCTGCATGTTGTACTGCACAGAGCGTCAGTCTGCCAAGCTAATACAGGTGATTTAAACACAACCCCAGAGATGTTTCTCTGATATTATAACCGCCATCGAGGCTAATTAGTAGCAGTAAAGTTAATCAGAAGCACATTTTTGAGATAATGGTTTTTACATTTTGACACCTCTCAGAAGACCGTTGCGTTTGTGTGTGTGTGTGTGTGTGTGTATGTGTATGTGTGTGTGTGCGCGTGCGTGCGGGCGTGAGTCTCGCATGTGGTTTGTATTTAACGTTCGCTAATTAGACTTGCTAATTGAGCTTAGCCGTATCCCATATATCGTCACTTAAACACAATAAATATTTTTCTACCGTTTCTAATTTGTAGCCAGGATTTTACACAGCCCTCAGAGGGAGAATATTGATGTTTTTTTTAGCAGTTACACTCTAAGGAGTGATGGAAAGAAGAAGCCATTACTTTTACCGAAGACTCTCGGCTAGATCGTTACTGCAGACCTAAATGAGAATTGTTCTCAATTAAATAACCTGGGTCGCTTAAATCTAAATGAGATAGAAATAAATATCTACCCCGGCAGAGGACATATCGTCTCAATAATTCCTGCAATAACAACAGAGGAGCCTGGTAGGAATGGATTCCAAGAATGTGAGATTATTATTAGAAGGCTTTCACTACATCATAACGGTCCAAAGTGGATCTCCATCTCCTTCATCTGAAGAAGTGCACAACAGAATTTACATTTGAACCTGTCCGGACTCTTACAGATCAGTGCAGATGAGGGGAAAAGGAAACAGGAAGCTACTTTAGATTACTTAGATGTACCGGTTAGTTTCAGATGTCTCTTACCTGATCCTGTGTTTGTTGATCTCTCTCTCTCTCTCTCTCTCTCTCTCTCTCTCTCTCTCTCTCTCTCTCTCTCTCTCTCTCTCTCTCTCTCTCTCTCTCTCTCTCTCTCTCTCTCTCTCTCTCTCTCTCTCTCTCTCTCTCTCTCTCTCTCTCTCTCTCTCTCTCTCTCTCTCTCTCTCTCTCTCTCTCTCTCTCTCTCTCTCTCTGTCTCTCTCTGTCTCTCTCTGTCTCTCTGTTTGTGTGTGAAAGTGTATATGTCTCTACCTGATCCGGTGTTTGTTGATGTCGTCCATGGTGAAAGAGGAGTACTGTGTCATCTCCTGCTCTGAGTCTGACCCTGTCCTGGTCAGGATGCCGTACATAGGAACTGACACCAGCTGAATACGTATCTTCTCATCTGGAGAGGTGTCGCTCTGCAAAAAAATATGATCACATAATTCATATCACACTATCACCAATGTTCCCTGAAATATTTTAGGGCCACTGAGCAAAATTTGAGGTCTTGTGCTGCGGGAAACTTGAATGTTGTGAGAATGTACCAGTGCCTTTACAGTGAACACTGAGGATGCACCCGTGCAGTAACAGACAGTATACAAAAGGCTATTGTGGCTGTTTGGGCATAATGTAGGCCTACCAACAAAACCAAAGAAGCAAATCACATAACATTTTCACATGGTAGCCTATATGTGGTGTTCAACGCAGGCCGATATTACATGAGACTTAAAAAAAAACGTTTTTACATTACGAAGGGCTTGACATGAATGAATGATGTTTTAGTTTTACTTGGTCTGTAACACCATGGAGACTGTACAAATGCATTGTATTGTGTTTTATGATGCAAGAAACCACTTTAACTAATAAAATGAATTATTATAACCAAACAGAGAATTAGACAAGGTAGGCTACCCCACTGTCTATTACCTTATTTGCATATTTAAGCCTGTCTCAAAATACAACACTGCTCCTTTAATTAAAACAAGCTTTTTTCCTGAGTGGCTTTTCAAAGGCAGCCTGCAGGTTGTGTGCTCTTGTAGGAAGCAGTCACTCTCCATTGCTGACCTATACTTACCTATAAATGGGCTAATAACTCACTGACCATATAACCCAGGTGTGTGTACTAACCATATAACCCAGGTGAGTGTACTAACCATATAACCCAGGTGAGTGTACTAACCATATAGCCCAGGTGAGTGTGTACTAATCATATAGCCCAGGTGAGTGTACTAACCATATAGCCCAGGTGAGTGTGTACTAACCATATAGCCCAGGTGAGTGTACTGACTATATAGCCCAGGTGTGTGTACTAACCATATAGCCCAGGTGAGTGTACTAACCATATAACCCAGGTGAGTGTACTGACCATATAGCCCAGGTGAGTGTGTACTAACCATATAGCCCAGGTGAGTGTACTAACCATAAAGCCCAGGTGAGTGTACTAACCATATAGCCCAGGTGAGTGTACTAACCATATAGCCCAGGTGAGTGTACTAACCATATAGCCCAGGTGAGTGTACTAACCATATAGCCCAGGTGAGTGTACTAACCATATAGCCCAGGTGAGTGTGTACTAACCATATAGCCCAGGTGAGTGTACTAACCATATAGCCCAGGTGAGTGTACTAACCATATAGCCCAGGTGAGTGTACTAACCATATAGCCCAGGTGAGTGTACTAACCATATAGCCCAGGTGAGTGTGTACTAACCATATAACCCAGGTGAGTGTACTAACCATATAGCCCAGGTGAGTGTACTAACCATATATTCCAGCTGAGTGTACTAACCATATAGCCCAGGTGAGTGTACTAACCATATAGCCCAGGTGAGTGTACTAACCATATAGCCCAGGTGTGTGTACTAACCATATAGCCCAGGTGAGTGTACTAACCATATAGCCCAGGTGAGTGTACTAACCATATAGCCCAGGTGAGTGTACTAACCATATAGCCCAGGTGAGTTTACTAACCATATAGCCCAGGTGAGTGTACTAACCATATATCCCAGGTGAGTGTACTAACCATATATCCCAGGTGAGTGTACTAACCATATAACCCAGGTGAGTGTACTAACCATATAGCCCAAGTGAGTGTGTACTAACCATATAACCCAGGTGTGTGTACTAACCATATAGCCCAGGTGAGTGTACTAACCATATATCCCAGGTGAGTGTGTACTAACCATATAGCCCAGGTGAGTGTACTAACCATATAGCCCAGGTGAGTGTACTAACCATATAGCCCAGGTGAGTGTACTAACCATATAGCCCAGGTGAGTGTACATACCTAAGGGAAGTCTGAGACGGGAGCCGTATGGTTAGTGAAGAAAGTCCCATTGCAAATGTACGGTCCCTTACCTGACGTCTTGCGACGTCGCAGAAAATCGCGGACGGCGTCGGGCCGTGGGCGGCGGAGAGCTCTTTCAGGAAGTCACCCCAAAAAACGTCTCGGACTTTCGGTTTCCGTTTTATAAAAATGACAAATTTTTGACTTTTTTCCGCATTCTCGAAAATTCCCACAAGGGGGAAAATAAATCATATTGCAAGCGCACGAGTACGTGGCAAACGAGCGCGGCCTTTTCTCCTAAACTGAAAATATTTCGAAGACGAAACTCGGCGAGCGTAGGTTTGGAGTAATGGGCAGTTGGCCCCGAACGAGATGGCGTCGAGACCTCGGCGCTTTTTGAGTTATGGCCATTTTTCTGGGATTAAAGGGTTAAAACGCAAGTAGGGTGCTAATTTGACCGCTTCATGTCAAAGTACATAAGCATACGGTGTCAGGAAAAAAAGAACCAGCATTTTATCTATCGTAATTTAAGAGAAAATGTACATTGACCGTTTGGTGATGTTCACAAAGAGGAATTTTTTTTTCAAAAAAATCACAGATCCAGTTGCAGTGTGTTCAGACGTACATTTTTAAAGTGGGTCTCGATGCTCTGCGAGAATCCTGTGATTTTATATGATTTTATGAAATAACACACACTCATTTAACCCTCTTTAAATAAGTCAGTTCTTAACATAAAGACTTAAAACTCAATATTATATAAGAGCCTACCCCAAGGAGGGTATGTGTTCACTTTCAGCTTCCTATGTCAACTGGAAGTACCTTAAAATGGTGCCATAGGGTCAGGTTTGAAGGGTAATAAGGTCAGATCTTTTCAAAACTTCACTTGTGTGATTAGACAACCCTCATGAACTGTAATCAGTCATTTCTCCCAACAGATGTCAAAGAAAAGCTCTCTCACACAAACACACACACACAAAAAGCTATGATGGAGTGAAAAAGTACGGTGCTTAAAGACACACAAAGCCTGCAATGGCATTACTATTATCTCCAGGCCGTGCCGAGTTCAACGAGATGCCCCGCTTGACCGTAGCTCGCTCGGTCTGAGCGCAGCGACCGTTACAAGAAGACGGACACGAATGACCCTTTGACCTCAATGTCAATTTTATTTGCTTTTGGGAGACAGAGAGAGAACCGTTAAGGTTAGAAGCACAATTTCACCTCAGGAACAATCCTAAGGTCCTCCCGATCTGTGCAAGCCTAACCTTGACCTTGTGGCATTAACCCTTAACAGTTAAAAGCTGGTGTTTACATCAAACAATTTACAATGACATATCGCCCCATAGGAATACATTGACTGCACCTCTCAATTCAACCTGAAGCCTATGTGGGTTATGAATGTCTTATGAACCTGTCTTTGATGTCAGTCCATCAGGCCACCATGAGGTCTACCTGTGTCGATTCTAAGCTTCCTGGAGCAACCAGAAGTGGTTAAATCACCCTAAAAGTGTTTGCCATAGCCAACCTGCAGTTTGAGAGAAATAGTGCATTCAGCCCTATGTAAATCAGTCATTTTTTAACATACAGACTTAAAACTCAGGATTCTGTAACAGCCTACTCCAGTGATGATATGTGTTTATTTATAGCTTCCTGTGACAAACGGAAGTGCCATAACTGGTGTCAAATGGGCTGTTTCGAAGGGTTAAAAATGTCAAATCTTTCCAAAACTTCATATATGTGAATAGACAACCCTCATGAACTGTAAATCAGTCCTTCATCCCATCAGATTAAAAAAAATAAAAATACACACCGACACAGAAATGATGGAGGGACACACTGAGGGGCTAAGAGGCAGACAGTGCCTGCAGTAGTTACTTTTGTTCCAACTTTTAAAGAACCGTCAGACCTAGAGTTCTGAAATTTTACAAACCTGTTCTAGACCTCAGGTCGATTGTGCACGGTGAATTATATGACTCTAGAAGGTTCTCGGATCGATAAAAAGCCTCGTGTATTTGCCATGTTTTCAATTCATTTTGACCTCAACGAAACGGACGACCTTTAGAAAAGTCCCAGAGTCTCAAGACTAGGTGCGTTGAAACCGGCTCGGCCCATAGAGACAGACCCCAACGAGCCTGTTTGATTGCTCATTCAAGGACCCCGTAGCAAGGCAATGAAAAAAGTGGAATTTCAGCACCAATTAGGGTTTTGCTCGGGCACCGAATGACCTATCGAGCCGAAACTTGGGATTCGAGGTCGCTTCACATAGGGCTAAACATAATGTGTGAACTGGACCCGCAGCTAGAACATAACTACGTATTATTTGTTTTATTATGGTTTAAATAGAAGGCGCTGTGAATTTTGGGCCTGCTCTGAAATATGTTATAGTTGGCATCTAAAGGAGTTGGAAAAAGTGAGTTTGGAGTCAGATGGTATCAGTTTGGTGTCTGAAAATATCTATTTGACTGATGGACACTGACTTGCTCGTTGACTTTTGTACATTTGCAATATGTTTCAACGGGGAGGTACCATGAGGAAAAAGCGACATGATGAAATTTCACGAAACGAGCGATGGAGAGGAACCACTATCACTGCCCGGCCATCCTGAGGTCATCAGACCGTTGACTTTTGCATTTCTAAAGTATTTAAGAGAATGTACGTTACATTTGCAATATGATTCAACATCACATCATATTGCAAATGCACGTTACATTTGCAATATGATGTGATGTTGAATCATATTGCAAATGTAACGTGCATTCTTTAAATACTTTAGAAATACAAAAGTCAACGTCCTGATGACCTCAGGATGGCCGGGCAGTGATAGTGGTTCCTCTCCAACGCTCGTTGCGTGAAATTTCATCATGTCGCTTTTTCCTCATGGTACCTCCCCGTTGAAACATATTGCAAATGTACAAAAGTCGACTAGCAAGTCAACTAGCAAGTGTCAACAAAAGTCAACTAGCAAGTGTCCATCAGTCAATTGGATATTTTCAGACACCAGACTGATACCATCTGACTCCAAACTCACTTTTTACAACTCCTTTAGAAGCCAACTATCACATATTTCAGAGCAGGCCCAAAATTCACAGCGCCTTCCATGAATGCACCAAAATAGCATTCTGAAATCACCACTAAAATGACATCACCATATTCTCCAGGCCGTGCCGAGTTCAACGGGATGCCCCGCTTGACCGTAGCTCGCTCGGTCTGAGCGCAGCGACCGTTACAAGAGAACGGACACAAATGACCTTTTGACCTCAATGTCAATTTCATTTGCTTTTGGGACACAGAGAGAGAACCGTTAAGGTTAGAAGCACAATTTCACCTCAGGAACAATCCTAAGGTCCTCCCGATTTGTGCAAGCCTAACCTTGACCTTGTGCCATTAACCCTTCACAGTTAAAAGAAGGCGTTTACATCAAACATTTTACAATGACATTTCGCCCCATAGGAATACATTGACTGCTCCTCTAAATTCAACCTGAAGCCTATGTGGGTTATGAATGTCTTATGAACCTGTCTTTGATGACAGTCCATTAGGCCACCATGAGGTCTACCTGTGTCGATTCTAAGCTTCCTGGAGCAACCGGAAGTGGTTAAAATCACCCTAAAAGTGTTTGCAATAGGCACCCTGCAATTTGAGAGAAATAGTGCATTCAGCCCTATGTAAATCAGTCAATTTTTAACATATAGACTTAAAACTCAGGATTCTGTAACAGCATACTCCAGTGAGTATATGTGTTTACTTACAGCTTCCTGTGCCAACCGGAAGTGCCATAATTGGTGTCAAATGTGCTGTTTTGAAGGGTTAAAAAAGTCAAATCTTTCCAAAACTTCATATTTGTGATTAGGCAACCCTCCTGAACTGTAAATCAGTCATTAGTCCCATCAGATTTCAAAGAAAAATTTACACACCCAAACAGAAATGATGGAGGGACACCCTGAGGGGCTAAGAGGCAGACAGTGCCTGTGGTAGTTACTTTTGTTCCAACTTTTAAAGAACCGTCAGACCTAGAGTTCTGAAACTTTGGAAACCTGTTCTAGACCTCAGGTTGATTGTGCATGGTGAGTTATGTGGCTCTAGAAGGTTCTCAGACCGATAAACAGCCTCGTGTATTTGCTATGTTTTCAATTCATTTTCAGCTCAACGAAACTGACAACATTTAGAAAAGTCCCAGAGTCTCAAGACTAGGTGCATTGAAACCGGCTCGGCCCATAGAGTCAGACCCCAACGAGCCTGTTTGATTGCTCATTCAAGGACCCCATAGCAAGGCAATGAAAAAAGTGGATTTTCAGCACCAATTAAGGTATTGCTCGGGCACCGAATGACCTATCGAGCCGAAACTTGGGATTCGAGGTCGCCTCACATAGGGCTAAACATAATGTGAGAACTGGACCCGCAGCTAGAACATAACTACGTATTATTTGTTTTATTATGGTTTAAATGGAAGGCGCTGTGAATTTTGGGCCTGCTCTGAAATATGTTATAGTTGGCTTCTAAAGGAGTTGGAAAAAGTGAGTTTAGTGTCAGATGGTATCAGTTTGGTGTCTGACAATATCCAATTGACTGATGGACACTGACTTGCTAGTTGACTTTTGTGCATTTGCAATATGTTTCAACGGGGGGGTACCATCACCAAAATCGACATGATGAAATTTCCACGCAACGAGCGATGGAGAGGAACCACTAACACTGCCCGGCCATCCTGAGGTCATCAGGACGTTCAATTTTGTATTTCTAAAGTATTTAAAGAATGCACGTTACATTTGCAATATGATTCAACACATCATATTGCAAATGTAACACTGTGTGTTATGTTTGCAATATGATTCAACACATCATATTACAAATGTAACACTGTGTGTTATGTTTGCAATATGATTCACCACATCATATTGCAAATATAACAGTGTGTGTTTGCAATATGATTCAACAGTGTGTTATGTTTGCAATATGATGTGATGTTTTTCACTGTTGAATCATATGCAAATGTAACGTGCATTCTTTAAATAAACCCTATGTGGGTTATGAATGTCTTATGAACCTGTCTTCAATGACAATCCATCAAGCCACTATGAGGTCTACCTGTGTTGATTCTAAGCTTCCTGGAGCAACCGGAAGTGATAAAATCACCCTAAAAGTGTTTTACCCAACCAGCAGTTTGTGATATATACTGCATTCAACCCTGTGTAAATCAGTCAGTTCTTAACGTATAGACTTAAAACTCAGGATTCTGTAAAAGCATACCCCGATCAGGATAGGTGTTTACTTATAGCTTCCTGTGCCAACCGGAAGTGCCTTAAAATGGGGTCATAGGTGCTGTTTCAAAGGGTTAAAAAAGTCAGATCTTTCCAAAACTTTAAGTGTGTGATTAGGCAACCCTCATGAAGTGTAAATCAGTCATTTCTCTAATCAGATGTCAAAGAAAAGCTCACACACACACACACAGACACACACAGCAAGGATGGAATGAAAAAGTATGGTGCTTAAAGACACACAGAGCCTTAAATGCTTTTAGGGGGGATCCAGACTTCCATACCCGCTCTGGGAGCACTATACTACGGGCAAAAATCAATGGGTGCTGGCCTGAGTGATTTATGGAGGTTTTCAAAAAAAGTCAAAAAATATTCTGTTTCATGTTTTGGGTTACCACACACGATTTTCAATACAGTTTTAAATGCTTCATTTTGGCCTTTAAAAAAAGAAGTTATTTTCGACTATGAAGGGGGTGATACGTTTTTTCCAAATTTTTGACATTTTTTACTTCCTATGAAATCACATTCCAAATGCACAAAACATATTCCTTAAGTACAAGTAAACATTTATAAAAAATTATGATAATAAAATGTGACTAAAGTACTTTCATACAGTTCTTACACATGTGTAATTGACATAAAACTCGAAAGAATTTCGAAAAACGGTCCAGAAAGCACTTTTTTAAAGGGGGTGATATGTTTTTTCCAAATTTTTGACATTTTTGACTTATGACTTTTGACTTCCTATGAAATCACATTCCAAATGCACAAAACAAATTCCTTAAGTCCAAATAAAAATGTCCTAAAAATTATGTTAATAAAATTTGACAAAAGTATTTTCATACAGTTCTTACACATGTGTAATTGACATAAAAATTGAAAGAATTTCGAAAAACGGTCCAGAAAGCACTTTTTTAAAGGGGGTGATACGTTTTTTCCAAATTTTTGACATTTTGACTTTTGACTTTTGACTTCCTATGAAATCACATTCCAAATGCACAAAACAAATTCCTTAAGTCCAAATAAAAATGTACAAAAAATTATGTTAATAAAATTTGACAAAAGTATTTTCATACAGTTCTTACACATGTGTAATTGACATAAAACTCGAAAGAATTTCGAAAAAAGGTCCAGAAAGCAATTTTTTAAGGGGGTTATAAGTTTTTGCCAAAACTTTCAAAATCTCAAAATTTTACTCTTGGGTCTTGACTTGCGTTACAAAAGGCCTATGAAAAATTTAGATAGAAAACACTCGCCCACTATAGGATTTTTGGGGTGTTACACAGCTCATTTACAATATGGCATTTGCCATCAACTTTGGACGAAACAGCGCCGGATGTAATGTGAAATCCCACACAATCCCATTGTGTATATGGTCCGCTCGGTGCCAATAAGTTGCCATGTTATTTTGTACAATTGAGGGGGGAGTTCCCTTACTAACCATATAGCCCAGGTGAGTGTACTAACCATATAGCCCAGGTGAGTGTACTAACCATATAGCCCAGGTGAGTGTACTAACCATATAACCCAGGTGAGTGTACTAACCATATAGCCCAGGTGAGTGTACTAACCGTATAGCCCAGGTGAGTGTACTAACCATATAGCCCAGGTGAGTGTACTAACCATATAGCCCAGGTGAGTGTACTAACCGTATAGCCCAGGTGAGTGTACTAACCATATAGCCCAGGTGAGTGTACTAACCATATAGCCCAGGTGAGTGTACTAACCGTATAGCCCAGGTGAGTGTACTAACCATATAGCCCAGGTGAGTGTACTGACCATATAGCCCAGGTGAGTGTACTAACCATATAGCCCAGGTGAGTGTACTAACCATATAGCCCAGGTGAGTGTACTAACCATATAGCCCAGGTGAGTGTACTAACAATATAGCCCAGGTGAGTGTACTAACCATATAACCCAGGTGAGTGTACTAACCATATAGCCCAGGTGAGTGTACTGACCATATAGCCCAGGTGAGTGTACTAACCATATAGCCCAGGTGAGTGTACTAACCATATAGCCCAGGTGAGTGTACTAACCATATAGCCCAGGTGAGTGTACTAACCATATAGCCCAGGTGAGTGTACTAACCATATAGCCCAGGTGAGTGTACTAACCATATAGCCCAGGTGAGTGTACTAACCATATAGCCCAGGTGAGTGTACTAACCATATAACCCAGGTGAGTGTACTAACCATATAGCCCAGGTGAGTGTACTAACCATATAACCCAGGTGAGTGTACTAACCATATAGCCCATGTGAGTGTACTAACCATATAACCCAGGTGAGTGTACTAACCATATAGCCCAGGTGAGTGTACTAACCATATAGCCCAGGTGAGTGTACTAACCATATAGCCCAGGTGAGTGTACTAACCATATAGCCCAGGTGAGTGTACTAACCATATAGCCCAGGTGAGTGTACTAACCATATATCCCAGGTGAGTGTACTAACCATATATCCCAGGTGAGTGTACTAACCATATAACCCAGGTGAGTGTACTAACCATATAGCCCAGGTGAGTGTGTACTAACCATTTAACCCAGGTGTGTGTACTAACCATATAGCCCAGGTGAGTGTACTAACCATATATCCCAGGTGAGTGTGTACTAACCATATAGCCCAGGTGAGTGTACTAACCATATAGCCCAGGTGAGTGTACTAACCATATAGCCCAGGTGAGTGTACTAACCATATAGCCCAGGTGAGTGTACTAACCATATAGCCCAGGTGAGTGTACTAACCATATAGCCCAGGTGAGTGTACTAACCATATAGCCCAGGTGAGTGTACTAACCATATAGCCCAGGTGAGTGTACTAACCATATAGCCCAGGTGAGTGTACTAACCATATAACCCAGGTGAGTGTACTAACCATATAGCCCAGGTGAGTGTACTAACCGTATAGCCCAGGTGAGTGTACTAACCATATAGCCCAGGTGAGTGTACTAACCATATAGCCCAGGTGAGTGTACTAACCGTATAGCCCAGGTGAGTGTACTAACCATATAGCCCAGGTGAGTGTACTAACCATATAGCCCAGGTGAGTGTACTAACCGTATAGCCCAGGTGAGTGTACTAACCATATAGCCCAGGTGAGTGTACTAACCATATAGCCCAGGTGAGTGTACTAACCATATAGCCCAGGTGAGTGTACTAACCATATAGCCCAGGTGAGTGTACTAACCATATAGCCCAGGTGAGTGTACTAACCATATAGCCCAGGTGAGTGTACTAACCATATAGCCCAGGTGAGTGTACTAACCATATAGCCCAGGTGAGTACTAACCCATATAAGCCCAGGTGAGTGTACTAACCATATAGCCCAGGTGAGTGTACTAACCATATAGCCCAGGTGAGTGTACTAACCATATAGCCCAGGTGAGTGTACTAACCATATAGCCCAGGTGAGTGTACTAACCATATAACCCAGGTGAGTGTACTAACCATATAGCCCAGGTGAGTGTACTAACCATATAACCCAGGTGAGTGTACTAACCATATAGCCCAGGTGAGTGTACTAACCGTATAGCCCAGGTCAGTGTACTAACCATATAGCCCAGGTGAGTGTACTAACCATATAGCCCAGGTGAGTGTACTAACCATATAGCCCAGGTGAGTGTACTAACCATATAGCCCAGGTGAGTGTACTAACCATATAGCCCAGGTGAGTGTACTAACCATATAACCCAGGTGAGTGTACTAACCATATAGCCCAGGTGAGTGTACTAACCATATAGCCCAGGTGAGTGTACTAACCATATAGCCCAGGTGAGTGTACTAACCATATAGCCCAGGTGAGTGTACTAACCATATAGCCCAGGTGAGTGTACTAACCATATAGCCCAGGTGAGTGTACTAACCATATAGCCCAGGTGAGTGTACTAACCATATAGCCCAGGTGAGTGTACTAACCATATAGCCCAGGTGAGTGTACTAACCATATAGCCCAGGTGAGTGTACTAACCATATAGCCCAGGTGAGTGTACTAACCATATAGCCCAGGTGAGTGTACTAACCATATAGCCCAGGTGAGTGTACTAACCATATAGCCCAGGTGAGTGTACTAACCATATAGCCCAGGTGAGTGTACTAACCATATAGCCCAGGTGAGTGTACTAACCATATAGCCCAGGTGAGTGTACTAACCATATAGCCCAGGTGAGTGTACTAACCATATAGCCCAGGTGAGTGTACTAACCATATAGCCCAGGTGAGTGTACTAACCATATAGCCCAGGTGAGTGTACTAACCATATAGCCCAGGTGAGTGTACTAACCATATAGCCCAGGTGAGTGTACTAACCATATAGCCCAGGTGAGTGTACTAACCATATAGCCCAGGTGAGTGTACTAACCATATAGCCCAGGTGAGTGTACTAACCATATAGCCCAGGTGAGTGTACTAACCATATAGCCCAGGTGAGTGTACTAACCATATAGCCCAGGTGAGTGTACTAACCATATAGCCCAGGTGAGTGTACTAACCATATAGCCCAGGTGAGTGTACTAACCATATAGCCCAGGTGAGTGTACTAACCATATAGCCCAGGTGAGTGTACTAACCATATAGCCCAGGTGAGTGTACTAACCATATAGCCCAGGTGAGTGTACTAACCATATAGCCCAGGTGAGTGTACTAACCATATAGCCCAGGTGAGTGTACTAACCATATAGCCCAGGTGAGTGTACTAACCATATAGCCCAGGTGAGTGTACTAACCATATAGCCCAGGTGAGTGTACTAACCATATAGCCCAGGTGAGTGTACTAACCATATAGCCCAGGTGAGTGTACTAACCATATAGCCCAGGTGAGTGTACTAACCATATAGCCCAGGTGAGTGTACTAACCATATAGCCCAGGTGAGTGTACTAACCATATAGCCCAGGTGAGTGTACTAACCATATAGCCCAGGTGAGTGTACTAACCATATAGCCCAGGTGAGTGTACTAACCATATAGCCCAGGTGAGTGTACTAACCATATAGCCCAGGTGAGTGTACTACCATATAGCCCAGGTGAGTGTACTAACCATATAGCCCAGGTGAGTGTACTAACCATATAGCCCAGGTGAGTGTACTAACCATATAGCCCAGGTGAGTGTACTAACCATATAGCCCAGGTGAGTGTACTAACCATATAGCCCAGGTGAGTGTACTAACCATATAGCCCAGGTGAGTGTACTAACCATATAGCCCAGGTGAGTGTACTAACCATATAGCCCAGGTGAGTGTACTAACCATATAGCCCAGGTGAGTGTACTAACCATATAGCCCAGGTGAGTGTACTAACCATATAGCCCAGGTGAGTGTACTAACCATATAGCCCAGGTGAGTGTACTAACCATATAGCCCAGGTGAGTGTACTAACCATATAGCCCAGGTGAGTGTACTAACCATATAGCCCAGGTGAGTGTACTAACCATATAGCCCAGGTGAGTGTACTAACCATATAGCCCAGGTGAGTGTACTAACCATATAGCCCAGGTGAGTGTACTAACCATATAGCCCAGGTGAGTGTACTAACCATATAGCCCAGGTGAGTGTACTAACCATATAGCCCAGGTGAGTGTACTAACCATATAGCCCAGGTGAGTGTACTAACCATATAGCCCAGGTGAGTGTACTAACCATATAGCCCAGGTGAGTGTACTAACCATATAGCCCAGGTGAGTGTACTAACCATATAGCCCAGGTGAGTGTACTAACCATATAGCCCAGGTGAGTGTACTAACCATATAGCCCAGGTGAGTGTACTAACCATATAGCCCAGGTGAGTGTACTAACCATATAGCCCAGGTGAGTGTACTAACCATATAGCCCAGGTGAGTGTACTAACCATATAGCCCAGGTGAGTGTACTAACCATATAGCCCAGGTGAGTGTACTAACCATATAGCCCAGGTGAGTGTACTAACCATATAGCCCAGGTGAGTGTACTAACCATATAGCCCAGGTGAGTGTACTAACCATATAACCCAGGTGAGTGTACTAACCATATAGCCCAGGTGAGTGTACTAACCATATAGCCCAGGTGAGTGTACTAACCATATAGCCCAGGTGAGTGTACTAACCATATAGCCCAGGTGAGTGTACTAACCATATAACCCAGGTGAGTGTACTAACCATATAGCCCAGGTGAGTGTACTAACCATATAGCCCAGGTGAGTGTACTAACCATATAGCCCAGGTGAGTGTACTAACCATATAGCCCAGGTGAGTGTACTAACCATATAGCCCAGGTGAGTGTACTAACCATATAGCCCAGGTGAGTGTACTAACCATATAGCCCAGGTGAGTGTACTAACCATATACCCAGGTGAGTGTACTAACCATATAGCCCAGGTGAGTGTACTAACCATATAGCCCAGGTGAGTGTACTAACCATATAACCCAGGTGAGTGTACTAACCATATAGCCAGGTGAGTGTACTAACCATATAGCCCAGGTGAGTGTACTAACCATATAGCCCAGGTGAGTGTACTAACCATATAGCCCAGGTGAGTGTACTAACCATATAGCCCAGGTGAGTGTACTAACCATATAGCCCAGGTGAGTGTACTAACCATATAGCCCAGGTGAGTGTACTAACCATATAGCCCAGGTGAGTGTACTAACCATATAGCCCAGGTGAGTGTACTAACCATATAGCCCAGGTGAGTGTACTAACCATATAGCCCAGGTGAGTGTACTAACCATATAGCCCAGGTGAGTGTACTAACCATATAGCCCAGGTGAGTGTACTAACCATATAGCCCAGGTGAGTGTACTAACCATATAGCCCAGGTGAGTGTACTAACCATATAGCCCATGTGAGTGTACTAACCATATAGCCCAGGTGAGTGTACTAACCATATAGCCCAGGTGAGTGTACTAACCATATAGCCCAGGTGAGTGTACTAACCATATAGCCCAGGTGAGTGTACTAACCATATAGCCCAGGTGAGTGTACTAACCATATAGCCCAGGTGAGTGTACTAACCATATAGCCCAGGTGGTGTACTAACCATATAGCCCAGGTGAGTGTACTAACCATATAGCCCAGGTGAGTGTACTAACCATATAGCCCAGGTGAGTGTACTAACCACTATAGCCCAGGTGAGTGTACTAACCATATAGCCCAGGTGTGTTACTAACCATATAGCCCAGGTGAGTGTACTAACCATATAGCCCAGGTGTAGTGTACTAACCATATAGCCCAGGTGAGTGTACTAACCCATATAGCCCAGGTGATTGTACCAATATAGCCCAGGTGAGTGTACTAAC
>NC_052307.1:3336691-3422695 GCF_016432855.1 Salvelinus namaycush
GTAGCATCACACGATAGTAGACTACATTATTAGTAACGCACTACCATATAGGATACTAGCACTACATATGCCAGTAGGCGCATACACTACTAGTAGCACTACACTATCGTAGCACTAATTATAGTAGCACTACATTATAGTAAGTAGCAATACTTATAGTAGACCAACTACATATAGTAGCACTACAGTTTATAGAGCACTACATTATAGCCGACGCTACTACATATAGTATAGCAGCAACACCTACATTATAGTATAGTACGCATCTACATTATCATAGTCAGCACCAAATATAGCCTTATCACCTGTACGCAACTACATTCGATAGTATAGCTAGCACTACCATTATATGTATGTAGCACATACATCCTAGATTCGCACCTACTATTATAGTTATACTAGAACCTACATATAGCATACTAGCATCTACATTATAGTACAGAGCACCAAATACATTTATTAGCATACATTATAGTATAATATGCCCACTACATTATAGTCATACTAGCCTTACATTCATAGTATACTACGCAATTACTATTATAGCATTATACTAGCCCACTACAAGTATAGTTAGCACTACATTATAGTGATAGTAGCACTACATATATTAGCACTACCTTATATAGTAGACACTACCTACTAGTATTAGCTACTACGTATAGCACTACATATAATCTATTGCACTCACAGTATAGTACTAGCTCAGTAGAACACTACTATTTAGCACTATATATAGCACTACAGTATATAGCACTACATGACAGTTATACGTAGCACTACATTATAGTATGAGACTCATTTATAGTATAGTAGCACTACAGTATATAGGCACTACATTATAGTATATAGCATACATTATAGTATACTACACTACATATCAGTACTAGTAGCCTACATTATATTAGCACTACATTATATACTAGTAGCACTAATCTATATATAGCAAATACTATAGTATATTATGCAACTCCAGATATTAGTACACTAGCATTAGATTAGTAGCCTACAGGTATAGCACCTACATATAGCTTAGCACTACATCTTATAGTAAGCACTACGTTATGATCATTAGTATTAGTAGCACTCAGTATAGTATGCATCTACATTATAACGCTCATAAGTATCACTACACCTATAGTAGCCCTCACACGTATGATCTAGCACTACATTATAAGATAGTAGCACTAACAGTTATATTAGCACTACATTATAGTATAGTAGCACTACAGTATATTAGCGCTACCATATAGTATCATACATATATTAGGCATCTACATATAGTATATAGTAAATACGTATATATAGCACTACAGTTATAGCATACACTAAGAATCGCATACAATAAATAAAAAAATCTACCTGTATAGTAGCACTACAGTATGTAGCACTAACATTAAGTATAGTACACTTAGCATATAGTACATACATTAGCACTACTTATAATAGTAGCAACTCACAGTCAGACTCTATTAATAATTAAGAGTAGGATACCGTTTAGCTACATTACTATTAGCGTAATTAGCACTACATTATAGATAGTACCACTAAGTATAGTATCAGCTACTTATGCACTCTATAGTATAGCCACGCTCCATAGCATATATCACTACATATATTAGTAGCATAGCCATCCAGTCATTTTAGCACTTATCTGTAGTAGCATAATAGTGTCGCTACAGTATCATTACGCACTACATATAGTATAGAGTAAACTACAGTATATAGCACTACTTATGCCTAGCACTACTTATCAGTATTAGCACTACATATAGTAGCACCTACATTTCACCGTCTCAGTTACACTACATAGTGTGATCGCTAGACACTGCAAGATATTAGCATACTTTATACAGAAATAGCCTACAACCATTAGTAGACAACTAATAGCATCTACATTTAGTATCGTAGCATAGTACGTAATGCACTCACTTAGTCTCTCAGTATATTGCACCTTACAGTTATTAGCACTACATTATATTGAACTCAGTATTTAGTAGCACTACAGTATTTAGTAGTATAGTATAGCACAGCCAGTATACTAGATTATGTATGCTACCATATTATGAGTATAGTAGCACTACAGTATTTCAACTAATACAGTATTATCGTAGCCTAATATGTTATTTAGCACTAGTATCGATTGTAGTCACTACAGTAGATTATAGCACTACTTATATTAGATACATTATAGTAGCACTATCTAGTATACTTTAGCTACACTAGGCAGTTCACATCTACAGGTAGCACGCAGTATCACCATAGTGTCCTACACATTATTATTCATCAGATAGGCACTACAGTATCGCCTAAGTAGCACTTACCACCGTAAGTAGCACTCAACAGTATATTGAGCACTACATATATTCTAGTAGCACCAGTTAGATTAGTAGCACACACTTGCATAATTATAGTAAGTAGCCTACAGCATAGATTAGTAGCACTACTGTAAGTGACTACGTATATAGCACTATTTACAGTTAAGACTAGTATAGATTAAGTAGCACTTATAGTAGCACTCTCAGCTAATTAGCACACATATATCATTAGTAGCTCACACAGTATAGTAGACAGTTATAGGCACACAGTATAGATAGTCAGCCTACAGTTATTAGCACCACAATGTAGCTCCAGTTATAGTATAGTAGCTACAACAGTATAGTAGTAGCACTCACGCTAGTAGTATAGTAGCACTACAGTATAGTATTATCATAGTATACATCAGTGGAGCACACAGTAATTAGCAACAATTATACGCATAGTAGGCAACAGTATAAGATTAGTAGCACTACAGGTATATTGCACTACATTATAGTTTTATCGAGTAGACACAATAGCAATAAGCAACTTAGATTCAGCACTACAAGTTAGTAGATACGATTTAGTGTAGCACTACAGTATATTAGCAGCTACATTATAGTATAGGTAGCACTATCTTCAAGTCAGCACACATATATTAGACACTACATTATAGCTCACTAGTAGCACTACAGTATAGATTAGCAACTACAGTATATTAGCAGCTACATGTATAGTAAGCCTACAGTACATAGTAGCACTACATATTGATAGAGTAGTCACACTAGTTATCAGTATAGTAGCACTACAGTATAGTCAGCCACAGTATTAAGCACGTACTAGTTCGTAGAGACGTATAGTAGTTCACTGCAAGTTTCACTCATTAGTAGTCTACAATGTTACTAAGTATAGTAGCACTTACAGTATTAGTAGCCACTTACAGTATAGTAGCACTATCCTTACTATAGTAGCACTTACATATATATAGTGCACTCAGTTAGCTAGCATCGTATTACGACTACTAAGTAATAGTAGCGAGCACAGAAGCTATATTTTATTAGCACCTACATTAGTATGCACACTATAGATAGTATCACTCAGTATATAGTAGCACTTAGTATCAGATCAGGAGCCACATTTGTTACAGTATAGTTTTAGCACTCACTATACTTATTCCAGGTATATTAGCACTACATTATAGCTATAGTAAGCATCTCAGTATAGTAGCACAGTATATTAGCACTACATCATAGATATAGTAGCACTACCGTATAGATTAGGAGCCAACACAGTATATGAGCACTACAGTATAGTATAAGCACTACATTATATATAGTAGCAACTACAGTACTCAGATAGCAGCAACCTTACATTTCGATATTCTATCGCCACATACATTTTCCAGTATAGTAAGGCACTACAGCATATGAGCACCACATCAGTTAGTCACACCAACAGCTACTCTCCACACCACATTAGAGTATAGTAGCACTACATATCAGTATAGTGCCACACCAATAGAGAGTAGCACTCAGTACATATATAGCAACATTCATTAGCTATAGTTAGTCATAACAGATTAGCATTCAGTAGCACATACAGTATAGTAGCATACACAGCATAGATTAGTAGCACCCCACACGTAAGTTAGACGCAGTATAGTAGCATACAGGATATAGCAACATTATAGTGCTATAGTAGCTTACGACAGCATAGACACGTAGCAATCTACATATAGTACTAGAGCACATTCTCAATTATCCAAACACTCAAACCAACATACTAGTATATTATAGTCTACTACTTATAGGTATAGTTGACACTTACAGTATAGATAGTAGCATACCCGTATATTAGCACACTTACCCGTATATAGCATCTACATTATATTATAGTAGCAAATTACAGTAATTAGCACTCATTCATAGCATAGTAGCACTACAGAAGTCAGCACTACATATCTGCTACATACGTAGTCATACGTAAAGATTAGTAGCACTACAGTATTAGCACTACATTATAGTATTGTCAGCACTTACCATCTTTATAGCTATCGCAGCCCACAGTATAGTGCACCTTACAGTACTATCTAGCATACATTATTAGCTATAGTAGCATTACATGTTACACTAGTTAGCCACTTACAGATAGTATCAACAGTAATAATTAGCACACATATAGTATAGTACGCATGCAGTATAGATTAGAGAAACAGCTATAGTAGGACTACAGCGAATTAGCACTACTTATACGATAGCCAGTACATACATTATATAGCACCACTACATATATGTATCGTAGCACTACCAGTCATAGCACCCACACTTATCAGCTAAGTAGCACCAACAGTATCCATACTAGCACCACATTTATGATAGCTAGCCACACATCTACGTATAGTAGCCAAGTACCAGTATAATATCCAAGCACTACCATATAGTATAGTCAGCACTACACAGTATATTAGCACGACAGTAGCCATAGCACTACATTATTACGATAGTTTAGCATCCAGTATATTAGCACTACATTTATAGTTAGTAGCCACACCCAGGATTATCTAGCACTACAGTAGACTTAGCACTACCATGTATAGTTATGTAGCATAAAGTATATTAGACATAAAAGTATACGTATGTAGCACCTGCAATGTAAACATTAGCACAATTATAGTATAGTAGCAACACAGCATAGTAGCACTACAGTATATTAGCATACCATATATTATAGTGTACAATCACAGTATATTAGCACACTTATAGTATAGTAGAACTACAGAATTAGCACTACAGTATAGTGCATACAGTAATTAGCACTCACATATAGTATATAGCACTACAGTATAGATTCGTAGCACTACATGCTCCTATAGCACATCCACACTTTATAGTATAGTTAGCCCTAACAGTATAGTAGCCACACTAAGTATAGTAGCATCTACAGCATACGTAGCATCACATGTCTTATAGACTAATCTTATATTATAGCAGACACCCTACCGTATATTCGCACTCCACCCCACCCTTTATAGTATCTAGCTAGTCACTCAAGTCTATTAGCCCACCAAATTATAATTATACGTTAGACTAAAGTATCTCAGCACCACATTCATATATGTATAGTAGACACGTTATACATCATATGAAGTTGCACTACAGTATATCAGAACAGTATACTATAGTAGCACCACGTATATGTAGCACATTTAGCAGTAGATATATAGTACGCACTATAGCACTACATTATATATAGCACTACAGTATAGTCAGCACAATTTATCATAGTAGCACTACCAGTATATTAGCATACATTATGTATCGTAGCACTACAGTATATAGCACTAAATTAGAGCATAACACTTATAGTATAGTAGCACTACAGTATATAGCACTACATATAGTAGCATACATATAGTAGCACACATACACGTACTAGTACACACAGTATATAGCACATACATTATAGTCAATACAGTATAAGCACTACAGTATTAGTAGACTACAGATATTAGCAGATACATTATAGTATAGTAGCATACAGTATGTAAGCACTATCCATATATAGTATAGTAGCACTAAGTATATTAGCATTACTATATGTACACAGATATTATATACAGTAGAACTACAGTATATTAGCATACATTATACTATAGTAGCATTACAGTATTAGACTACATATAGTATAGTCAGAACAGTTATTAGCCACCTTACTTATGTAGCCCCCCACCTCTACAGTCTATTAGCACTACATTATAGTATAGTAGCACTACACAGTAATTAGCATACAAGTAGTATATTAGCACTACATTATACGTATAGTAGCGCAATACAGTATATTAGCACTACATTATTATAGTAGCACTGCAGTATATTAGCACTAACATAGTATAGTATAGTAGACTAAGTATAGTAGCACCTACAGTATCTTAGCACTACATTAATTAGCTAGCATACAGTATATTCCAGAACACCACATTATACTATAGTAGCACTACGTATATAGCACTTACTTAGTACTCAGTAGTAGCACTACAGTATATTTGCACTACTACATTGATAGGTATATTAGCACTACGTATAGATTAGTAGCATACAGCTATAGTACATTCATTTAGTATAGTAGCATACAGATAGTAGCACTACAGTATAGTAGTCATACAGTTAGTAGCACTACTTATATAGTACAATACCATATATTAGTAGCACTACAGTATATTGAGCAACTTACATTATACTATAGTAGCAACTAAGTATATCCGAGCACACCATCTACTATTATAGTAGCACTACAGCATACTTAGCATCATATAGTTATAGTAGCAATACAGTATAGTAGCACTACAGTATTGCCTATTCATAAATAGTATTAGTAGCACCTACATGGTAGTATGCCTACTTATATTAGTAGCAACAGAATCAGCCTACATTATAGTATAGTAGCACTACAGTATATTTAGCACTACATAGTATAGTAACTACAGTATAGCACTACATTATATTTATACACAGTACAGTATATTAGCACTACAGTTATAGCAGACATTATAGAGTAGCACTACAGTTATATCTATCTCAGATAACCCCTACTCATAGCAACATTACAGTATAGATCGCTATACAGTATAGTAGCACTACATTACACGTTAAGTAGACTACAGCTATATTAGCAATACTTATGAGTAGCACTACAGTATATGTAGCACACATTAAACTATGTACAATACAGTATATAGCCTACATTACAGTATAGTAGCCACTACAGCATCTTAGACACTACATTATAGTATAGTAGCACTACAGTATATAGCACTACATTACAGTTATAGTAGCACTACAGTATATTCACGCACACAGTATGCCATCATATGTAGCAATACAAGTATAGATTAGTAGCACTACAGTATAGATTAGTAGCACTACATTATAGTATAGTAGCACTACAGTATATTAGCACTACATTACAGTATAGTAGCACTACATTATAGTATATTAGCACTACAGTATAGATTAGTAGCACTACAGTATAGATTAGTAGCACTACAGTATATTAGCACTACATTATAGTAGCACTACAGTATATTATAGTAGCACTGCAGTATAGATTAGTAGCACTACAGTATAGTAGCACTACATTATATTATAGTAGCACTACAGTATAGATTAGTAGCACTACAGTATAGTAGCACTACAGTATATTAGCACTACATTATATTATAGTAGCACTGCAGTATAGATTAGTAGCACTACAGTATAGTAGCACTACATTATATTATAGTAGCACTACAGTATAGATTAGTAGCACTACAGTATAGTAGCACTACAGTATATTAGCACTACATTATATTATAGTAGCACTACAGTATAGATATAGCACTACAAGTATAGTAGCCATACAGTATATTAGCACTACATTATATTCTATAGTTAGCACTGCAGTATAGTAATTAGTAGCACTACAAGTATAGTAGCACTACAGTATATAGCAATACATGTATAGTTATAGTAGCACTACAGTATATTAGCACTACATTATAGTATAGTAGCACTACAGTATAGATTAGTAGCACTACAGTATAGATTAGTAGCACTACAGTATATTAGCACTACATTATAGTATAGTAGCACTACAGTATAGATTAGTAGCACTACAGTATATTAGCACTACATTATATTATAGTAGCACTACAGTATAGATTAGTAGCACTACAGTATAGATTAGTAGCACTACAGTATATTAGCACTACATTATAGTATAGTAGCACTACAGTATAGTAGCACTACATTATAGTATAGTAGCACTACATTATAGTATAGTAGCACTACAGTATAGATTAGTAGCACTACAGTATATTAGCACTACATTATAGTATAGTAGCACTACAGTATAGTAGCACTACATTATAGTAGCACTACATTATAGTATAGTAGCACTACAGTATAGATTAGTAGCACTACAGTATAGTAGCACTACATTATAGTATAGTAGCACTACAGTATAGATTAGTAGCACTACAGTATATTAGCACTACATTATAGTATAGTAGCACTACAGTATAGATTAGTAGCACTACAGTATAGTAGCACTACAGTATAGTATAGTAGCACTACAGTATAGTAGCACTACATTATAGTATAGTAGCACTACATTATAGTATAGTAGCACTACATTATAGTAGCACTACATTATAGTATACTAGCACTACATTATAGTATAGTAGCACTACATTATAGTAGCACTACATTATAGTAGCACTACATTATAGTATAGTAGCACTACAGTATAGATTAGTAGCACTACAGTATATTAGCACTACATTATAGTATAGTAGCACTACAGTATAGTAGCACTACATTATAGTATAGTAGCACTACATTATAGTATAGTAGCACTACAGTATAGTAGCACTACAGTATATTAGCACTACATTATAGTATAGTAGCACTACAGTATAGATTAGTAGCACTACAGTATAGTAGCACTACAGTATATTAGCACTACATTATATTATAGTAGCACTACAGTATATTAGCACTACATTATAGTATAGTAGCACTACAGTATATTAGCACTACATTATAGTATAGTAGCACTACAGTATAGTAGCACTACATTATAGTATAGTAGCACTACATTATAGTATAGTAGCACTACAGTATATTAGCACTACATTATAGTATAGTAGCACTACAGTATATTAGCACTACATTATAGTATAGTAGCACTACAGTATAGTAGCACTACAGTATATTAGCACTACATTATAGTATAGTAGCACTACAGTATAGTAGCACTACAGTATATTAGCACTACATTATAGTATAGTAGCACTGCAGTATATTAGCACTACAGTATAGATTAGTAACACTACAGTATATTAGCACTACAGTATAGATTAGTAGCACTACATAGATTAGTTGCACTACATTATAGTAGCACTACAGTATAGATTAGTAGCACTACAGTATAGTATAGTACCACTACATTATAGAATATAAGCACTACAGTATAGATTAGTAGCACTACAGTATAGATTAGTAGCACTACAGTATAGATTAGTAGCACTACAGTATAGATTAGTAGCACTACAGTATAGATTAGTAGCACTACAGTATAGATTAGTAGCACTACAGTATAGATTAGTAGCACTACAGTATAGATTAGTAGCACTACAGTATAGATTAGTAGCACTACAGTATAGATTAGTAGCACTACAGTATTGTGAGGAGCACTACAGTATAGTATAGGAACACTACAGTGCAGCATAGTAGCACCAGAGTATAGTATGGTAGCACTATAGTATTGTATTGTACCACTACAGTATAGTACCACTACAGTATAGTATAGTACCACTACAGTATTGATCAGTAGCACTACAGTATTGATCAGTAGCACTACAGTATAGATTAGTAGCACTACAGTATTGTGAGGAGCACTACAGTATAGTATAGGAGCACTACATTATAGTATCGGGGCACTAGAGTATGGTATACTATAGTATCACTACCGTATATTTTTTCCTATTTTATTTTATTTTTATTTAACCTTCATTTAACTGGGTAAGTCAGTTAAATTTACAATGACCAGTGAAATATAATATACCTGCTGGAGCAAGTGCTATGGGTGGGTGCTGCTATGGTGACCAGTGAGATATACCTGCTGGAGCAAGTGCTATGGGTGGGTGCTGCTATGGTGACCAGTGAGATATACCTGCTGGAGCGAGTGCTATGGGTGGGTGCTGCTATGGTGACCAGTGAGATATACCTGCTGGAGCGAGTGCTATGGGTGGGTGCTGCTATGGTGACCAGTGAAATATACCTGCTGGAGCAAGTGCTATGGGTGGGTGCTGCTATGGTGACCAGTGAGATATACCTGCTGGAGCGAGTGCTATGGGTGGGTGCTGCTATGGTGACCAGTGAGATATACCTGCTGGAGCAAGTGCTATGGGTGGGTGCTGCTATGGTGACCAGTGAGATATACCTGCTGGAGCGAGTGCTATGGGTGGGTGCTGCTATGGTGACCAGTGAAATATAATATACCTGCTGGAGCGAGTGCTATGGGTGGGTGCTGCTATGGTGACCAGTGAGATATACCTGCTGGAGCAAGTGCTATGGGTGGGTGCTGCTATGGTGACCAGTGAGATATACCTGCTGGAGCAAGTGCTATGGGTGGGTGCTGCTATGGTGACCAGTGAGATATACCTGCTGGAGCGAGTGCTATGGGTGGGTGCTGCTATGGTGACCAGTGAGATATACCTGCTGGAGCAAGTGCTATGGGTGGGTGCTGCTATGGTGACCAGTGAGATATACCTGCTGGAGCGAGTGCTATGGGTGGGTGCTGCTATGGTGACCAGTGAGATATACCTGCTGGAGCGAGTGCTATGGGTGGGTGCTGCTATGGTGACCAGTGAGATATACCTGCTGGAGCAAGTGCTATGGGTGGGTGCTGCTATGGTGACCAGTGAGATATACCTGCTGGAGCAAGTGCTATGGGTGGGTGCTGCTATGGTGACCAGTGAGATATACCTGCTGGAGCGCGTGCTATGGGTGTGTGCTGCTATGGTGACCAGTGAGTTATACCTGCTGGAGCACGTGCTATGGGTGGGTGCTGCTATGGTGACCAGTGAGATATACCTGCTGGAGCGCATGCTATGGGTGGGTGCTGCTATGGTGACCAGTGAGCTGAGATAGGGTGGGGCTTTTCCTTGCAAAGACTTATAGATGACCTGGAGCCAGTGGGTTTGGCGACGAATATGTTGCGAGGGCTAGCCGACTAGAGCATACAGGTTGCAGTGGTGGGTGGTATAAGGGGCTTTGGTAACAAAACGGATGGCACTGTGATAGACTGCATCCAGTTAGCGTATTGGAAGCTATTTTGCAGATGATATCGCCGAAGTCGAGGATCGGTAGGATAGTTAGTTTTACTAGGGTAAGGAGGCTTTGTTGCGAAATAGAGCGCTGAATCTAGATTTGATTTTGGATTGGAGATGTTTAATATGAGTCTCGAAGGAGAGTTTACAGTATAGCCAGACACCTAGGTATTTGTAGTTGCCCACATATTCTAGGTCAGACCTGTCCATGGTAGTGATGCTAGTCGGGCGGGCAGGTGAGGGCAGTGAATGGTTGAAAAGCATGCATTTCGTTTTACTAGCATTTAAGAGCAGTTGGAGGCCACGGAAGGAGTGTTGTATGGCATTGAAGCTCGTTTGGAGGTTAGTTATCACAGTGTCCAAAGAAGGGCCAGATGATTACAGAATGGTGTCGTCTGCGTAGAGGTGGATCAGGGAATCACCCGCAGCAAGAGCGACATCATTGATGTATACAGAGAAAAGAGTTGGCCCGAGAATTGAACCCTGTGGTACTCCCATAGAGACTACCAGAGGTCCGGACAACAGGCCCTCCGATTTGAAACACTGAACTCTGTCTGCGAAGTAGTTGGTGAACCAGGCGAGGCAGTCATTTGAGAAACCAAGGCTATTGAGTCTGCCGAAAAGAATACGGTGATAGACATAGTCGAAAGCCTTGGCCAGGTCGATGAAGACGGCTGCACAGTATTGTCTTTTATCGATGGCGGTTATGATATCGTTTATTGCAACTCCATCCCCTTTGGCAGTTCTATCTTGGCAGAAAATGTTGTAGTTAGGGATGGAAATTTCAGAATTTTTGGTGGCATTTCTAAGCCAGGATTCAGGATTCATGGCAATGACGTCAGGGTTGGCGGAGTTTGCTAAAGCAGTGAATAAAACAAACTTAGGGAGGAGGCTTCTGATGCTAACATTTATATACTAAGGCTTTTACGGTTACATAACTCAACAAATGAGAGCGCCTGGGGACACACAGGGCCTGTGTTAACCTTTACATCACCAGAGGAACAGAGGGGGAGTAGGATAAGGATACGGCTAAAGGCTATAAGAACTGGTTGTCTAGTGCGTTGGGGACAGAGAATAAAAGGAGCATTTCTTTGCGTGTTAGAATAGATTCAGGGCATAATGTACAGACAATGGTATGGTAGGATGTGTGTACAGTGGAGGTAGAGCTAGGCGTTGAGTGACGATGAGAGAGGTTTCGTCTCTGGAGGCACCAGTTAAGCCAGATGAGGTCTCCGCCTGTGTGTTGGGTGGGACAAAGAGTTGTCTAAGGCATTTTGAGTGGGTCTGAGGGCTCTACAGTGAAATAAAACAATAAGAACTAGCCAAGACAGCAGTAGACAAGATATATTGACATTAGAGAGAGGCATAAAGCAAACACAGTTGTTGATCGGGAGAGCTAAGACAACAACGGGTAAATGGCGATGAATGGGCAGAGCGGGTTAGTTGGGTACATACAGGACCTGAGTTTGAGGCTGGGGCCAACAGGTAAACAAAATGAGGTACCGTGTTATTGAAACAGTCCAGGGGGCATCAGCTGTGTAGCCGAGTGATCATAGGATCAAAAGAGCAGCAATAGGTGAGTCAGGGTCCCTTTCGGTAGTCCCTACTGCGCTAGGCGAGCAGGGGACACAGCGTTCAGAAAAGCTAGCGGGCCGGGGCCTGTAGATGGTTCTTCGGCGACATCATAACAAAATTGCCTGTTGAGACCCCCTCGGACGGTTACGTCGGTAGACCAGTTGTGATTGATCGGCGGAGCTCCATGTCGGCAGTAAAAGGGTCCAGGCCAATTTGCAAAATAGGTATTGTAGCCCAATAATTGGCTGAAAGTCCTCTTCAGCTAGCCGGGAGATAGCCTGGGGCTAGCCTCGAGCTAGGCCTAACTGGTGCTTGCTTCGGAACAGAGACTTTAGCCACGAGTAGCAACTTGGATAGCAGCTAGCTAGCTGCGATGATCCGGTGTAAAGGTTCAGAGCTGCAGTAGGAATTCGGAGATGTGGTAGAGAAAGCAGTCCGATATGCTCTTTGTTGATATTGCGCTGTGCTGACTGGCAGGAATTGACCAGTTTGAGGCTGGCTGATGTCCGAATTAACGGTGATGACCGCTAGCAGTGGCTAACTGACTACTAGCTAGTAGCTAGTTAGCTGGCTAGCTACTGATGGGGTTTCAGCTTCTAAAGTGTAATAAATAGCAGATCCATACCACATTGGGTGAGGCGGGTTGCAGGAGAGTATGTTCAGTCCGTAGATGGAAATTGAGATTAAAAATATAAAAAATATACAAAGAAAATGATATATACATGGGACAGGACAACACAAATAGACGCCCGACTGCTACGCCATCTTGGAATGGTTCCTAACTTGGATGACGCTGGTCCAATTGTGCACCGCCCTATTGGTCTCTCAATCACTGCCAGTTGTGATACAGTGTGGATTCGAACCAGGTTGTCTGTGGTGACGCCTCCAGCACTGAGGTGCAGTGTTTACATTGTAGCACTGCAGTATGTATAATAAGTATCACTAGAGTATAGTATAGTTCTGTAGAACTGCAGTGTAGTAAAGTATAGTAGCACTACATTATATACAGTTCAGTAGAACTACAATATAGTAAAGTAAAGTATAGTATAGTACAGTAGCACTACATTATAGTACAATAGCACTATAGTATAGTATCACTGCGGCATATTATAGTACAGTAGACAAAACATATAGTAAAGTATAGTTCAATAGCACTACAGTATAGTAAAGTAAAGTATAGTTCAATAGCACTACAGTATAGTAAAGTAAAGTATAGTTCAATAGCACTACAGTATAGTAAAGTAAAGTATAGTTCAATAGCACTACAGTATAGTAAAGTAAAGTATAGTTCAATAGCACTACAGTATAGTAAAGTAAAGTATAGTTCAATAGCACTACATTATAGTAAAGTAAAGTATAGTATAGTAGCACTGCGGCATATTATAGTACAGTAGACAAAACATATAGTAAAGTATAGTAGCACTACAGTATAGTACACATGAAGTTGGTGGCATCTTAATTAGTAACATGTATCTGAACATGTTCTATGACTGTGTCAAGAACATGAACAGGCTCATCTCAAAGTTAAGTTTCATCTATTAAGAGCTGTGATGTTTATTTGTCATGCTCTCTTAAACATCTCTCTCTCTCACACACTTCCCCATAACAGGGTGTACTGTAGTTCTACCGTGACGGTCTGATGGAGGTGGTAAAGACAGAGTATTCCCAGATGGACTTGTTGTTGGTTTTGACAGCAGCAGGTCTCCAGCCTGACGTCACCCTGCTGCCTGCAGAGAGAGAGAGAGAGAGAGAGAGAGAGAGCGAGAGAGGGCCTGTCCTTCTGATGAGAATGGAGGGGTTTAGAGAGTAGACTATTCACTGTGACAAGTTGGAAACACATTGAGGGTTGCTGAGCTTCTGTTACAACTCAGACCTAGGGTATGGAAAACCATCTTAAATGACCAACAATATCAATTTTCAACACACTAAAACCACCCACAATCCTCCACTTCAGCACATTAAAACCAACCACAATCCTGAATTTCAAAACACTAAAATCACCCATTATCCTTCACTTCAACACGCTAAAATCACAGACCATCTTCATTTCAACACACTAAAACCACCACGAACTTCAGCTGGTCCTGGTCTAGTTATATTCTAACTATAACTCTGGTCTAGTTATATTCTCCCTATAGACCCTAACTATAACTCTGGTCCTGGTCTAGTTATATTCTCCCTATAGACCCTAACTATAACTCTGGTCTAGTTATATTCTCCCTATAGACCCTAACTATAACTCTGGTCTAGTTATATTCTCCCTATAGACCCTAACTATAACTCTGGTCTAGTTATATTCTCACTTCAGCTCTGGTCTAGTTATATTCTCACTATAACTCTGGTCTAGTTATATTCTCTCTATGGGCCCTAACTATAGCTCTGGTCTAGTTATATTCTCACTATAGCTCTGGTCTAGTTACATTCTCACTTCAGCTCTGGTCTAGTTATATTCTCTCTATAATTCTGGTCTAGTTATATTCTCACTATAACTCTGGTCTAGTAATATTCTCACTATAACTCTGGTCTAGTTATATTCTTACTATGGGCCCTAAATATAGCTCTGGTCTAGTTATATTCTCACTATAACTCTGGTCTAGTTTTATTCTCACTATGGTTCCTAACTATAACTCTGGTCTAGTTATATTCTCACTATAACTCTGGTCTAGTTATATTCTCACTATAATTCTGGTCTAGTTATATTCTCACTATAACTCTGGTCTAGTTATATTCTCACTATAACTCTGGTCTAGTTATATTCTCACTATAACTCTGGTCTAGTTATATTCTCACTATAACTCTGGTCTAGTTATATTCTCACTATAACTCTGGTCTAGTTATATTCTCACTATAACTCTGGTCTAGTTATATTCTCACTATAACTCTGGTCTAGTTATATTCTCACTATAACTCTGGTCTAGTTATATTCTCACTATAACTCTGGTCTAGTTATATTCTCTCTATGGTTCCTAACTATAACTCTGGTCTAGTTATATTCTCACTATAATTCTGGTCTAGTTATATTCTCACTATAACTCTGGTCTAGTTATATTCTCACTATGGGCCCTAAATATAGCTCTGGTCTAGTTATATTCTCACTATAGCTCTGGTCTAGTTTTATTCTCACTATAACTCTGGTCTAGTTATATTCTCACTATAACTCTGGTCTAGTTATATTCTCTCTCTGGGCCCTAAATATAGCTCTGGTCTAGTTATAGTATCTCTATAGACCCTAACTATAGCTCTGGTCTAGTTATATTCTCACTATAACTCTGGTCTAGTTATATTCTCACTATAACTCTGGTCTGGTTATATTCTCACTATAACTCTGGTCTAGTAATATTCTCACTATAACTCTGGTCTAGTTATATTCTCACCATAACTCTGGTCTAGTTATATTCTCTCTATGGGCCCTAACTATAGCTCTGGTCTAGTTATATTCTCACTATAACTCTGGTCTGGTTATATTCTCACTATAACTCTGGTCTAGTTATATTCTCACTATAACTCTGGTCTAGTTATATTCTCTCTATGGTCCTAACTATAACTCTGGTCTAGTTATATTCTCCCTATAGACCCTAACTATAGCTCTGGTCTAGTTATATTCTCCCTATGGGCCCTAACTATAGCTCTATCTTGTTCATTTAGTGTGCCTCCAGATGTCAGGTAGTAATATTGAGCAGAGAGAGCAGCGAGTTTAACAATGAGTGGCAGAGCATCTGCAACAAAGAGAACTACAAAGCGGCTCCCTGACAGCGCTTCCTCTCCCACCTGCTCCCCCAGCCTCCTCCGTGACCCCGCACCATCTTGGAAAAATATTCCGTACCGCTTGTCTCGATCAGATTGCACTCCCGGGAGACTGGTGAAAAGAGCCTCTTGCAAATTGAGCATTGGTGGGTCAAGTGGTGGAGGGCAAGGCGCACCTGCCCGTAAATCACTGCGTCCTTTCATGAGGAAGACTTGAAGAGCGGAGATAAATAATAAACAGTGGTCGGGGGACACAGGGTGAGACGGGATTAAGCCGGATGAGAGGGACAGGGAGTAGCGGATTGGTCATCAGGGAAGTTTAGGAAACTCTTTATTGCGACGAGAAAGATGCGTGGACACCTCAAAGATCACAGAGTCACAGTATACAGCAGTATTGAGCAGCTGCGTTCAGAATAACCAATATCTCCTAAAAAAGTACACTATATTTACAAAAGTATGTGGACACTGCTTCAATTTAGTGGATTTGGCTATTTCAGCCACATCCGTTGCTGACAGGTGTATAAAATCGAGCACACAGACATGCAATCTCCACAGACAAACATTGGCAGTAGAATGGCCTTACTGAAGAGCTCAGTGACTTTCAATGTGGCACCATCACAGGATACCACCTTTCCAACAAGTCAGTTTGTCAAATTTCTGCCCTGCTGGAGCTGCCCCGGTCAACTGTAGGTGCTGTTATTGACCACTTTCTGAGTTTACAAACATGTGCACAAGTTGGTGGCAGAACAATTTACATGTTGCTTATGAGTGCATTTCACACTACTTTTGGATTATAATTGTATTTTAAGGCTTGTATGAATGTCCTGCTTAATATAAGTAGAAGTAATAAAGAAGTAAATCTAGTCGATGTTGAATGGGCCCAGATGGCGATGGCTTTCTTACTGCCGCCAAGAGTCGTGCGCATCTGTGCGTGACATCTGTGAATCGTGTATTGGAAAAGGGTCTATTGTGAAGTGGAAACGTCTAGGTAC
The DNA here is from genome assembly GCF_016432855.1 of Salvelinus namaycush. Lineage (NCBI taxonomy): Eukaryota > Metazoa > Chordata > Actinopteri > Salmoniformes > Salmonidae > Salvelinus > Salvelinus namaycush. The sequence goes on from NC_052307.1 coordinate 3,354,170, forward strand.
AACAATGGCTCAGCAGCGAAGTGGTAGGCCACACAAGCTCACAGAACGGGACCGTCGAGTGCTGATAGCATGTCAAAATTGTCTGTCCTTGGTTGCAACACTAACAACCGAGTTCCAAACTTCCTCTGGAAGCACAATAACTGTTCGTCGGGAGCTTCATGAAATGGGTTTCAATGGCCGAGCAGCTGCACACAAGACTAAGATCACGATGCGCAATGCCAAGCATAGGCTGGAGTGGTGTAAAGCTCGCCACCATTGGACTCTGGAGCAGTGGAAACGCATTCTCTGGAGTGATGAATCATGCTTCACCATCTGGCAGTCTGACGGACAAATCTGGGTTCGGCGGATGCCAGGAGAATGCTACCTGCCTGAATGCATAGTGCCAACTGTAAAGTTTGGTGTAGGAGCAATAATGGTCTGGGGCTGTTTTTCGGCCTATAGGACCCATAGTTCCAGTAAAGTGAAATATTAACGCTACAGCATACAATGACATTCTAGATGATTCTGTGTTTCCAACTTTGCGGCAACAGTTTGGGGAAGGCCCTTTTCTCTTTCAGCATAACAATTTCCCCGTGCACAAAGCGAGGTCCATACAGAAATGGTTTGTCGGGATCGGTGTGGAAGAACTTGACTGGCCTGCACAGAGCCCTGACCTCAACCCCACTGAACACCTTTGGGATGAATTGGACCGCGAGCCAGGCCTAATCGCCCAACATCAGTGCATGACCTCACTAATGCTCTTGAGGCAGAATGGAAGCAAGTCCCCTCAGCAATGTTCCAACATCTAGTGGAAAGCCTTCCCAGAAGAGTGGAGGCTGTTATAGCAGCAATGTTCCAACATCTAGTGGAAAGCCTTCCCAGAAGAGTGGAGGCTGTTATAGCAGCAATGTTCCAACATCTAGTGGAAAGCCTTCCCAGAAGAGTGGAGGCTGTTATAGCAGCAATGTTCCAACATCTAGTGGAAAGCCTTCCCAGAAGAGTGGAGAGCGTTATAGCAGCAATGTTCCAACATCTAGTGGAAAGCCTTCCCAGAAGAGTGGAGGCTGTTATATCAGCAAAGGGGGACCAACTCCATATTAATGCCCATGATTTTGGAATGAGATATTGGACGAGGAGGTGTCCACATACCTTTGGTCATGCAGTGTATCATACTGAATGGGTAAAGAATGGCCTGCATGTTTTAGTATGTTGTTCCATGATAAAAGCTATAGCCTACGTTACATGACAAATGCAGGTGGATTATCGTGTCATTACTAGCAGGTGGATTATAGTGTCATTACTAGCAGGTGGATTATCATGTCATTACTAGGAGGTGGATTATCATGTTATTACTAGCAGGTGGATTATCATGTTATTACAAGCAGGTGGATTATCATGTTATTACTAGCAGGTGGGTTATAGTGTTATTACTAGCAGGTGGATTATCATGTTATTACTAGCAGGTGGATTATCATGTTATTACTAGCAGGTGGATTATCATGTTATTACAAGCAGGTGGATTGTCATGTTATTACTAGCAGGTGGATTATCATGTTATTACTAGCAGGTGGATTATCATGTTATTACAAGCAGGTGGATTGTCATGTTATTACTAGCAGGTGGATTGTCATGTTATTACTAGCAGGTGGATTATAGTGTCATTACTAGCAGGTGGATTATCATGTTATTACTAGCAGGTGGATTATCATGTTATTACTAGCAGGTGGATTATCGTGTCATTACTAGCAGGTGGATTGTCATGTTATTACTAGCAGGTGGATTATCATTTCATTACTAGCAGGTGGGTTATCATGTTATTACTAGCAGGTGGATTATCATGTTATTACTAGCAGGTGGATTATCATTTCATTACTAGCAGGTGGGTTATCATGTTATTACTAGCAGGTGGATTATCATGTTATTACTAGCAGGTGGGTTATCATGTTATTACTAGCAGGTGGATTATCATGTTATTACTAGCAGGTGGATTATCATGTTATTACTAGCAGGTGGATTGTCATGTTATTACTAGCAGGTGGATTATCATGTTATTACAAGCAGGTGGATTATCATGTTATTACTAGCAGGTGGATTATCATGTTATTACTAGCAGGTGGATTATCATGTTATTACTAGCAGGTGGATTATCATGTTATTACTAGCAGGTGGATTATCATGTTATTACTAGCAGGTGGATTATCGTGTCATTACTAGCAGGTGGGTTATCATGTTATTACTAGCAGGTGGATTGTCATGTTATTACTAGCAGGTGGGTTATGATGTTATTACTAGCAGGTGGGTTATCATGTTATTACTAGCAGGTGGATTATCATGTTATTACTAGCAGGTGGATTGTCATGTTATTACTAGCAGGTGGATTATCATGTTATTACTAGCAGGTGGATTATCATGTTATTACTAGCAGGTGGATTATCATGTTATTACTAGCAGGTGGGTTATCATGTTATTACTAGCAGGTGGATTATCATGTTATTACTAGCAGGTGGGTTATCATGTTATTACAAGCAGGTGGATTATCATGTTATTACTAGCAGGTGGATTATCATGTTATTACTAGCAGGTGGATTGTCATGTTATTACTAGCAGGTGGATTATCATGTTATTACTAGCAGGTGGGTTATCATGTTATTACTAGCAGGTGGATTATCATGTTATTACTAGCAGGTGGATTATCATGCTTTTACTAGCAGGTGGATTATCATGTTATTACTAGCAGGTGGGTTATCATGTTATTACTAGCAGGTGGATTATCATTTCATTACTAGCAGGTGGATTATCATGCTATTACTAGCAGGTGGGTTATCATGTTATTACTAGCAGGTGGATTATCATGTTATTACTAGCAGGTGGATTATCATGTTATTACTAGCAGGTGGATTATCATGTTATTACTAGCAGGTGGGTTATCATGTTATTACTAGCAGGTGGATTATCATGTTATTACTAGCAGGTGGGTTATCATGTTATTACAAGCAGGTGGATTATCATGTTATTACTAGCAGGTGGATTATCATGTTATTACTAGCAGGTGGATTGTCATGTTATTACTAGCAGGTGGATTATCATGTTATTACTAGCAGGTGGGTTATCATGTTATTACTAGCAGGTGGATTATCATGTTATTACTAGCAGGTGGATTATCATGCTTTTACTAGCAGGTGGATTATCATGTTATTACTAGCAGGTGGGTTATCATGTTATTACTAGCAGGTGGATTATCATTTCATTACTAGCAGGTGGATTATCATGCTATTACTAGCAGGTGGGTTATCATGTTATTACTAGCAGGTGGATTATCATGTTATTACTAGCAGGTGGGTTATCATGTTATTACTAGCAGGTGGATATCATGTTATTACTAGCAGGTGGATTATCATGTTATTACTAGCAGGTGGGTTATCATGTTATTACTAGCAGGTGGATTATCATGTTATTACTAGCAGGTGGATTATCATGTTATTACTAGCAGGTGGATTATCATGTTATTACTAGCAGGTGGATTATCATGTTATTACTAGCAGGTGGATTATCATGTTATTACTAGCAGGTGGATTATCATGCTATTACTAGCAGGTGGATTATCATGTTATTACTAGCAGGTGGGTTATCATGTTATTACTAGCAGGTGGATTATCATGTTATTACTAGCAGGTGGGTTATCATGTTATTACTAGCAGGTGGATATCATGTTATTACTAGCAGGTGGATTATCATGTTATTACTAGCAGGTGGGTTATCATGTTATTACTAGCAGGTGGATTATCATGTTATTACTAGCAGGTGGATTATCATGTTATTACTAGCAGGTGGATTATCATGTTATTACTAGCAGGTGGATTATCATGTTATTACTAGCAGGTGGATTATGATGTTATTACTAGCAGGTGGGTTATCATGTTATTACTAGCAGGTGGATTGTCATGTTATTACTAGCAGGTGGATTATCATGTTATTACTAGCAGGTGGATTGTCATGTTATTACTAGCAGGTGGATTATCATGTTATTACTAGCAGGTGGGTTATCATGTTATTACTAGCAGGTGGATTATCATGTTATTACTAGCAGGTGGATTATCATGTTATTACTAGCAGGTGGATTATCATGTTATTACTAGCAGGTGGGTTATAGTGTTATTACTAGCAGGTGGATTATCATGTTATTACTAGCAGGTGGATTATCATGTTATTACTAGCAGGTGGATTATCATGTTATTACTAGCAGGTGGATTATCATGTTATTACTAGCAGGTGGGTTATCATGTTATTACTAGCAGGTGGATTATCATGTTATTACTAGCAGGTGGATTATCATGTTATTACTAGCAGGTGGATTATCATGGTATTACTAGCAGGTGGATTATCATGTTATTACTAGCATGTGGATTATCATGTTATTACTAGCAGGTGGATTATCATGTTATTACAAGCAGGTGGATTATCATGTCATTACTAGCAGGTGGATTATCATGTTATTACTAGCAGGTGGATTATCATGTTATTACTAGCAGGTGGATTATCATGTTATTACTAGCAGGTGGATTATCATGTTATTACTAGCAGGTGGATTATCATGTTATTACTAGCATGTGGATTATCATGTTATTATTAGCAGGTGGATTATCATGTTATTACTAGCAGGTGGATTATCATGTTATTACTAGCAGGTGGATTATCATGTTATTACTAGCAGGTGGATTATCATGTTATTACAAGCAGGTGGATTATCATGTTATTACTAGCAGGTGGATTATCATGTTATTACTAGCAGGTGGATTATCATGTTATTACAAGCAGGTGGGTTATCATGTTATTACTAGCAGGTGGATTATCATGTCATTACTAGCAGGTGGATTATCATGTCATTACTAGCAGGTGGATTATCATGTTATTACAAGCAGGTGGATTATCATGTTATTACTAGCAGGTGGATTATCATGTTATTACTAGCAGGTGGATTATCATGTTATTACTAGCAGGTGGATTATCATGTTATTACTAGCAGGTGGGTTATGATGTTATTACTAGCAGGTGGATTATCATGTTATTACTAGGCCCTATCATGATTAATGCTATTGTATTATCATTTCATTGAGATGATGATGATGAGGATTATTATCTGTGTAGCCCTATTTGTTTGTGTTTTACATAATCACATATTACTTGCCCTGTTGTTATTGTAAGGCTATTCTTGCTGTCACGTGCAGAATAACCGTTAAAGTAAACAAGGCATATCCAAATGTGTCTTGCGCGAAACCAACACTGTTGTTAAGTAAACAGCGAGCGGGGCCAAATGTGTCTCATGTAAAACTAAATATAACATGCCTTTTGTTTGTGCACACCTGGAGTAGCTATTCAAGGACACACAGAGATAGACCGCACCCTCTCCTCTCTCAAAATTGACCCTCTGATCAAAAATAGACAACTAATATAAAAACATATTTTGGAATATATGGTTACATTTCAGGACTGAAATATTAAAGAATGGCATACAGTGTATATGATTAATTGTGTATCCTATTCTACTGTCAATGTGCAAAGATATTACTAAACTGTCAGCCTTTTCACCCGCTGCTGGGCTTGACAGGGATTAAAATGTTCTGAAGGAAACACACCTGCTGCTGGGCTTGACAGGGATTAAAATGTTCTGAAGGAAACACACCTGCTGCTGGGCTTGACAGGGATTAAAATGTTCTGAAGGAAACACACCTGCTGCTGGGCTTGACAGGGATTAAAATGTTCTGAAGGAAACACACCTGCTGCTGGGCTTGACAGGGATTAAAATGTTCTGAAGGAAACACACCTGCTGCTGGGCTTGACTGGGATTAAAATGTTCTGAAGGAAACACACCTGCTGCTGGGTTTGACAGGGATTAAAATGTTCTGAAGGAAACACACCTGCTGCTGGGCTTGACTGGGATTAAAATGTTCTGAAAGAAACACACCTGCTGCTGGGTTTGACAGGGATTAAAATGTTCTGAAGGAAACACACCTGCTGCTGGGCTTGACAGGGATTAAAATGTTCTGAAGGAAACACACTTACCGCTTCAATCACGGCCCACAAGTCGTCATATCTTTGACAGAAACCCAAAAAGTGGAAAAGAAATAGGTCTAGTTTAGAAATACTAAATACATTAATAGTATATTAGCATATAGTTGTGTTATTGTCTTGGACATTTCTCAAATCGAAAAACAACCTGTTTAAGCAAATAGTTTTAATTTAGGACGGCACTCTAATTCAAAGAGTAGTCTACATTAATCTAGCCAGGATGTCAGTCTTTGAACATTTAATCATAAAAAATTAAACATTAATTCCAACAATATTCAATTGTGTAGCATCCTAATATAAAAAGGAATTGGCATACCTGGGACACAGATAGCTAATAGATAGCTTAACCACTCTTAACAGAACTAGGAGCATGTAGGGCTATAGGTCCTGTTCAGTCTTCCATCGCTTGCCCCATTCATTTTAATAGGGTCAATGGACTTTGAATAATTTCATGCCATGCCCCCAGACCTTCACCGGGTTTCAAGGTGAATGGTAACCACAACCACTAATCTTTTTACTGTCAAACGACTGTGGGTGAGTTCTTCCTGGTCGGCCTTGGACAAGACATCTGAAGCGGTGTTTAAAACTTTTTCACAAGCCTGTTTATTTGATTGAATTTACATTCAGGAACCTGGTACACATCCTGGTCTATTAGATCAATAAGAATAAAGGATGAGTTTAAATATGATAAATAATAGGTTAGGGTTACATATAAAAGGATGGGTTAAATATGAGAAAAGGGGTTAGGGTTAAATATGAGAAAAGGGGAGAGGGTTAAATATGAGAAAAGGGGTTAGGGTTAAATATGAGAAAAGGGGAGAGGGTTAAATATGAGAAAAGGGGTTAGGGTTAAATATGAGAAAAGGGGTTAGGGTTAAATATGAGAAAGGATCAGGTTAGGTTTAAATGAGAAAGGATCAGGTTAGGTTTAAATATGAGAAAGGATCAGGTTAGGTTTAAATATGAGAAAGGATCAGGTTAGGTTTAAATGAGAAAGGATCAGGTTAGGGTTAAATGAGAAAGGATCAGGTTAGGTTTAAATTAGAAAGGATCAGGTTAGGTTTAAATATGAGAAAGGATCAGGTTAGGTTTAAATTAGAAAGGGTCAGGTTAGGTTTAAATGAGAAAGGATCAGGTTAGGTTTAAATTAGAAAGGATCAGGTTAGGTTTAAATGAGAAAGGATCAGGTTAGGGTTAAATGAGAAAGGATCAGGTTAGGGTTAAATATGAGAAAGGGTCAGGTTAGGTTTAAATGAGAAAGGATCAGGTTAGGTTTAAATTAGAAAGGATCAGGTTAGGGTTAAATATGAGAAAGGATCAGGTTAGGTTTAAATATGACAAAGGATCAGGTTAGGTTTAAATATGACAAAGGATCAGGTTAGGTTTAAATATGACAAAGAATGGGGTTAGGGTTAGGGTTAGGGTTGTGGCAGTCATGAAATTGTGTCAGCGAGTTATTGTCATGTAAAAGTGTGGCGGTTTAATTAGGCTAAATGGATTGAAGTTTCTCTGCATTAAAGTCCCCGACCACTAGGAGCACCACCTCTGGATGAGCCTTTTGTTGTTTGCTTATGACCTTATACAGCTCATTAAGTGCAGTCTTAGTGCCAACATCGGTTTGTGGTGGTAAATAGACAGCTACAAAAATATAGATGAAAACTTTCTTGGTAAATAGTGTGGTCTACAGCTTATCATGAGGTACTCTACCTCCGTTGAGCAAAACCTCGATACTTCCTTAATATTAGATTGTGTGCACCAGCTGCTGTTGACAAATAGACACTGACCTCCGCCCCTTATCTTACCGGAGGCAGCTGTTCTGTCTTACCGGAGGCAGCTGTTCTGTCTTACCGGAGGCAGCTGTTCTGTCTTACCGGAGGCAGCTGTTCTGTCTTACCGGAGGCAGCTGTTCTGTCTTACCGGAGGCAGCTGTTCTGTCTTACCGGAGGCAGCTGTTCTGTCTTACCGGAGGCAGCTGTTCTGTGTTACCGGAGGCAGCTGTTCTGTGTTACCGATACACAGAAAATCAAGTCAACTGTATATTATTAATGTTGTTGTTCAGCCCCGACTCGGTGAAACATAAGATATTACCGTTTTAAATGTCCTCTTAGTAGGATAGTCTCGAACAGAGTTCATCGAGTTAATTCTCCAGTGATTGTACGTTTGCCAGTAGGATGGATGGTAAAGGTGGATTATCCACTCGCCGACAAATTCTTAACAAGCACCCAGATCTGTGCACCCTGTATCGGCGTCTCCTCTTTGTGCGAATGACGGGGATTTGGGCGGATCCGGGAGGAGCCTAAATCTTTCACCTCCCATTTGTTAAAGAAAGAATCTTCCTCCAGTCCGACATGAGTGATCGCTGTTCTGATGCCCAGAAGTTATTTTCGGTCATAAGAAACGGTGGCAGAAACATTATATACAAAAACAGTTACAAACAATGCAAAATAACACACAGAATAGCACAGTTGGTTAGGAGCCTGTGAAACGGCAGCCATCCCCTCTGGCGCCCCCCTCTGGCACCCCCCTCTGACGGCCCCCCCTGGCGCCCCCCTCTGGAGCCCCACTCTGGCACCCCCCTCTGACGGCCCCCGCTGGCGCCCCCCTCTGACGGCCCCCTCTGGCCCCCCCCCCCTGGCGCCCCCCTCTGGCCCCCCCCCCTGGCGCCCCCCTCTGGCGCCCCCCTCTGGCCCCCCCCCCCTCTGACGGCCCCCTCTGCCCCCCCCCCTGGCGCCCCCCTCTGGCACCCCCCTCTGACGGCCCCCTCTGGCCCCCCCCCCTGGCGCCCCCCTCTGGCCCCCCCCCCTGGCGCCCCCCTCTGACGGCCCCCTCTGCCCCCCCCCCCCCGGCGCCCCCCTCTGGCACCCCCCTCTGGCACCCCCCCCTGGCGCCCCCCTCTGACGGCCCCCTCTGGCGCCCCCCTCTGACGGCCCCCTCTGGCCCCCCCCCCCTGGCGCCCCCCTCTGGCGCCCCCCTCTGCCCCCCCCCCTCTGGCCCCCCCCTCTGGCCCCCCCCCTCTGGCCGCCCCCCCTGGCGCCCCCCTCTGGCGCCCCCCTCTGACGGCCCCCTCTGGCACCCCCCTCTGGCGCCCCCCTCTGACGGCCCCCCCTGGTGCCCCCCCCTGGCACCCCCCTCTGACGGCCCCCCCTGGTGCCCCCCCCTGGCACCCCCCTCTGGCCCCCCCCCCCTGGCGCCCCCCTCTGGCCCCCCCCCTCTGGCCCCCCCCCCCTGGCGCCCCCCTCTGACGGCCCCCTCTGGCACCCCCCTCTGACGGCCCCCTCTGGCACCCCCCTCTGGCACCCCCCTCTGGCGCCCCCCTCTGGCGCCCCCCTCTGACGGCCCCCCCTGGTGCCCCCCCCTGGCGCCCCCCTCTGACGGCCCCCTCTGGCACCCCCCTCTGACGGCCCCCTCTGGCGCCCCCCTCTGGCGCCCCCCTCTGGCGCCCCCCTCTGGAGCCCCACTCTGGCGCCCCCCTCTGGCACCCCCCTCTGACGGCCCCCCTCTGACGGCCCCCTCTGGCGCCCCCCTCTGGCACCCCCCACTGACGGCCCCCCCAGGCACCCCCCACTGACGGCCCCCCCAGGCACCCCCCTCTGCCCCCCCCCCCCTGGCGCCCCCCCTCTGGCACCCCCCTCTGGCACCCCCCTCTGGCGCCCCCCCTGGCACCCCCCTCTGGCACCCCCCTCTGGCGCCCCCCTCTGGCGCCCCCCCTCTGGCGGCCCCCCTCTGACGGCCCCCCTCTGACGGCCCCCCTCTGGTGCCCCCCTCTGACGGCCCCCCTCTGACGGCCCCCCTCTGGCACCCCCCTCTGGCGCCCCCCTCTGGCGCCCCCCCTCTGACGCCCCCCTCTGACGGCCCCCCTCTGACGGTCCCCCTCTGGCGCCCCCCTCTGACGGCCCCCCTCTGACGGCCCCCCTCTGGTGCCCCCCTCTGACGGCCCCCCTCTGACGGCCCCCCTCTGGCGCCCCCCTCTGGCACCCCCCTCTGACGCCCCCCCCTGGCGCCCCCCCCTGGCGCCCCCCTCTGACGGCCCCCCCAGGCGCCCCCCCTGGCGCCCCCCCCTGGCGCCCCCCCCCTGGCGCCCCCCCTGGCGCCCCCCTCTGACGGCCCCCCCTGTGGCGCCATTCTCCAACAACATGATGCACGCCTTTGGAACATGTACATTTAAAAAGTTGAATAAATAAAGGCATTATACACCGTCACAATAAATCCGTTATTTATTTTAGTCAAGTCCAAAGAAACATAATATGAAGAAAATGTATTTCAGAAGAACAGAATATGAGTTGGTCTACTGGCTGTTATCTGGCTCTGCGCCATGTTATATAGACTGTAGGGTTAGGGACTAGATACTGTATGTTATCTGGCTATAGACTGTAGGGTTAGGGACTAGATACTGTATGTTATCTGGCTATAGACTGTAGGGTTAGGGACTAGATACTGCATGTTATCTGGCTATAGACTGTAGGGTTAGGGACTAGATACTGTATGTTATCTGGCTATAGACTGTAGGGTTAGGGACTAGATACTGTATGTTATCTGGCTATAGACTGTAGGGTTAGGGACTAGATACTGTATGTTATCTGGCTATAGACTGTAGGGTTAGGGACTAGATACTGCATGTTATCTGGCTATAGACTGTAGGGTTAGGGACTAGATACTGTATGTTATCTGGCTATAGACTGTAGGGTTAGGGACTAGATACTGTATGTTATCTGGCTATAGACTGTAGGGTTAGGGACTAGATACTGCATGTTATCTGGCTATAGACTGTAGGGTTAGGGACTAGATACTGCATGTTATCTGGCTATAGACTGTAGGGTTAGGGACTAGATACTGCATGTTATCTGGCTATAGACTGTAGGGTTAGGGACTAGATACTGTATGTTATCTGGCTATAGACTGTAGGGTTAGGGACTAGATACTGTATGTTATCTGGCTATAGACTGTAGGGTTAGGGACTAGATACTGCATGTTATCTGGCTATAGACTGTAGGGTTAGGGACTAGATACTGCATGTTATCTGGCTATAGACTGTAGGGTTAGGGACTAGATACTGTATGTTATCTGGCTATAGACTGTAGGGTTAGGGACTAGATACTGTATGTTATCTGGCTATAGACTGTAGGGTTAGGGACTAGATACTGCATGTTATCTGGCTATAGACTGTAGGGTTAGGGACTAGATACTGTATGTTATCTGGCTATAGACTGTAGGGTTAGGGACTAGATACTGTATGTTATCTGGCTATAGACTGTAGGGTTAGGGACTAGATACTGTATGTTATCTGGCTATAGACTGTAGGGTTAGGGACTAGATACTGTATGTTATCTGGCTATAGACTGTAGGGTTAGGGACTAGATACTGCATGTTATCTGGCTATAGACTGTAGGGTTAGGGACTAGATACTGTATGTTATCTGGCTATAGACTGTAGGGTTAGGGACTAGATACTGCATGTTATCTGGCTATAGACTGTAGGGTTAGGGACTAGATACTGTATGTTATCTGGCTATAGACTGTAGGGTTAGGGACTAGATACTGTATGTTATCTGGCTATAGACTGTAGGGTTAGGGACTAGATACTGTATGTTATCTGGCTATAGACTGTAGGGTTAGGGACTAGATACTGCATGTTATCTGGCTATAGACTGTAGGGTTAGGGACTAGATACTGTATGTTATCTGGCTATAGACTGTAGGGTTAGGGACTAGATACTGTATGTTATCTGGCTATAGACTGTAGGGTTAGGGACTAGATACTGCATGTTATCTGGCTATAGACTGTAGGGTTAGGGACTAGATACTGTATGTTATCTGGCTATAGACTGTAGGGTTAGGGACTAGATACTGTATGTTATCTGGCTATAGACTGTAGGGTTAGGGACTAGATACTGTATGTTATCTGGCTATAGACTGTAGGGTTAGGGACTAGATACTGCATGTTATCTGGCTATAGACTGTAGGGTTAGGGACTAGATACTGTATGTTATCTGGCTATAGACTGTAGGGTTAGGGACTAGATACTGTATGTTATCTGGCTATAGACTGTAGGGTTAGGGACTAGATACTGTATGTTATCTGGCTATAGACTGTAGGGTTAGGGACTAGATACTGTATGTTATCAGGCTATAGACTGTAGGGTTAGGGACTAGATACTGTATGTTATCTGGCTATGTTATAGACTGTAGACTTGTTCATTTATCAGACTAGATACTGTATGTTATCTGGCTATGATATAGACTGTAGGCTTGTTCATTTATCAGACTAGATACTGTATGTTATCTGGCTATGTTATAGACTGTAGACTTGTTCATTTATCAGACTAGATACTGTATGTTATCTGGCTATGATATAGACTGTAGGCTTGTTCATTTATCAGACTAGATACTGTATGTTATCTGGCTATGATATAGACTGTAGGCTTGTTCATTTAGCAGACTAGATACTGTATGTTATCTGGCTATGATATAGACTGTAGACTTGTTCATTTATCAGACTAGATACTGTATGTTATCTGGCTATGATATAGACTGTAGGCTTGTTCATTTAGCAGACTAGAGACTGTATGTTATCTGGCTATGCTCCATGATATAGACTGTAGGCTTGTTCATTTAGCTGACTAGCTACTGTATGTTATCTGGCTATGCTCCATGCCATAGGCTGTAGACTTGTTCATTTATCAGACTAGATATGCTTATAAGTCCTGTGCCAACATTTGATATTATATGATTTTATATTAAGAAGAATATAATTGAACTGAATAAAATAGAAAGGATAGTTTTCCCATTTCGGAGGGAGTGCACATATGGAGTGTCTATGTTGAGAGTAAAAGTCATCATTTTGAAACAAGTCCTATATGTAAGATTTAGAGTTAATTGGCAACTTTAGTTGTGAATGATACAAACCTTAGAATGTCTTAGAAATCGAAACATATATGGGCTGCATGGTGGGGGACAGTCGCAAAAAAAGCATGTGCTCTGTTCCTTAAGCTGCACATATCATATTTTCACCCATCACACTATACTCAATTGAATCTTGTCTTTATGTAAAACATGTTTTTATTTAGAATGGCCCATTATCAAATAGGGCAGGAACAGCGGAGGGGGAAACAATACATCTGTATGGACTCAAATATCAAATGGAAGCGGCGCTTTCCGCCGGTCTACTTGGGTTTTATAGCAGAGCTGTGCTTAATACGAGCAGCTGAGAAATACATATACAAACGTTTATATCTCTCCATATCAACCACTGTTAGAGGAGCTTCTCTCGCTGTGGGGTGATATTCTGCCCCCTGGTCCTGGCAGCTACCCAGTGCTTCATTTGGGAAACCAAGAGAAATCTATTCGGGAACATCAACAGTAACGTGTTATTCACCAAGAAACATATTTCACTAAACTGCTGACAGCCCCTCTGCACGCCCAAGAAAGGAGAAAGGGGAGAGAGGAAGAGATGGAAACACATGATATTCTGTATAGCAAAGGTAATATTCCAAACAATTAATGCCCTATTACTAGGCCATTCAAAATACAAGTCCACTATAATTGTAGGATAACTGTAAGCAGCCCTGCACAATCAATGAACCAACAGTATCACCTACTGTCGGGCTGTACTTTATCTCCCAAACAGTATCACCTACTGTCGGGCTGTACTTTATCTCCCACACAGTATCACCTACTGTCGGGCTGTACTTTATCTCCCACATTTTGGAGTGAATTGGGAGCATGTGCGGCCCTTCCTGTTCTCTACAGGTAATCTTTATTTAATCTTTATTAGCCCAACACCTACATTTTTAATGATGTGCGTATGACCACACTTTTGCTACAAAACATAATTAGAACAGTAAAAATATCAAATCAAAAAACAGTAAAAATATATATTTTTTGTCATACCTGTGGTATATTGTCTGAAATACAATAATTTTAAGCCAGTCCACAACCAGGAGCCAATCTACCCTGTTTATAATATCTAATGTAGGCTATCTAATATAGATATTCTGATCATTAGTTGATTATTTGAATCAGCTGTGTGGTGCAGTGGAGTCTCCTCAGAGTAGGAAAGGTAGGACTCAGTAAATTTCATAAATATAGTGAAACATTCAGAAAGTTAGCTTTTTTAGATAAAACTACACTGAATATATTCACGTCATCAAATACTTGATTAAAACGCGCTGTTTTGCTATGAAGGTCTACAGTAGCCTCAACAGCACTCCGTAGGGTAGCACAATCGGTAGCCAGGGGACAGCTAGTTTCTGTCCTCTTCTGGGTACATTGGCTTCAATACAAAACCTATATAGGCACATGGTTCTCACCCTTTTCCATAGACTCAAATCAAATCAAAGTTTATTTGTCAGACTTATTTGTCAGACTTACACAGTAATTATGACAACTTCCGGAGGATGTCCTCCAACCTATCAGAGCTCTTGCAGCATGAACTGACATGTTGTTCACACAATCAATGGATCAGAGAATTAATCTAGTACTGAAAGCATAAGCTACAGCTAGCTAGCACTGCAGTGCATAAAATGTGGTGAGTAGCTGACTCAAAGAGAGAAAGACAATAGTTTAACAGTTTTGAACAAATACATTTCTTCAAAAATGAAGGAGAAGCAAGAGAGCGAGCTAGCTATATTTTGCATATTTTTTCCACTTTCACTTACTTATCTAGCAAATGCAGCTAGGAATGTTAGCTAGCTGGCTATGGAGATCCAACACTGTAACTCTTCCAAGCCAAGGTAAGCTTTTAATGTATTGCCACTGGGGCACACCAGTGTAACTGCTAAACCGCTTGCTGACTATACAGTGTACCGCGGGTTTACTAACGTGTTAGTTCTAGTAGCTAAGTTGACGTTAGTTAATATGCTGACAACAATGTAGGCTGTGTGTAGCGGTTAGCAGTTATGATATGAAGATTTGGGTTGGAAAGCTTTATTCGTCTGGTCCCAGACAGCTGATGTTGTGTACTGAAGTCTACAAGTGAAGGGAAAAGGTGAGAGGTGACACATAGGTGCAAGAAGAATATAATGAGCAAAGGGGTCATGCTGTTTGCGTGTGATCAGAGGTGTTTTCATTCTGCCGATTCTGTTGAAAAACGTTTCATAAACGGAATGAACGGAACGAAACAGGGATAAACATACCTGACTTTGTCCAATAGAAACTCTCTCTTGCAACTGTTGGACTAATGATTCAATTCTAGATCTAGATCAGCTAGATGCAGGCAAGAGTGTGTGAGGCGATATTAAATGTATCACCATCACTGAGATGACTTACATTTTTCTCCCTCCCCTACATTGTAACCTTTCATTCATAGGCTAGGTTGTAGCAACCTCATGATGGGTATAGGGAAAATGTCATTATAATGTGTAGTAGCCTAAACCTATCGATGTTACATTGATCCGGGTGAATGGAATATGAATGACAGTCATCTAATATGCTCTAATAGAAATAAGATCATGCTCATCAAAATATGTGGTAGCAGTCAGACATCTTTGTCCCGTGTATATATCTTTATATTTTTTTTTTCGCAAATCTTTTTTTATATTTTTCCTAAACCTTCAACTTCAATATACTCTCCTGCAACCCGCCTCACCCAATGTGGTATGGATCTGCTATTTTCTAAAGTATTTTTCTTTACTTTCAAACCGGAATATCCCAACAGAAGCTAGCCAGCTAACTAGCTACTAGCTAGTAGTCAGCTAACCACTGCTAGCGGTCATCAGCTGACTTCTAGCTCGGAAATCTCATGCCAGTTCGCACAACGCGATTCAATCCAGAGCATACCAGTCTTATTTTCTCTCCATATCCCCGGATTCCTACCGCAAGCCCTGAACCTTTTCACCTGGATCATCGCAGCTAGCTAGCTGCAATCTGAGTTGCTACTCCTGGCTACGTCTCTGTCACAAAGAAAGCACCAATTAGCCTGGAGCTAGCATGCTAGGCCCATCTCCCAGCTAGCCGAAGAGGTCCATCAGCCACTCCTTGGGCTACAATACCTATTTTGCCAATTGGCCTGGACCCCTTTCACTACACAAAGCCCTGCTAATCCATCATGACTGGACTACCGACGTAATCTGCCCGAGGGTTCTAATTGCAACAGGCCCCTCCGTCACAACGCCCCCTGAATGCCCATCTGCTAGCCGCGGCCCACTAGCTGTCTAGAGCATATTGGACTGTTAGCTGAATAGGTCCATCGGCCAATTTCTTGGGCGCTATACCTATTTTGCCAATTGGACTGGGCACCTTTACTACATGGAACCCTACTAATCCATCACGGCTGGTCTGCACAAGGAGACTCCGCACGAGGAGGCTACAACAGACTTCTTCCGTCACGACGTACCTAGCTTGCTATCCCCGGCCTGCTAGCTGTCTGAATATGGGGCTTTGGTGACAAAACAGATGACACTGTGATAGACTGCATCCAATTTCTTGAGTAGAGTGTTGTAGGCTATTTTGTAAATGACATCGCCGAAGTTGAGGATCGGTAAGATAGTCAGTTCCATGAGGGCATGTTTGGCAGCATGAGTGAAGGATGCTTTGTTGTGAAATAGGAAGCCGATTCTAGATCCAATTTTGGACTGGAGAGGCCCATTGTGGGTCTGGAAGGATAGTTTACAGTCTAACCAGACACCTAGGTATTTCTAGTTGTCCACACAGAACCGCCCAGAGTAGTGATGCTGGACAGGCGGGCAGGTGTGGGCAGCGATCGATTGAATAGCATGCATTTAGTTTTACTGCATTTAAGAGCAGTTGGAGGCCATGGAAGGAGAGTTGTATGGCATTGAAGCTCGTCTGGAGGTTTGTTAGCACAGTGTCCAAAGAAGGGCCAGAAGTATACAGAATGGTGTCGTCTGCATAGAGGTGAAATGGAACAGAAATGTCCCAAATCTAGCCATCACTCTCGTTGTAATTACGATGGTGTCCACAAGATGGCAGCAGTGTATGTGCAAAGTTTCAGACGGATAACTTGAAGTATGAGCAAACTACATGACATTTAGTGTGAAGTCACCCAGGTACATTTGGGCAAATCGTGAAGGAGACGTCTACATTCACATCATATTTTTCTGCAAGAATATCATCAAATCTGTAAACTTGGACTTTGACTTAGCTTTTCCACTTTTAGTAGCCATTTTATAAGTTCAGCATTTGCAAAACACCCCATTTTTCTAACTCTCCAAATTCTTTGTTTTTGTCCAAAAGGAAAAGGCTTGATGTCGTATAACATTTTGGGTTTACCGCATACTCAGATACCGTTGGCTATCTAGCTAGCTTTGTTTGAGTCGTACTGGGTTTACCGTTGGCTATCTAGCTAGCTTTGTTTGAGTCGTATTGCCTAAAATGACATACCAAATCTAACTGCCTGTTGCTCAGGCCCTGAAGCAAGGATTTGCATTTTCTTGGTACCATTTGAAAGGAACCACGTTGAAGTTTAAGGAAATGTGAATTGAATGTAGGAGAATATAATACATTAGATCTTGTAAAAGATAATTCAAAGAAAAAAACAACCGTTTTTTGTATTTTTTGGTACCATCATATTTGAAATGCAAGAGAAAGGACATAATGTATTATTCCAGCCCAGGTGCAATTTAGATATTGGCCACTAGATGGCAGCAGTGTATGTGCAAAGTTTTAGTCTGATCGAATGAACCATTGCATTTCTGTTCAAAATTTTGTATCAAGATTGCCCAAATGTGCCTAATTTGTTTATTAATAACTTTCATGTTCAAAATTGTGTACTCTCCTCAAACACTTTCACTGTAATAGCTACTGTAAATTGGACAGTGCAGTTAGATTAACAAGAATTTAAGCTTTCTACCCATATCAGATATGTCTATGTCCTGGGAAATGTTCTTGTTACTTACAACCTCATGCTAATCACATTAGCTCAATCGTCCCGCAGGGGACCCACTTAATACTCTGAGTCGATATTCAGAAATAAAGGGGCATGAGGGTTAACCCTAACGATAAAGGGGCATGAGGGTTAACCCTAACGATAAAGGGGCATGAGGGTTAACCCTAACGATAAAGGGGCATGAGGGTTAACCCTAACGATAAAGGGGCATGAGGGTTAACCCTAACGATAAAGGGGCATGAGGGTTAACCCTAACGATAAAGGGGCATGAGGGTTAACCCTAACGATAAAGGGGCATGAGGGTTAACCCTAACGATAAAGGGGCATGAGGGTTAACCCTAACGATAAAGGGGCATGAGGGTTAACCCTAACGATAAAGGGGCATGAGGGTTAACCCTAACGATAAAGGGACATGAGCCCTAGAATATTATGTATTATGTAGTAGCTCGGGAGCAAGCAATGTTGAAAAGTAAACTTTAGACATGTTGTACTTTCCTTAAACATAGTTTTGTAATTGAGTAATTTATAACAAGAAAATTGCATTTGAAAAAGGTCATATAAAAAGGTCATATTTTCGTTCTATTTAATACCGACTGGGACTATGGCAGCCAGGGTATGGCATGTGGGTTAACTGTATAAGTGTGGAGGTGAACTCCGAGCTTATTGGTCCTTTTGAATTCATTGTTTGTCTTCTCTGATTGGTATCAGGTTTGACTCTGGATAGCACACCTCCATCTGTTTCCTGTTAACACCTTGTTCTTTTTCCAATAGCCACCTGAGGTGCTGACCTGTTGCACCCTCTACAACCACTATGATTATTATTATTTGACCCTGCTGGTCATCTATGAAAGTTTGAACATCTTGGCCATGTACTGTAATAATCTCCACCCGGCACAGCCAGAAGAGGACTGGCCACCCCTCAGAGCCTGGTTCCTCTCTAGGTTCTTTCCTATGTTCCTGCCTTTCTAGGGAGTTTTTCCTAGCCATCGTGCTTCTACATCTGCATTGCTTGCTGTTTGGGGTTTTAGGCTGGGTTTCTGTATAGCACTTTTTGACATCAGCTGATGTAAATAGGGTTTTATAAATACATTTGATTGGTTGATTGATCTTGCAATTTGCCGAACTCACACTCAGGAATGCAGACCGATAAGCAGACTGCCTGCCTTCCCGCCTCCCTTATACTCTCTTATTAACAAAGACAGTACAGTATGAAGAAAGGCTAAAACTGCTTCTCCAATAGAAATCACCCATCACACATGTAGGCGATGTCATGGCAACATTGGCTAACTAAGCTCATGCTTAGAAACACTAGCGGTCTAGCGGTCTAGCGGTGTAGCGGTCTAGCGGTCTAGCGGTCCAGCGGTCTAGCGGTCCAGCGGTCCAGCGGTCCAGCGGTCCAGCGGTCCAGCGGTCCAGCGGTCCAGCGGTCTAGCGGTCCAGCGGTCCAGCGGTCCAGCGGTCCAGCGGTCTAGCGGTCCAGCGGTCTAGCGGTCTAGCGGTCTAGCGGTCTAGCGGTCCAGCGGTCCAGCGGTCCAGCGGTCCAGCGGTCGTCTCGAGCCGAATTGTTCAGGCAGTCAAATCAAAGGCCTGTTAGTAGGATATAATATATAATAATAATCTAATATACACTGCTCAAAAAAAATAAAGGGAACACTTAAACAACACAATGTAACTCCAAGTCAATCACACTTCTGTGAAATCAAACTGTCCACTTAGGAAGCAACACTGATTGACAATAAATTTCACATGCTGTTGTGCAAATGGAATAGACAAAAGGTGGAAATTATAGGCAATTAGCAAGACAGCCCCAATAAAGGAGTGATTCTGCAGGTGGTGACCACAGACCACTTCTCAGTTCCTATGCTTCCTGGCTGATGTTTTGGTCACTTTTGAATGCTGGCGGTGCTCTCACTCTAGTGGTAGCATGAGACAGAGTCTACAACCCACACAAGTGGCTCAGGTAGTGCAGCTCATCCAGGATGGCACATCAATGCGAGCTGTGGCAAGAAGGTTTGCTGTGTCTGTCAGCGTAGTGTCCAGAGCATGGAGGCGCTACCAGGAGACAGGCCAGTACATCAGGAGACGTGGAGGAGGCCGTAGGAGGGCAACAACCCAGCAGCAGGACCGCTACCTCCGCCTTTGTGCAAGGAGGAGTACTGCCAGAGCCCTGCAAAATGACCTCCAGCAGGCCACAAATGTGCATGTGTCTCCTCAAACGGTCAGAAACAGACTCCATGAGGGTGGTATGACGGCCCGACGTCCACAGGTGGGGGTTGTGCTTACAGCCCAACACCGTGCAGGACGTTTGGCATTTGCCAGAGAACACCAAGATTGGCAAATTCGCCACTGGCGCCCTGTGCTCTTCACAGATGAAAGCAGGTTCACACTGAGCACATGAGCACATGTGACAGACGTGACAGAGTCTGGAGACGCCGTGGAGAACGTTCTGCTGCCTGCAACATCCTCCAGCATGACCGGTTTGGCGGTGGGTCAGTCATGGTGTGGGGTGGAATTTCTTTGTGGGGCCGCACAGCCCTCCATGTGCTCGCCAGAGGTAGCCTGACTGCCATTAGGTACCGAGATGAGATCCTCAGAGCCCTTGTGAGACCATATGCTGACACTAACAAGGATGTAAACAAATTTGTGCACAAAATTGGAGAGTAATAAGCTTTTTGTGCATATGGAAAATTTCAGCTATCTTTTTTTTCAGCTCATGAAAAATGGGACCAACACTTTATTTTTTATATTTTTGTTCGTATAGCCTAAGATTAAGAAAACTGGTGACACGTAATCCATTTCTTTGTTATAAATAACAAGTATTTGAAAGGACTATAGTCGAAAATGTATAGGACTAGATATAGTTCCAGGCCATTGTTCTATTGTTATATATATAGTTGAAGACGGAAGTTTACATACACTTAGGTTGGAGTTATTAAAACCTCTTGAGCCTATGGGGGGTGCTATTTCGATCTTGGAAAAATTGGTCTCCAAATTAAACTGCCTCGTACTCAATTCTTGCTCGTACAATATGCATATTATTATTACTATTGGATAGAAAACAATCTCTAGTTTCTAAAACCGTTTGAATTATGTCTGTGGGTGAACCAGAACTCTTTCTGCAGCGAAATCCATGACAGGAACTGCGAAGGTCTGAAAACGAGGCTCTGTTCTCAGATCAGTTTAAAGCTCTGTATGTATCCTATGGGTCGACATGAACTGCACCCGCCTTCCCCTGGATGTCAGTAACCAATGAGAAGTGGAATGGCGTTTCTACGTAGTTCTCAGAGCTTATAAAAGGCCAAGGAACGAGGGGAGCTCTCTTTTCGACGTTCGTCATTGCGCAAAGCAGGACCTCAGGATGGCATTTTGAAACGCTCAGTTATCGACCTTAGATATATCCGTCTGTAATTTAATTCGATATAGGTGTTAGAAACATCATAACGAAGTTATTTTAAACCGAGTTATATCAGTTTATGCGAGTATATTGCTATTTTCGGAATTTCCTTAGTATTGCGTTTTGAGGATTTGGGCATGCTGTGGCCACATAGCTATTGTTAGCTGCTAATTCCGAAGTTGAAGACGACGTTTTACAACCAAGCAACGATTCTTTTGGACAAAGGACCACTTGCCCAAGATTCTGATGGAAGCTCGTCCAAAAGTAAGAGCTATTTATGATGTTATTCCGTATTTATGTGGAAAAATGTAAACGGATTTGTCCGCCATTATTGCGGCACTAGTCTGGCTGTAACGCACACTGTATGTCTAGTAACGTTAATTTTAAAAATCTAACTCAGCGGTTGCATTAATAACTAATGCATCTTTCATTTGATGTCCAACCTGTATTTTTTAGTCAAGTTTACGATTATTTATTGATTAGATTAGGTGCCTTTCCAAGATGGCGCCGGCCAGAATGCATGACCTGTTGCCACTGATCACATTGTATAACCACGATTTGTGCTGCTAAATATGCACATTTTCGAACAAAACCTATATGCATTGTGTAATATGATGTTACAGGACTGTCATCTGAAGAATTCTGAGAAGGTTAGTGAAAAATTAATTTATTTTGGTGGTGAATACGTTATCGCTATGTTTGGCTGGAATCAATGCTGTTGTCTGGTTTGCTATTGTGGTAAGCTAATATAACGATATATTGTGTTTTCGCTGTAAAACACTTAGAAAATCTGAAATATTGTCTGGATTCACAAGATCTGTGTCTTTCAATTGCTGTACGCTGTGTATTTTTAAGAAATGTTTTATGATGAGTAATTAGGTAATACACGTTGCTCTCTGTAGTTATTCTAGTCGCTTTGGGGAGATTTGTGATGGTGGCTGCAATGGTAAACTATGATTTATACCTGAAATATGCACATTTTTCTAACAAAACATATGCTATACAATAAATATGTTATCAGACTGTCATCTGATGAAGTTTTTTCTTGGTTAGTGGCTATTTATATCTTTATTTGGTCGAATTGGTGATAGCTACTGATGGAGTGAAAAAATGGTGGAGTAAGAAAAATTGTGTCTTTTGCTAACGTGGTTAGCTAATAGATTTACATATTGTGTCTTCCCTGTAAAACATTTTAAAAATCAGAAATGGTGGCTGGAATCACAAGAAGTGTATCTTTCATCTGGTGTCTTGGACTTGTGATTTAATGATATTTAGATGCTAGTATTTACTTGTGACGCTATGCTAGGCTATGCTAGTCAGCTTTTTTACTGGTGGGGGTGCTCCCGGATCCGGGTTTGGGAGGAACTAGAAGTTAAAACTCAATTTTCAACCACTCCACACATTTTTTGTTAAACAAACTATAGTTTTTTCAAGTCGGTTAGGACATCTACTTTGTACATGACTTTATAGTTTTTCCAACAGTTGTTTACAGGCAGATTATTTCACTTATAATTCACTGTACTACAATTCCAGTGACATTTACATACACTAAGTAAACTCAGTGTCTTTAAACAGCTTGGAAAATTCCAGAAAAATAATGTCATGGATTTAGAAGCTTCTGATAGGCTAATTGACATAATTTGAGTCAATTGGAGGTGTACCTGTGGATGTATTTCAAGGCCTACCTTCAAACCCAGTGCCTCTGCTTGACATCATGGGAAAATCAAAAGAAATCAGCCAAGACCTCAGAAAAAAAATTGTAGACCTCCACAAGTCTGGTTCATCCTTGGGAGCAATTTCCAAATGCCTGAAGGTACCACGTTTATCTGTACAAACAATAGTACGCAAGTATAAACACCATGGGACCACGCAGCCGTCGTACCGCTCAGGAAGGAGACGCGTTCTGTCTCCTAGAGATGAACGTACTTTGGTGCGAAAAGTGCAAATCAACCCCAGAACAACAGCAAACCTTGAGAAGATGCTGGAGGAAACAGGTACAAAACTATTTTGTCCTATATCGACATAACCTGAAAGGCCACTCAGCAAGGAAGAAGCCACTGCTCCAAAACCCATATAAAAAAGCCAGACTACGGATTGCAACTGCACATGGGGACAAAGATCGTACTTTTTAGAGAAATGTCCTCTGGTCTGATGAAACAAAAATAGAACTGTTTGGCCATAATGACCATCGTTATGTTTGGAGGAAAAGGGGGGATGCTTGCAAGCCGAAGAACACCATCCCGACCGTGAAGCACAGGGTGGCAGCATCATGTTGTGGGGGTGCTTTGCTGCAGGAGGGACAGCTGCACTTCACAAAAGATGGCATCATGAGGCAGGAAAATTATGTGGATATATTGAAGTTAATGCTTGGTCACAAATGGGTCTTCCAAATGGACAATGACCCCAAGCATACTTCCAAAGTTGTAGCAAAATGGCTTAACGACAACAAAGTCAAGGTATTGGAGTGGCCATCACAAAGCCCTGGCGTAAATCCTATAGAAAATGTTGTGGGCAGAACTGAAGAAGTGTGTGCGAGCAAGGAGGGCTACACACCTGACTCAGTTACACCAGCTCTGTCAGGAGGAATGGTCCAAAATTCACCCAACTTATTGTGGGAAGCTTGTGGAAGGCTACGCGAAACATTTGACCCAAGTTAAACAATTTAAAGGCAATGCTACCAAATACTAATTGAGTGCATGTAAACTTCTGACCCACTGGTGATGTGATGAAAGAAATTAAAAGCTGAAATAAATCATTCTCTACTATTATTCTGACATTTCACATTCTTAAAATGAATTGTTGATCCTAACTGACCTAAGACAGGGAATTTTTATTAGGATTAAATGTCAGGAATTGTGAAAAACTGAGTTTAAATGTATTTGGCTAAGGTGTATGTAAACTTCCGACTTCACCTGTATCTAATGCCCTATCTTTCCAAAATGGGGTAATAGCTAAACAACATATAAGTTGTCCAGTGGAGTAAAGCCGCCCTGGAGAGCATCAGGCCTCACTAGGAGTGGGGACTGCAGCAGAGAAACAATGTTTTTTTCCTAAAACCTGAGAAAATACATTTGAATGTATCCTATATGAATCATATATTTTTAATATTGTATATTTATATATATTTATATATATTTAATATTGTATTATATTACTATTTCAATTTGGACATGATACAGTAAATGTAAATAAAGATTGACCATTGCACGTCTCATAATGATTGGGAAATGCTTCCTGTTTACAAACACAATCCCAAACAGAAAGTACCAGTGACCTGCTCAACACGGATGTGGTCGAATGAAGCAGACGCGAGGCTGCCAGACCGTTTCGCTAGGACAAACTGGGATTTGTTCCGGGATCCCATCCGATAGCTTTGAGGAGTTTACACCATCAGTCAATAAGTGCATAGTTGACATCGTCCCCACAGTGACTATACAAACTCATCCAAACCAAAACCCAATCTTCTTCTCCACATCCCCGGATTCATACTGCAAGCTCTGAACCTTTTCACCTGGATCATCGCAGCTAGCTAGCTGCTATCCGAGTGGCTACTCCTGGCTAAGGTCTCTGTCCCGAAGAAAGCACCAATTAGCCTGGAGCTAGCCTATGCTAGGCCCATGTCCCGGCTAGCTGAAGAGGTCCATCAGCCATTCCTTGGGCTACAATACCTATTTTGCCAATTGGCCTGGACCCCTTTTACTGCCGATATGGAGCCCCGCAGATTCATTACGACTGCACTACCAACGTAATCCGGCTCCTCTGTTGCGACGTCCCCTGAATGCCCATCTGCTAGCCGCAGCCCGCTAGCTGTCTAGAGCATACCGGACTGTTAGCGTAAGAGGTCCATCAGCCAATTTCTTGGGCTACTAAACCTATTTTGCCAATTGGCCTGTACACTTCTACTACACGGAGCCCTGCTGATCCATCACGACTGGTCTGCCGATGTAACCGCACAAGTGGGCTACAACAGACTTCCTACGTCAAAACGTCCCTCTAAGGCCCTTCTGCTAGCCTGCTAGCCCCGGCTCGCTAGCTGTCTGAATCGCCGTGCCTCCAGCTCACCTAGCTACTCACTGAACCCAATGATCAGTCGGCTGCGCATGTCTCTCTCAACATGCCTTGTCCATTGTTGTCCTGGTTAGTTATTGTCTTATTTCACTGTAGAGCCTCCAGCCCTGATAAATATGCCTTAGCTAACCCTTTTGTTCCAAATCCCACACATGCGGTGACATCCCCTGGTTTAAATGATGTCTCTAGAGACAATATCTCTCTCATTGTCACTCAATGCCTAGGTTTACCTCCACTGTATTAACATTCTACCATACCTTTGTGTGTACATTATGCCTTGAATCAATTCTACCGCGCCCAGAAACCTGCTCCTTTTACTCTCTTTTCCGAACGTACTAGACGACCAGTTTTATAGCCTTTAGCCGTACGTACCCTTATAATACTCCTCCTCTGTTCCTCTGGTGATGTAGAGGTTAATCCCTGCAGTGCCTAGCTCCACTCCCATTCCCCAGGCGCTCTCATTTGTTGACTTCTGTAACCGTAAAAGCCTTGGTTTCATGCATGTTAACATTAGAAGCCTCCTCCCTAAATTTGTTTTATTCACTGCCTTAGCACACCCGGATGTCCTAGCCGTGTCTGAATCCTGGCTTAGAAAGGCCATCAAAAACCCTGAAATTTCCATCAATAACTACAATATCTTCCAATAAGATAGAACTGCCAAAGGGGGCAGAGTTGCAATCTACTGCAGAGATAGCCTGCAGTGTTCTGTCTTATTATCCAGGTCTGTGCCCAAACAATTTGAGCTTCTACTTTTAAAAATCCTACTTTCCAGAAACAAGTCTCTCACTGTTGCCACTTGCTATAGACCACCTTCTGCCGCCAGCTGTGCCCTGGACACCATATGTGAATTGATTGCCCCCCATCTATCTTCAGAGCTCGTGCTGTTAGGTGACCTAAACTGGGACATGCTTAATACCCCGGCCGTCCTACAATCTAAGCTTGATTCCCTCAATCTCACAAATTATCAATGAATTTACCAGGTACAACCCCAAATCCGTAAACACGGGTACCCTCATAGATATCATCATAACCAACCTGCCCTCCAAATACACCTCTGCTGTCTTCAACCAGGATCTCAGCGATCACTGCCTCATTGCCTGCGTCCGTAATGGGTCTGCGGTCAAACGAACACCCCTCATCACTGTCAAATGCTCCCTAAAACACTTCAGCGAGCAGTCCTTTCTCATCGACTTGGCCCGGGTATCCTGGAATGATATTGACCTCATCCCGTATAGTAGAGGATACCTGGTTATTCTTTAAAAGTGCTTTCCTCACCATCTTAAATAAGCATGTCCCACTCCAGACCTGACTGCCTTGACCAACACAAAACATCCTGTGGCGTACTGCATTAGCATCAAATAGCCCACGCGATATGCAACTTTTCAGGGATGTTAGGAACCAATATACACAGGCAGTTAGGAAACTAAAGGCTAGCTTTTTCAAACAGAAATGTGCATCCTGTAGCACAAACTCCAAAAAAGTTCTGGGACACTGTAAAGTCCATGGAGAATAAGAGCACCTCCTCCCATCTGCCCACTGCACTGAGGCTAGGAAACACTATCACCACTGATAGATCCACGATAATTGAGAGTTTCAATAAGCATTTCTCTACAGCTGGCCATGCTTTCCACCTGGCTACCCCTACCCCGGTCAGCAACCCTGCACCCCCCACAGCAACTTGCCCAAGACTGCCCCATTTCTCCTTCACCTAAATCCAGATAGCTGATGTTCTGAAAGAGCTGCAAAATCTGGACCCTGTACAAATCAGC
This sequence comes from Salvelinus namaycush, assembly GCF_016432855.1. Lineage (NCBI taxonomy): Eukaryota > Metazoa > Chordata > Actinopteri > Salmoniformes > Salmonidae > Salvelinus > Salvelinus namaycush. The sequence continues at coordinate 3,381,285 of NC_052307.1, forward strand.
CGGCTAGACAATCTGGACCCTCTCTTTCTAAAAAGATCTGCTGCATTTCTAAAAAGATCTAGCATGCTCAACCTCTCTTTCGTATCGTCTGAGATCCCAAAAGATTGGAAAGCTACCGTGGTCATACCCCTCTTCAAAGGAGGAGACATTCTAGACCCAAACTGCTACAGACCTATATCTATCCTACCCTGCCTTTCTAAGGTCTTCGAAAGCCAAGTTAACAAACAGATCACCGACCATTTTAAATCCCACCGTACCTTCTCCGCTATGCAATCTGGGATCCGAGCTGGTCATGGGTGCACCTCAGCCACGCTCAAGGTCCTAAACGATATCATAACTGCCAACGATAAGAGACAATACTGTGCAGCTGTATTCAACGACCTGGCCAAAGCTTTCGACTCTGTCAATCACCACATTCTTATCGGCAGACTCAACAGCCTTGGTTTCTCAAATGACTGCCTCGCCTGGTTCACCTTCTACTTCTCTGATAGAGTTCAGTGTGTCAAATCGGAGGACCTGTTGTCCAGACCTCTGGCAGGCTCTGAGGGAGTACCACAGGGTTCAATTCTCGGGCCGACTCTTTTCTCTGTATACATCAATGATGTCGCTCTTGCTGCTGGTGACTCTCTGATCCACCTCTACCCAGAAGACACCATTCTCTATGCTTTGGCCCTTCTTTGGACACTGTGATAACTAACCTCCAGACGAGCTTCAATGCCATACAACTCTCCTTCCGTTGGACACCGACACAACACACATACACACGCACACGCTTTCACACTAATCATATGCTGCTGCTACTCTGTTTTTTATTTTACTCTTATTATCTATCCTGATGCCTAGTCACTTTACCCTGCCTTCATGTACATATCTACCTCAAATACCTTATTATTATCTATCCTGATGTCTAGTCACTTTACCCGGCCTTCATGTACATATCTACCTCATTATTATCTATCCTGATGCCTAGTCACTTTACCCTGCCTTCATGTACATATCTACCTCAAATACCTTATTATTATCTATCCTGATGTCTAGTCACTTTACCCTGCCTTCATGTACATATCTACCTCAAATACCTTATTATTATCTATCCTGATGCCTAGTCACTTTACCCTGCCTTCATGTACATATCTACCTCAAATGCCTTATTATTATCTATCCTGATGCATAGTCACTTTACCCTGCCTTCATGTACATATCTACCTCAAATACCTTATTATTATCTATCCTGATGCCTAGTCACTTTACCCTGCCTTCATGTACATATCTACCTCAAATACCTTATTATTATCTATCCTGATGTCTAGTCACTTTACCCTGCCTTCATGTACATATCTACCTCAAATACCGTATTATTATCTATCCTGATATCTAGTCACTTTACCCAGCCTTCATGTACATATCTACCTCAAATACCTTATTATTATCTATCCTGATATCTAGTCACTTTACCCTGCCTTCATGTACATATCTACCTCAAATACCTTATTATTATCTATCCTGATGTCTAGTCACTTTACCCTGCCTTCATGTACATATCTACCTCAAATACCTTATTATTATCTATCCTGATGTCTAGTCACTTTACCCTGCCTTCATGTACATATCTACCTCAAATACCTTATTATTATCTATCCTGATGTCTAGTCACTTTACCCTGCCTTCATGTACATATCTACCTCAAATACCTTATTATTATCTATCCTGATGTCTAGTCACTTTACCCTGCCTTCATGTACATATCTACCTCAAATACCTTATTATTATCTATCCTGATGTCTAGTCACTTTACCCTGCCTTCATGTACATATCTACCTCAAATACCTTATTATTATCTATCCTGATGTCTAGTCACTTTACCCTGCATTCATGTACATATCTACCTCAAATACCTTATTATTATCTATCCTGATGCCTAGTCACTTTACCCTGCCTTCATGTACATATCTACCTCAAATACCTTATTATTATCTATCCTGATGCCTGGTCACTTTACCCTGCCTTCATGTACATATCTACCTCAAATACCTTATTATTATCTATCCTGATGCCTGGTCACTTTACCCTGCCTTCATGTACATATCTACCTCAAATACCTTATTATTATCTATCCTGATGCCTAGTCACTTTACCCTGCCTTCATGTACATATCTACCTCTAATACCTTATTATTATCTATCCTGATGCATAGTCACTTTACCCTGCCTTCATGTACATATCTACCTCAAATACCTTATTATTATCTATCCTGATGTCTAGTCACTTTACCCTGCCTTCATGTACATATCTACCTCAAATACCGTATTATTATCTATCCTGATATCTAGTCACTTTACCCAGCCTTCATGTACATATCTACCTCAAATACCTTATTATTATCTATCCTGATATCTAGTCACTTTACCCTGCCTTCATGTACATATCTACCTCAAATACCTTATTATTATCTATCCTGATGTCTAGTCACTTTACCCTGCCTTCATGTACATATCTACCTCAAATACCTTATTATTATCTATCCTGATGTCTAGTCACTTTACCCTGCCTTCATGTACATATCTACCTCAAATACCTTATTATTATCTATCCTGATGTCTAGTCACTTTACCCTGCCTTCATGTACATATCTACCTCAAATACCTTATTATTATCTATCCTGATGTCTAGTCACTTTACCCTGCCTTCATGTACATATCTACCTCAAATACCTTATTATTATCTATCCTGATGTCTAGTCACTTTACCCTGCCTTCATGTACATATCTACCTCAAATACCTTATTATTATCTATCCTGATGTCTAGTCACTTTACCCTGCATTCATGTACATATCTACCTCAAATACCTTATTATTATCTATCCTGATGTCTAGTCACTTCACCCTGCCTTCATGTACATATCTACCTCAAATACCTTATTATTATCTATCCTGATGTCTAGTCACTTTACCCTGCCTTCATGTACATATCTACCTCAAATACCTTATTATTATCTATCCTGATGCATAGTCACTTTACCCTGCCTTCATGTACATATCTACCTCATTATTATCTATCCTGATGCCTAGTCACTTTACCCTGCCTTCATGTACATATCTACCTTATTATTATCTATCCTGATGTCTAGTCACTTTACCCTGCCTTCATGTACATATCTACCTCAAATACCGTATTATTATCTATCCTGATGTCTAGTCACTTTACCCTGCCTTCATGTACATATCTACCTCAAATACCTTATTATTATCTATCCTGATGCCTAGTCACTTTACCCTGCCTTCATGTACATATCTACCTCATTATTATCTATCCTGATGCCTAGTCACTTTACCCTGCCTTCATGTACATATCTATCTCAAATACCTTATTATTATCTATCCTGATGCCTAGTCACTTTACCCTGCCTTCGTGTACATATCTACCTCAAATACCTTATTATTATCTATCCTGATGTCTAGTCACTTTACCCTGCCTTCATGTACATATCTACCTCATTATTATCTATCCTGATGCCTAGTCACTTTACCCTGCCTTCATGTACATATCTACCTCATTATTATCTATCCTGATGCCTAGTCACTTTACCCTGCCTTCATGTACATATCTACCTCATTATTATCTATCCTGATGCCTAGTCACTTTACCCTGCCTTCATGTACATATCTACCTCATTATTATCTATCCTGATGCCTAGTCACTTTACCCTGCCTTCATGTACATATCTACCTCATTATTATCTATCCTGATGCCTAGTCACTTTACCCTGCCTTCATGTAGATATCTACCTCACATACCTTGTACCTCTCCACATTGATCTGGTACCTGTACCTCCTGTATATAGCTCCACATTGGTTTGGTACCTGTACTTCCTGTATATAGTTCCACATTGGTCTGGTACCTGTACTTCCTGTATATAGCTCCACATTGGTCTGGTACCTGTACCTCCTGTATATAGTTCCACATTGGTCTGGTACCTGTACTTCCTGTATATAGCTCCACATTGGTCTGGTACCTGTACTTCCTGTATATAGCTCCACATTGGTCTGGTACCTGTACCTCCTGTATATAGTTCCACATTGGTCTGGTACCTGTACTTCCTGTATATAGTTCCACATTGATCTGGTACCTGTACTTCCTGTATATAGTTCCACATTGATCTGGTACCTGTACCTCCTGTATATAGTTCCACATTGGTCTGGTACCTGTACTTCCTGTATATAGCTCCACATTGGTCTGGTACCTGTACTTCCTGTATATAGCTCCACATTGGTCTGGTACCTGTACTTCCTGTATATAGTTCCACATTGATCTGGTACCTGTACTTCCTGTATATAGCTCAACATTGATCTGGTACCTGTACTTCCTGTATATAGCTCCACATTGGTCTGGTACCTGTACTTCCTGTATATAGCTCCACATTGGTCTGGTACCTGTACTTCCTGTATATAGTTCCACATTGATCTGGTACCTGTACTTCCTGTATATAGTTCCACATTGATCTGGTACCTGTACTTCCTGTATATAGCTCCACATTGGTCTGGTACTTGTACTTCCTGTATATAGCTCAACATTGATCTGGTACCTGTACTTCCTGTATATAGCTCCACATTGGTCTGGTACCTGTACTTCCTGTATATAGCTCCACATTGATCTGGTACCTGTACTTCCTGTATATAGTTCCACATTGATCTGGTACCTGTACCTCCTGTATATAGTTCCACATTGATCTGGTACCTGTACTTCCTGTATATAGCTCCACATTGGTCTGGTACCTGTACTTCCTGTATATAGTTCCACATTGATCTGGTACCTGTACTTCCTGTATATAGCTCCACATTGGTCTGGTACCTGTACTTCCTGTATATAGTTCCACATTGGTCTGGTACCTGTACTTCCTGTATATAGTTCCACATTGGTCTGGTACCTGTACTTCCTGTATATAGTTCCACATTGATCTGGTACCTGTACTTCCTGTATATAGTTCCACATTGATCAGGTACCTGTACTTCCTGTATATAGTTCCACATTGATCTGGTACCTGTACTTCCTGTATATAGTTCCACATTGGTTTGGTACCTGTACTTCCTGTATATAGTTCCACATTGATCTGGTACCTGTACTTCCTGTATATAGCTCCACATTGGTCTGGTACCTGTACTTCCTGTATATAGTTCCACATTGATCTGGTACCTGTACTTCCTGTATATAGTTCCACATTGGTCTGGTACCTGTACTTCCTGTATATAGTTCCACATTGATCTGGTACCTGTACTTCCTGTATATAGCTCCACATTGGTCTGGTACCTGTACTTCCTGTATATAGCTCCACATTGATCTGGTACCTGTACTTCCTGTATATAGCCCCACATTGGTCTGGTACCTGTACCTCCTGTATATAGTTCCACATTGGTCTGGTACCTGTACTTCCTGTATATAGCTCCACATTGGTCTGGTACCTGTACTTCCTGTATATAGCTCCACATTGGTCTGGTACCTGTACTTCCTGTATATAGTTCCACATTGATCTGGTACCTGTACTTCCTGTATATAGCTCAACATTGATCTGGTACCTGTACTTCCTGTATATAGCTCCACATTGGTCTGGTACCTGTACTTCCTGTATATAGCTCCACATTGGTCTGGTACCTGTACTTCCTGTATATAGTTCCACATTGGTCTGGTACCTGTACTTCCTGTATATAGCTCCACATTGATCTGGTATCTGTACTTCCTGTATATAGTTCCACATTGATCTGGTACCTGTACTTCCTGTATATAGCTCCACATTGGTCTGGTACCTGTACTTCCTGTATATAGTTCCACATTGGTCTGGTACCTGTACTTCCTGTATATAGTTCCACATTGGTCTGGTACCTGTACTTCCTGTATATAGTTCCACATTGGTCTGGTACCTGTACTTCCTGTATATAGTTCCACATTGATCTGATCTGGTACCTGTACTTCCTGTATATAGCTCCACATTGATCTGGTACCTGTACTTCCTGTATATAGTTCCACATTGATCTGGTACCTGTACTTCCTGTATATAGCTCCACATTGGTCTGGTACCTGTACTTCCTGTATATAGTTCCACATTGATCTGATCTGGTACCTGTACTTCCTGTATATAGTTCCACATTGATCTGATCTGGTACCTGTACTTCCTGTATATAGTTCCACATTGATCTGGTACCTGTACTTCCTGTATATAGTTCCACATTGATCTGGTACCTGTACTTCCTGTATATAGCTCCACATTGGTCTGGTACCTGTACTTCCTGTATATAGTTCCACATTGGTCTGGTACCTGTACTTCCTGTATATAGCTCCACATTGGTCTGGTACCTGTACTTCCTGTATATAGCTCCACATTGGTCTGGTACCTGTACTTCCTGTATATAGTTCCACATTGATCTGGTACCTGTACTTCCTGTATATAGCTCAACATTGATCTGGTACCTGTACTTCCTGTATATAGCTCCACATTGGTCTGGTACCTGTACTTCCTGTATATAGCTCCACATTGGTCTGGTACCTGTACTTCCTGTATATAGTTCCACATTGGTCTGGTACCTGTACTTCCTGTATATAGCTCCACATTGGTCTGGTACCTGTACTTCCTGTATATAGCTCCACATTGATCTGGTACCTGTACTTCCTGTATATAGTTCCACATTGGTCTGGTACCTGTACTTCCTGTATATAGTTCCACATTGATCTGGTACCTGTACTTCCTGTATATAGCTCCACATTGGTCTGGTACCTGTACTTCCTGTATATAGCTCAACATTGATCTGGTACCTGTACTTCCTGTATATAGTTCCACATTGATCTGGTACCTGTACTTCCTGTATATAGCTCCACATTGGTCTGGTACCTGTACTTCCTGTATATAGTTCCACATTGATCTGGTACCTGTACTTCCTGTATATAGCTCCACATTGGTCTGGTACCTGTACTTCCTGTATATAGTTCCACATTGGTCTGGTACCTGTACTTCCTGTATATAGTTCCACATTGGTCTGGTACCTGTACTTCCTGTATATAGTTCCACATTGGTCTGGTACCTGTACTTCCTGTATATAGTTCCACATTGATCTGATCTGGTACCTGTACTTCCTGTATATAGCTCCACATTGATCTGGTACCTGTACTTCCTGTATATAGCTCCACATTGGTCTGGTACCTGTACTTCCTGTATATAGCTCCACATTGATCTGGTACCTGTACTTCCTGTATATAGCTCCACATTGATCTGGTACCTGTACTTCCTGTATATAGTTCCACATTGATCTGGTACCTGTACTTCCTGTATATAGTTCCACATTGATCTGGTACCTGTACCTCCTGTATATAGTTCCACATTGATCTGGTACCTGTACTTCCTGTATATAGCTCCACATTGGTCTGGTACCTGTACTTCCTGTATATAGCTCCACATTGGTCTGGTACCTGTACTTCCTGTATATAGCTCCACATTGATCTGGTACCTGTACTTCCTGTATATAGTTCCACATTGATCTGGTACCTGTACTTCCTGTATATAGCTCCACATTGGTCTGGTACCTGTACTTCCTGTATATAGTTCCACATTGATCTGGTACCTGTACTTCCTGTATTTAGCTCCACATTGATCTGGTACCTGTACTTCCTGTATATAGCTCCACATTGGTCTGGTACCTGTACTTCCTGTATATAGTTCCACATTGATCTGATCTGGTACCTGTACTTCCTGTATATAGTTCCACATTGATCTGATCTGGTACCTGTACTTCCTGTATATAGTTCCACATTGATCTGGTACCTGTACTTCCTGTATATAGTTCCACATTGATCTGGTACCTGTACTTCCTGTATATAGTTCCACATTGATCTGATCTGGTACCTGTACCTCCTGTATATAGTTCCACATTGATCTGGTACCTGTACTTCCTGTATATAGTTCCACATTGATCTGGTACCTGTACTTCCTGTATATAGTTCCACATTGATCTGGTACCTGTACTTCCTGTATATAGTTCCACATTGATCTGGTACCTGTACTTCCTGTATATAGCTCCACATTGGTCTGGTACTGGTACTTCCTGTATATAGTTCCACATTGGTCTGGTACCTGTACTTCCTGTATATAGTTCCACATTGGTCTGGTACCTGTACTTCCTGTATATAGTTCCACATTGGTCTGGTACCTGTACCTCCTGTATATAGTTCCACATTGGTCTGGTACCTGTACTTCCTGTATATAGCTCCACATTGGTCTGGTACCTGTACTTCCTGTATATAGCTCCACATTGATCTGGTACCTGTACTTCCTGTATATAGCTCCACATTGGTCTGGTACCTGTACTTCCTGTATATAGTTCCACATTGATCTGGTACCTGTACTTCCTGTATATAGCTCCACATTGGTCTGGTACCTGTACTTCCTGTATATAGTTCCACATTGATCTGGTACCTGTACTTCCTGTATATAGCTCCACATTGGTCTGGTACCTGTACCTCCTGTATATAGTTCCACATTGATCTGGTACCTGTACTTCCTGTATATAGTTCCACATTGATCTGGTACCTGTACTTCCTGTATATAGTTCCACATTGATCTGATCTGGTACCTGTACCTCCTGTATATAGTTCCACATTGATCTGGTACCTGTACTTCCTGTATATAGTTCCACATTGATCTGGTACCTGTACTTCCTGTATATAGCTCCACATTGGTCTGGTACTGGTACTTCCTGTATATAGTTCCACATTGGTCTGGTACCTGTACTTCCTGTATATAGTTCCACATTGGTCTGGTACCTGTACTTCCTGTATATAGTTCCACATTGGTCTGGTACCTGTACTTCCTGTATATAGCTCCACATTGGTCTGGTACCTGTACTTCCTGTATATAGCTCCACATTGGTCTGGTACCTGTACTTCCTGTATATAGTTCCACATTGATCTGGTACCTGTACTTCCTGTATATAGTTCCACATTGATCTGGTACCTGTACTTCCTGTATATAGTTCCACATTGATCTGGTACCTGTACTTCCTGTATATAGTTCCACATTGGTCTGGTACCTGTACTTCCTGTATATAGTTCCACATTGGTCTGGTACCTGTACTTCCTGTATATAGTTCCACATTGATCTGGTACCTGTACTTCCTGTATATAGCTCCACATTGATCTGGTACCTGTACTTCCTGTATATAGTTCCACATTGGTCTGGTACCTGTACTTCCTGTATATAGTTCCACATGGATCTGGTACCTGTTACTTCCTGTATATAGCCCACTTGGTCTGTACCTGTACTTCCTGTATATAGCTCCACATTGATCTGGTACCTGTACTTCCTGTATATAGTTCCACATTGATCTGGTACCTGTACTTCCTGTATATAGCTCCACATTGGTCTGGTACCTGTACTTCCTGTATATAGTTCCACATTGGTCTGGTACTGTACTTCCTGTATATAGCTTCCACATTGATCTGTACCTGTACTTCCTGTATATAGTTCCACATTGGTCTGGTACCTGTACTTCCTGTATATAGCTCCACATTGTCTGGTACCTGTACTTCCTGTATATAGCTTCCACATTGAGTCTGGTACCTGTACTTCCTGTATATAGTTCCACATTTGATCTGGTACCTGTACTTCCTGTATATAGCTCCACATTGGTCTGAGTACCTGTACTTCCTGTATATAGTTCCACATTGATCTGGTACCTGTACTTCCTGTATATAGTTCCACATTGATCTGGTACCTGTACTTCCTGTATATAGCTCCACATTGATCTGGTACCTGTACTTCCTGTATATAGCTCCACAATTGATCTGGTACCTGTACTTCCTGTATATAGCTCCACATTGATCTGGTACCTGTACTTCCTGTATATAGCTTCCACATTGGTCTGGTACCTGTACTTCCTGTATATAGTCCACATTGGTCTGGTACCTGTACTTCCTGTATATAGTTCCACATTGATCTGGTACCTGTACTTCCTGTATATAGCTCCACATTGGTCTGGTACCTGTACTTCCTGTATATAGTTCCACATTGGTCTGGTACCTGTACTTCCTGTATATAGCTCCACATTGGTCTGGTACCTGTACTTCCTGTATATAGTTCCACATTGATCTGGTACCTGTACCTTCCTGTATATAGCTTCCACATTGGATCTGGTACCTGTACTTCCTGTATATAGTTCCACATTGATCTGGTACCTGTACTTCCTGTATATAGTTCCACATTGGATCTGGACCTGGTACTTCCTGTATATAGCTCCACATTGATCTGGTACCTGTACTTCCTGTATATAGCTCCACATTGTCTGGTACCTGTACTTCCTGTATATAGCTTCCACATTGATCTGGTACCTGTACTTCCTGTATATAGTTCCACATTGATCTGGTACCTGTACTTCCTGTATATAGTTCCACATTGATCTGGTACCTGTACTTCCTGTATATAGTCTCCACATTGGTCTGGTACCTGTACTCCTGTATATAGTTCCACATTGATCTGGTACCTGTACTTCCTGTATATAGCTCCACATTGATCTGGTACCTGTACTTCCTGTATATAGTTCCACATTGGTCTGGTACCTGTACTTCCTGTATATAGTCCACATTGGTCTGGTACCTGTACTTCCTGTATATAGTTCCACATTGGTCCTGGTACCTGTACTTCTGTATATAGCTCCACATTGATCTGGTACCTGTACTTCCTGTATATAGTTCCACATTGGTCTGGTACCTGTACTTCCTGTATATAGCTCCACATTGGTCTGGTACCTGTACTTCCTGTATATAGCTCCACATTGATCTGGTACCTGTACTTCCTGTATATAGTTCCACATTGATCTGGTACCTGTACTTCCTGTATATAGTTCCACATTGGTCTGGTACCTGTACTCCTGTATATAGCTCCACATTGGTCTGGTACCTGTACTTCCTGTATAGTTCCACATTGGTCTGGTACCTGTACTTCCTGTATATAGCTCCACATTGGTCCTGGTACCTGTACTTCCTGATATAGCTCCACATTGGTCTGGTACCTGTACTTCCTGTATATAGCTCCACTTGGTCTGGTACCTGTACTTCCTGTATATAGTTCCACATTGGTCTGGTACCTGTACTTCCATGTATATAGCTCCACCATTGGTCTGGTACCTGTACTTCCTGTATATAGCTCCACATTGGTCTGGTACCTGTACTTCCTGTATATAGTTCCACATTGGTCTGGTACCTGTACTTCCTGTATAATAGCTCCACATTGGTCTGGTACCTGTACCTCCTGTATATAGCTCCACATTGGTCTGGTACCTGTACTTCCTGTATATAGCTCCACATTGATCTGATCTGGTACCTGTACTTCCTGTATATAGCTCCACATTGGTCTGGTACCTGTACTTCCCTGTATATAGCTCCACCATTGATCTGGTACCTGTACTTCCTGTATATAGCTCCACATTGGTCTGGTACCTGTACTTCCTGTATATAGTTCCACATTGATCTGGTACCTGTACTTCCTGTATATAGCTCCACATTGGTCTGGTACTGTACTTCCTGTATATAGTTCCACATTGGTCTGGTACCTGTACTTCCTGTATATAGCTCCACATTGGTCTGGTACCTGTACTTCCTGTATATAGCTCCACATTGGTCTGGTACCTGTACTTCCTGTATATAGTTCCACATTGGTCTGGTACCTGTACCTCCTGTATATAGCTCCACATTGGTCTGGTACCTGTACTTCCTGTATATAGTTCCACATTGGTCTGGTACCTGTACTTCCTGTATATAGTTCCACATTGGTCTGGTACCTGTACTTCCTGTATATAGTTCCACATTGGTCTGGTACCTGTACTTCCTGTATATAGCTCCACATTGGTCTGGTACCTGTACTTCCTGTATATAGTTCCACATTGGTCTGGTACCTGTACTTCCTGTATATAGTTCCACATTGGTCTGGTACCTGTACTTCCTGTATATAGTTCCACATTGGTCTGGTACCTGTACTTCCTGTATATAGCTCCACATTGGTCTGGTACCTGTACTTCCTGTATATAGCTCCACATTGATCTGGTACCTGTACTTCCTGTATATAGCTCCACATTGGTCTGGTACCTGTACTTCCTGTATATAGTTCCACATTGGTCTGGTACCTGTACTTCCTGTATATAGCTCCACATTGATCTGGTACCTGTACTTCCTGTATATAGCTCCACATTGGTCTGGTACCTGTACTTCCTGTATATAGCTCCACATTGATCTGGTACCTGTACTTCCTGTATATAGTTCCACATTGATCTGGTACCTGTACTTCCTGTATATAGTTCCACATTGGTCTGGTACCTGTACTTCCTGTATATAGTTCCACATTGATCTGGTACCTGTACTTCCTGTATATAGTTCCACATTGATCTGGTACCTGTACTTCCTGTATATAGCTCCACATTGGTCTGGTACCTGTACTTCCTGTATATAGCTCCACATTGGTCTGGTACCTGTACTTCCTGTATATAGCTCCACATTGATCTGGTACCTGTACTTCCTGTATATAGTTCCACATTGATCTGGTACCTGTACTTCCTGTATATAGCTCCACATTGGTCTGGTACCTGTACTTCCTGTATATAGCTCCACATTGGTCTGGTACCTGTACTTCCTGTATATAGCTCCACATTGGTCTGGTACCTGTACTTCCTGTATATAGCTCCACATTGATCTGGTACCTGTACTTCCTGTATATAGTTCCACATTGATCTGGTACCTGTACTTCCTGTATATAGTTCCACATTGGTCTGGTACCTGTACTTCCTGTATATAGCTCCACATTGATCTGGTACCTGTACTTCCTGTATATAGCTCCACATTGATCTGGTACCTGTACTTCCTGTATATAGTTCCACATTGGTCTGGTACCTGTACTTCCTGTATATAGCTCCACATTGGTCTGGTACCTGTACTTCCTGTATATAGCTCCACATTGATCTGGTACCTGTACTTCCTGTATATAGTTCCACATTGATCTGGTACCTGTACTTCCTGTATATAGTTCCACATTGGTCTGGTACCTGTACTTCCTGTATATAGCTCCACATTGGTCTGGTACCTGTACTTCCTGTATATAGTTCCACATTGGTCTGGTACCTGTACTTCCTGTATATAGCTCCACATTGGTCTGGTACCTGTACTTCCTGTATATAGCTCCACATTGGTCTGGTACCTGTACTTCCTGTATATAGCTCCACATTGGTCTGGTACCTGTACTTCCTGTATATAGTTCCACATTGGTCTGGTACCTGTACTTCCTGTATATAGCTCCACATTGGTCTGGTACCTGTACTTCCTGTATATAGCTCCACATTGGTCTGGTACCTGTACTTCCTGTATATAGTTCCACATTGGTCTGGTACCTGTACTTCCTGTATATAGCTCCACATTGGTCTGGTACCTGTACCTCCTGTATATAGCTCCACATTGGTCTGGTACCTGTACTTCCTGTATATAGCTCCACATTGATCTGATCTGGTACCTGTACTTCCTGTATATAGCTCCACATTGGTCTGGTACCTGTACTTCCTGTATATAGCTCCACATTGGTCTGGTACCTGTACTTCCTGTATATAGCTCCACATTGGTCTGGTACCTGTACTTCCTGTATATAGTTCCACATTGGTCTGGTACCTGTACTTCCTGTATATAGCTCCACATTGGTCTGGTACCTGTACTTCCTGTATATAGTTCCACATTGGTCTGGTACCTGTACTTCCTGTATATAGCTCCACATTGGTCTGGTACCTGTACTTCCTGTATATAGCTCCACATTGGTCTGGTACCTGTACTTCCTGTATATAGCTCCACATTGGTCTGGTACTGGTACTTCCTGTATATAGCTCCACATTGGTCTGGTACCTGTACTTCCTGTATATAGTTCCACATTGGTCTGGTACCTGTACCTCCTGTATATAGTTCCACATTGGTCTGGTACCTGTACTTCCTGTATATAGTTCCACATTGGTCTGGTACCTGTACTTCCTGTATATAGCTCCACATTGGTCTGGTACCTGTACTTCCTGTATATAGTTCCACATTGGTCTGGTACCTGTACTTCCTGTATATAGTTCCACATTGGTCTGGTACCTGTACTTCCTGTATATAGTTCCACATTGGTCTGGTACCTGTACTTCCTGTATATAGCTCCACATTGGTCTGGTACCTGTACTTCCTGTATATAGCTCCACATTGATCTGGTACCTGTACTTCCTGTATATAGCTCCACATTGGTCTGGTACCTGTACTTCCTGTATATAGTTCCACATTGGTCTGGTACCTGTACTTCCTGTATATAGCTCCACATTGATCTGGTACCTGTACTTCCTGTATATAGCTCCACATTGGTCTGGTACCTGTACTTCCTGTATATAGCTCCACATTGATCTGGTACCTGTACTTCCTGTATATAGTTCCACATTGATCTGGTACCTGTACTTCCTGTATATAGCTCCACATTGGTCTGGTACCTGTACTTCCTGTATATAGTTCCACATTGATCTGGTACCTGTACTTCCTGTATATAGCTCCACATTGGTCTGGTACCTGTACTTCCTGTATATAGTTCCACATTGGTCTGGTACCTGTACTTCCTGTATATAGTTCCACATTGGTCTGGTACCTGTACTTCCTGTATATAGCTCCACATTGGTCTGGTACCTGTACTTCCTGTATATAGTTCCACATTGGTCTGGTACCTGTACTTCCTGTATATAGCTCCACATTGGTCTGGTACCTGTACTTCCTGTATATAGCTCCACATTGGTCTGGTACCTGTACTTCCTGTATATAGCTCCACATTGGTCTGGTACTGGTACTTCCTGTATATAGCTCCACATTGGTCTGGTACCTGTACTTCCTGTATATAGTTCCACATTGGTCTGGTACCTGTACCTCCTGTATATAGTTCCACATTGGTCTGGTACCTGTACTTCCTGTATATAGTTCCACATTGGTCTGGTACCTGTACTTCCTGTATATAGCTCCACATTGGTCTGGTACCTGTACTTCCTGTATATAGTTCCACATTGGTCTGGTACCTGTACTTCCTGTATATAGTTCCACATTGGTCTGGTACCTGTACTTCCTGTATATAGTTCCACATTGGTCTGGTACCTGTACTTCCTGTATATAGCTCCACATTGGTCTGGTACCTGTACTTCCTGTATATAGCTCCACATTGATCTGGTACCTGTACTTCCTGTATATAGCTCCACATTGGTCTGGTACCTGTACTTCCTGTATATAGTTCCACATTGGTCTGGTACCTGTACTTCCTGTATATAGCTCCACATTGATCTGGTACCTGTACTTCCTGTATATAGCTCCACATTGGTCTGGTACCTGTACTTCCTGTATATAGCTCCACATTGATCTGGTACCTGTACTTCCTGTATATAGTTCCACATTGATCTGGTACCTGTACTTCCTGTATATAGTTCCACATTGGTCTGGTACCTGTACTTCCTGTATATAGTTCCACATTGATCTGGTACCTGTACTTCCTGTATATAGTTCCACATTGATCTGGTACCTGTACTTCCTGTATATAGCTCCACATTGGTCTGGTACCTGTACTTCCTGTATATAGCTCCACATTGGTCTGGTACCTGTACTTCCTGTATATAGCTCCACATTGATCTGGTACCTGTACTTCCTGTATATAGTTCCACATTGATCTGGTACCTGTACTTCCTGTATATAGCTCCACATTGGTCTGGTACCTGTACTTCCTGTATATAGCTCCACATTGGTCTGGTACCTGTACTTCCTGTATATAGCTCCACATTGGTCTGGTACCTGTACTTCCTGTATATAGCTCCACATTGATCTGGTACCTGTACTTCCTGTATATAGTTCCACATTGATCTGGTACCTGTACTTCCTGTATATAGTTCCACATTGGTCTGGTACCTGTACTTCCTGTATATAGCTCCACATTGATCTGGTACCTGTACTTCCTGTATATAGCTCCACATTGATCTGGTACCTGTACTTCCTGTATATAGTTCCACATTGGTCTGGTACCTGTACTTCCTGTATATAGCTCCACATTGGTCTGGTACCTGTACTTCCTGTATATAGCTCCACATTGATCTGGTACCTGTACTTCCTGTATATAGTTCCACATTGATCTGGTACCTGTACTTCCTGTATATAGTTCCACATTGATCTGATCTGGTACCTGTACTTCCTGTATATAGCTCCACATTGGTCTGGTACCTGTACTTCCTGTATATAGCTCCACATTGGTCTGGTACCTTTACTTCCTGTATATAGCTCCACATTGGTCTGGTACCTGTACTTCCTGTATATAGTTCCACATTGGTCTGGTACCTGTACTTCCTGTATATAGCTCCACATTGGTCTGGTACCTGTACTTCCTGTATATAGTTCCACATTGGTCTGGTACCTGTACTTCCTGTATATAGCTCCACATTGGTCTGGTACCTGTACTTCCTGTATATAGCTCCACATTGGTCTGGTACCTGTACTTCCTGTATATAGCTCCACATTGGTCTGGTACTGGTACTTCCTGTATATAGCTCCACATTGGTCTGGTACCTGTACTTCCTGTATATAGTTCCACATTGGTCTGGTACCTGTACCTCCTGTATATAGTTCCACATTGGTCTGGTACCTGTACTTCCTGTATATAGCTCCACATTGGTCTGGTACCTGTACTTCCTGTATATAGCTCCACATTGGTCTGGTACCTGTACTTCCTGTATATAGCTCCACATTGATCTGGTACCTGTACTTCCTGTATATAGCTCCACATTGGTCTGGTACCTGTACTTCCTGTATATAGTTCCACATTGGTCTGGTACCTGTACTTCCTGTATATAGCTCCACATTGGTCTGGTACCTGTACTTCCTGTATATAGTTCCACATTGGTCTGGTACCTGTACTTCCTGTATATAGTTCCACATTGATCTGGTACCTGTACTTCCTGTATATAGTTCCACATTGGTCTGGTACCTGTACTTCCTGTATATAGTTCCACATTGGTCTGGTACCTGTACTTCCTGTATATAGTTCCACATTGGTCTGGTACCTGTACTTCCTGTATATAGTTCCACATTGGTCTGGTACCTGTACTTCCTGTATATAGTTCCACATTGGTCTGGTACCTGTACTTCCTGTATATAGTTCCACATTGGTCTGGTACCTGTACTTCCTGTATATAGCTCCACATTGGTCTGGTACCTGTACTTCCTGTATATAGTTCCACATTGGTCTGGTACCTGTACTTCCTGTATATAGTTCCACATTGATCTGGTACCTGTACTTCCTGTATATAGTTCCACATTGGTCTGGTACCTGTACTTCCTGTATATAGTTCCACATTGGTCTGGTACCTGTACTTCCTGTATATAGTTCCACATTGGTCTGGTACCTGTACTTCCTGTATATAGTTCCACATTGGTCTGGTACCTGTACTTCCTGTATATAGCTCCACATTGGTCTGGTACCTGTACTTCCTGTATATAGTTCCACATTGGTCTGGTACCTGTACTTCCTGCTTCATTCTTGTGTTACTATTTGTATTATTATTGTTTAATTCTGCATCGATGGGAAGGGCTCGTAATTAAGCATTTCACGGTAAAGTCTACACCCGTTGTATTCGGCACATGTGACAAACATTTGATTTGAAAATATTTTTTGTATGCTTTTCATGTTTAACCAAATAAAGGACTTGTGAAGACAGCTGTGTGTTAGTATGACATCATCAACAACGTTTCTGATGTCAGGGAATGCAAATGTGAATGACCCTGTTGATGGGCTATTTGCATGTCCTTCCTTTTAGCTTTTCATTAGGCTGAAGGAGATTTAAATGGTGGTTTCAATACATCACTCTAAACATGACATGTTGGTTTAGAACTCACTGCTCTGTGGGTGCTCTCTGCTGGCTGTCTAGCATGGCAGACAGACAGGCAGGTATACACGTAGGCAGAAAGTTATAGGCAGAAAGGGAGGCAGGCAGACAGGTAGGCAGAGAGGTAGGCAGTAGGTAGGCAGAGAGGTATAGGCAGAAAAGGAGCCAGGCAGACAGACCGACAGACATGTAGGCAGGTGGCAGGTGGCAGGTGGCAGGCAAGGTTAGGGTTAGCATGGCAAGCAGCAGGTGGACATTGAACAGGCTGTTAATGGTAGCTACTTGTAATTTGGGAGATTCACTCATATCTGCTTTAGTTTTTCTGCTCTTTGCACACCATTATTTGCATTCATCTACTTGCACATCCTCCTCTGCACATATATCACTCCAGTGTAAATGCTAAATTGTAATTACTTCGCCACTATTGGCCTATTTATTGACTGACCTCCTTACTTCATTTGCACACACTGTATACAGATTTTTCTATTGTGTTATTGACTGTACGTTTGTTTATTCCATGTGTAACTCTGTGTTGTTGTTTTTGTCTCCCTACTTTGCTTTATCTTGACCAGGTCGCAGTTGTAAATGAGAACTTGTTCTCAACTGGCCTACCTGGTTAAATAAAAGGTGAAATAAAATCAAATAAAATAGCCTGCTGGAGCCAAGTATGCAATGCTTCCAATACTGTGGATGGAGTTAAACACTATACACGGCTGCCCTCTAGCGGTTTTAAATGGTAGCGTTACCGATATACTGTCATTTCACATAGACTTTTCTCAGATCACATTTTTTTCTATCCACAAAGAATCAACACTTGATAATCAGACACTAGGTCTACTACCTAAGTGTTTCTGGAATGACCATCAGCCACATAATTGCATTAATTTCCTCATGAATCAAAACCTTGGGCTATGTAGGCTTTATAGAAAGGTCATCCATTTTCATTTCTGAGAGGCCCGATTTTCTCCATGCACCCCTTATTATAAATAATGTACAGTCCCTTACAACTAGAAACAACAGAAGAATGGAAAGACTGAAATATAATTATCAGGGGCTTCCGTAAAAAGTGTCTACTCCCGCTCCCCCTCTCCGGCGTTCGATGTCGCCAGTCTACTAACCACTGGTCCTGGCAACCCTCATTACCACACCAGCGCCCCATCGTGAGGCACACTTGGCAACCCTCATTACCACACCAGCGCCCCATCGTGAGGCACACCTGGCAACACTCATTACCACACCAGCGCCCCATCGTGAGGCACACCTGGCAACCCTCATTACCACACCAGCGCCCCATCGTGAGGCACACCTGGCAACCCTCATTACCACACCAGCGCCCCATCGTGAGGCACACCTGGCAACCCTCATTACCACACCAGCGCCCCATCGTGAGGCACACCTGGCAACCCTCATTACCACACCAGCGCCCCATCGTGAGGCACACCTGGACTCCATCACTACACTGATTACTCCCCCTTTATCTAGAACTCCCTAACATTACGCTTCAGACAGTATTGGTTATGTTTCCTTGCCAGACGGTTCTCTAATTTTGTATCGTTCTACGTTCATTATTATTAAACTCACTAACTGCACCTGCTTCCTGACTCCCTGCAGCTACGTTACAGAATACTACCTCAACAAATGAAACCAGCAGTTCCGTAGGGATGGTGCCAGGTTTCCTCTAGATGTGACGCTTGGCATTCAGACCAAAGAGTTCAATCTTGGTTTCATCAGTCCAGAGAATCTTGTTTCTCATGGTCTGAGAGTCCTTTAGGTGCCTTTTGGCAAACTCCAAGCGGGCTGTCATGTGCTTTTTACATAGGAGTGGCTTCCGTCTGGCCACTCTACCATAAAGGCCTGATTGGTGGAGTGCTGCAGAGATGGTAGTCCTTCTGGAAGGTTCTCCCATCTCCACAGAGGAACTCAGGAGCTCTGTCTGAGTGACCATCGGATTCTTGGTCACCTCCCTGACCAAGGCCCTTCTCCCCCGATTGCTCAGTTTGGTCGGGCAGCCAGCTCTAGTAAGAGTCTTGGTGGTTCCAAATATCTTCTATTTAAGAATGATGGAGGCCACTGTGTTCTTGGGGACGTTCAATGCTGCAGAAATGTTTCGGTACTCTTCTCCAGATCTGTGCCTCGACACAATCCTGTCTCAGAGCTCTTCGTAAAATTATTTCGACCTCATGGCTTGATTTTTGCTCTGACATGCACTGTCAACTGTGGAACCTTATATAGACAGGTGTGTGCCTTTCCAAATCGTGTCCAATCAATTAAATTTACCACAGGTGGACTCCAAGTTGTAGAAACATCTCAAGAATGATCAATGGAAACTGGATAAACCTGAGCTCAATGTCGAGTCTCATAGCAGAGGGTCTGAATGCATACTGTATGTAAATAAGGTGTTTTTGTTGTTTTTTATTGAATTTGCTAAAATGTCTAAACCTGTTTTCGCTTTTTCATTATGGGATATTGTGTGTTTGTTGAGGGATAAAAAAAAAATCTATTTTATAATAAGGCTAACTTAACAAAATGTTGAAAAAGTCAAGGGGACTGAATACTTTCTGAATGCACTGTACATATGCCGTTAGCTACAAGACATGTAAGGTACCATTAGCTTCATGACATATAATGTACCATTAGCTACATGACATGTAATGTACAATTAGCTTCATGACAAACATATAGTACTGTTAGCTTCATTAACTATAATGCACCGTTAGCTTAATGACATGAACTGTTAGTTTCAAGACATACATTTAATGTACTATTAGCTTCATGACAAGCATGTAATATACTGCTATTTTCGTAATATACACTACCGTTCAAAAGTTTGGGGTCACTTAGAAATGTGCTTGTTTTTGAAAGAAAAGCAATTTTTTTTGTCCATTAAAATAACATCAAATTGATCAGAATTACAGTGTAGACATTGTTAATATTGTAAATGACTATTGTAGCTGGAAACGGCAGCTTTTTAATGGAAAATATACATAGGCGTACAGAGTCCCATTATCAGCAACTATCACTCCTGTGTTCCAATGGCACGTTGTGTTAGCTAATCCAAGTTTATCATTTTAAAAGGCTAATTGATCATTAGAAAACCCTTTTGCAATTATGTTAGCACAGCTGAAAACTGTTGTTCTGATTAAAGAAGCAATAAAACTGGCCTTCTTTAGACTAGTTGAGTATCTGGAGCATAAGTAATTGTGGTTTCGATTACAGGCTCAAAATGGCCAGAAACAGTTTCTTCTGAAACTCGTCAGTCTATTCTTGTTCTGAAAAATGAAGGCTATTCCATGCGAGAAACTGCCCAAAAAAGATATCGTACAACACTGTGTACTACTCCCACAGAACAGCGCAAACTGGCTCTAACTAAAATAGAAAGAGTGAGAGGCCCCGGTGCACAACTGAGCAAGAGGACAACTAAATAAGTGTCTAGTTTGAAAAACAGACTCCTCACAAGTCCTCAACTGGCAGCTTCATTAATAAATAGTACCAGCAAAACACCAGTCTCAACATCAGCAGTGAAGAGGCGACTCTGGGATGTAAGCCTTCTAGGCAGAGTTCCTCTGTCCAGTGTCTGTTCTTTTGCCCATCTCAATCTTTTATTTTTATTGGCCAGTCTGAGATATGGCTTTTTCTTTGCAACTCTGACTAGAAGGCCAGCATCCCTGAGTCGCCTCTTCGCTGTTGACGTTGAGACTGGTGTTTTGCGGGTACTATTTAACAGGCAAAGCTTCAATACAGGACTAAGATCAAATCGTACTACATTGGCTCCAACGCTCGTCAGATGTGGAAGGGCTTGCAAACTATTACAGACATAAGGGAAGCACAGCAGTGAGCTGCCCAGTGACACCAGACAAGCTAAATAACTGTTATGCTCGCTTTGAGGCAAATAACACTGAAACATGCATGAGAGCATCAGCTGTTCCGGACAACGTGAGTAAGACCATTAAACAGGTCAACATTCACAAGGCCACAGGGCCAGACGGATTACCAGGACGTGTACTCCGAGCAACATCAGCACGGTGTGGAACTGGCAATTAAGAACAGCCTTCTACCCAGCCTCACCGAAACACCTGTCGGCATAAGTGAAAGATACATGTCTTTCCGTATCCCCCCACGCCAAGATGCATTATGCTACTCTTCTCAGTGCATATGCACCAACGTTACCATCTGAAAATGAGGCAAAGGACTGTTTCTACCAGTCACCAGAGGAGGCCCTTCACCACATCCCCTGGAGGAGAAGCTCTTTTTGCTGGGTGACTTAATTGCTAGGGTGGGACAGAACAACAGAATATGGAGCGGAGTGCTGGGTAGGCATGGTGTTGGCCAGGTCAATGAGAATGACATGAGCCTGCTAACTCTCTGTGCCGAGCACGATCTCATCATCACTAACCCCTTGTTCCAGCAGAAGAACAAATATAAGGCATCATGGGATACACCCACGCTCCAAACACTGGCCCCTGATTGACTACGTCATAGTGACACTTTCTGACACTAATGACGTCCTGCTGATACGTGCCATGAGGGGTGCAGGATGCTGGACAGATCACTGTGTCGTACTGGCTGAACTCAAGGTGAGAATACGTCCCCACCAACGCCTGCAGAAGTCCAGTGAGAGGCACCTGTACTGTATCCGGCTTGAGAAAGCTGCGGTAAGGGGCGTGTTTTGTCGCTCTCTCGCTGAAAGGCTGAGCACAGAGGACCCCATGGACCAGAAGTGGGCATCTATCAGGAAGAGGCCCACTCCATTGGCTATAGAGCTAGGAAACAAAGACTGGTTCGATGAGAATTCTGACACCATAACAACCTTACTGGACAATATGCACAAAGCGCACAGGTCTACTCTCAACAGCCCCCATTTGCTACCCTTCTCAAACAAAGCACAGGAAATGCAAATTTATGGCGACCAAAATGACATGCACAATTTCTACAACTTAACTAAAGCTATCTATGGCCCTAGAAGTCGCTCCATCACCCCCATGAAAACAGCTGATGGTCTGACTCTCTTGAAGGACCAAAACCAGATCCTGATGAGGTGGGCTGACCACTTTGAAGCACTACTCAATCAGCATTCTCCTACAGACCGCTCCATCCTGTAAGGGAAAACCGCCATGAAATGGACAAAATTAATGGCATCTTATTGGCATTGGGTGAACCACATACACAATCGCAAATACCACTCAAATGGTATAGTTCTTCAAAACCATATTGCAACCGGAACATTACAAATGCCAAGTGTAAGAAACCAAAAATCCCATAGGGGCGATCACGCACCACCATAGATTTTCATATGGGAAATGGTCACAAAGTAAGGTCCCAAGGGTGAAATTTTCAAAATCAATTTTTGGATCATTCAAAATTTTGTAATTTAAAAATATATATATTTTATTTTATTGAGTTTGTCCATAAGGCCTATGTTATGTCCATTTGCCATATATGATCATAGAAAGTCAGTTTCCGAACGCAAAAGTCAGTGAAGCATGTCCAAGTGGCATAAGACATGTCTATATGGCTTTTATGCACACCTCTTGGAGGACCAATCAGGTGCTTTGGACATCAGGAAGCCATTTCCTGAAATACACACATAAACATATACAAACCCCAAACAACACAGAAACTGGTGAACGTAACAATGGCATATATAAGTATTGAAAGTACCAAATCAGGATGTTATGTCCATTTGCCATATATGATCATAGGAAGTCAGCTTCCAAACCCAAAAGTAAGTGAACCATGTCCAAATGGCATAAGAAATGTCCCCAATTTGTATTTTATTTTTTCACCTTTATTTAACCAGGAAGGCTAGTTGAGAACAAGTTCTCATTTACAACTGCGACCTGGCCAAGATAAAGCAAAGAAGTGCGATACAAACAACAACACAGAGTTACACATGGAATTAACAAACATACAGTCAATAATACAATAGAAAAAGTACAGTGTGTGCAAATGAGGTAGGATAATGGAGATAAGTCAATAAATAGGCCATAGTGGCAAAATAATTACAATTTAGCAATTAAACACTGGAGTGATAGATGTGCAGAAGATGAGTGTGCAAGTAGAGATACTGGGGTGCAAAGGAGCAAAATAAATAATGGTATGGGGATGAGATAGTTGGATGGGCTATTTACAGATGGGCTATGAACAGGTGCAGTGATCTGTGAGCTACTCTGACAGCTGGTGCTTAAAGCTAGTGAGGGAGATATGAGTCTCCAGCTTCAGTGATTTTTGCAGTACGTTCCAATCATTGGCAGCAGAGAACTGGAGGAAAGGCGGCCGAACGAGAAATTGGCTTTGGGGGTGACCAGTGACATATACCTGCTGGAGCTTGTGCTACGGGTGGGTGCTGCTATGGTGACCAGTGAGCTGCGATAAGGCGGGGCTTTACCTAGCAAAGACTTATAGATGACCTGGAGCCAGTGGGTTTGGCGACAAATATGAAGCGAGGGCCAGCCAACGAGAGCATACAGGTCGCAGTGGTGGGTAGTATATGGGGCTTTGGTGACAAAACTGATGGCACTGTGATAGACTGCATCCAATTTGTTGTGTAGAGTGTTGTAGGCTATTTTGTAAATGACATCACCGAAGTCAAGGATCAGTAGGATGGTCAGTTTTACGTGGGTATGTTTGGCTGCATGAGCGAAGGATGCTTTGTTGCAAAATAGGAAGCCAATTATAGATTTAATTTTGAACTGGAGATGTTTAATGTGAGTCTGGAAGGAGAATTTACAGTCTAACCAGACACCTAGATATTTGTAGTTGTCCACATATTCTAGGTCAGAACCACCCAGAGTTGTGATGCTGGACGGGCGGGCTGGTGCAGGCAGCGATCGGTTGAAGAGCATGCATTTAGTTTTACTTGCATTTAAGAGCAGTTGGAGGCCATGGAAGGAGAGTTGTATTTTATTTTTAACACAGTGTCCAAAGAAGGGCCAGAAGTATACATAATGGTGTCGTGGTGGATCAGAGAATCACCAGCAGCAAGAGCGACATCATTGATGTACATTGATGTGCTTCTACACCTGCATTGCTTGCTGTTTGGGGTTTTAGGCTGGGTTTCTGTACAGCACTTTGAGATATCAGCTGATGTAAGAAGGGCTTTATAAATACATTTGATTTGATGTATACAGAGAAGAGAGTCGGCCTGAGGATTGTTACAGAATCAAATCAAAGTTTATTTGTCACGTGCGTAGTGTAGAATATGCACTAGTATGTAGTGTATTGTAGTTTATAGTATGCACTAGTGATTTGTGTATTGTATACACAACTATGTAGTTTAGTGTATAGTATGCACTAGTACTGTATGTAGTGTATAGTATGCACTAGTATGTAGTGTACAGTGTTAAATATCCTATTAGTGTTACGTAAGTATTTTTTCTCAATCCAACCTTGAAAGTGCATGTTTTTGTTCCAGCCCAGCATTTACACACCTGTTTCATCTAATCAAGGCTGACTAGCTGTTGAATTTGAGTGTTTTTTATGTATTTAATTAACTAGGCAAGTCACATAAGAACAAGTTAGTATTTACAATGACATCTTACCAGGGAACAGTGGGTTAACTGCTTTGTTCAGGAGCAGAACAACAGATTTTTACCTTGTCAGCTTGGGGATTCAACCCAGCAACCTCTCGGCAACCTCTCGGCAACCTCTCAGGCACTGGCTAACAACTAGGCTACCAGCCACTCCTAGTACTGGATTTGAAAAGACATGTACACATTGTTGTGGCATTGCTTTGTAAAGATTTAAGAAAACATACCACGCTCATTTGATAAATTCAGTTTATTTTTAATATGCATTTCATTTAAAAAATATAAATTCTAAAATTAATAATTTCACTGGTTTTGTCCTAAAAGTCACAAAAGTCAATTAAAAAGGGTTAGTATGTAATACACTAAAATTTACTTTTTAATTTAACACTTTTTTGCATGTTACATGTTTTAGAATCGGTCCAACATGCTTAATGTACTTCAATCAAGTTGAACTAACTACCTCCATAATATGTCCCAGACATAAGTTACACTCATTTCCACTGACTATGGTTAAAACATTGATTCTGAAAATACAGTATACTAGCATACTGTTACGTGTTGATCTACAGATATCTTGAAAGAAACAAATGACCACAATGACAAAGATAAAAGTTTACCTATTGCATCTTGGTGGTCCAACATGCGGTTATGTATGTACAGATATATAGAGGAGAAACCTGGACCGTATTCATAAAGGATCTCAGAGTAGGACTACTGATCTAGGATCAGTTTGTCCATCATAATTAATAGGATAACATACACTGGAATGGATCTCACAGTAGGACTATTGATCTAGGATCAGTTTGTCCATCATAATTAATAGGATAACATAAACTGGAATGGATTTCACAGTAGGACTACTGATCTAGGATCAGTTTGTCCATCATAATTAATAGGATAACATAAACTGGAAGGAACTGATCCTAGATCAGCGCTCCTACTCTGAGACGCTTTCTGAATATCGGCCCAGACTGACTGGATACAGAGTGAGCTTGAGCAGTCGCGTTAGACAGACAAACAGACAGACAGACAGTCAGCCAGTCAGTCAGTCAGACAGACAGTGTCAGCCAGCCAGTCAGACAGTCAGTCAGACAGTCAGACAGTCAGCCAGCCAGTCAGATAGTCAGCCAGCCAGCCAGCCAGACAGTCAGTCAGCCAGTCAGATAGTCAGCCAGCCAGCCAGCCAGACAGTGTCAGCCAGCCAGTCAGACAGTCAGACAGTCAGCCAGCCAGTCAGATAGTCAGCCAGCCAGCCAGCCAGACAGTGTCAGCCAGCCAGTCAGACAGTCAGTCAGTCAGTCAGTCAGTCAGACAGTGTCAGCCAGCCAGTCAGACAGTCAGTCAGTCAGACAGTGGGCTCGTTTGTGGTAAGGTCAACCGACTGTAGACGAAAGTTGAGGAGTGCTGTTGGAGTGGGACACTGATGTGGTTTTTGGACAGCAAAGCTCAGTACAACATGGCAGTGTTGCCATTGTTTATAAAAGTTGCTCTTTATAATGTTGATATAAACATTTCTCCAACCCCCATATCACACAATCACAAACTGTAAATATATGTGTTTACATTGTGCTATCAATTGGTGAAAGAGAGCCCAACATATATAAAGTTGTACGTATACAACGGGTGGTTCTAATCCTGGATGCTGATTGGTTAAAACCACATTCTAGACGTTGTCTATTCCACAAGTTACCAGCGGCTGAAGCTATGACGTTGAAATGCTTATTTACTCGGTTCCATCTGACTGCGCCATCCACTGTTCATCAGCCCAGCCAAGCAATTTATAAACTTGATCTCCACTATAAAAAAGCCTCTAGACATTATCTCAAATTTTCTTTTCACTAACATTTAGTTTTCAACAGTGGAGATTCTCTCCGACATTTGCAACATTGTTTCAATGTTAAATTCAATCTCCAGATGTCCCATAGTATTGAACGTGTTGGGAGTCAGGAGGAGACAGACAGGCAGGCAGGCAGCTTTTCTCAGTCATGAATCAGCATCATTTTATGGATCTATACAGAGAAATGTCGATAGAAAACAGGTCAAACGAAACAAAAAGCAGCTGGTTCCTAGTCTTTGCAGCTCCTCTGAACAACAGTGTCCTGACGAGAGAGCACATTTTCTATTCCAGGCGAAATCGCTCACCATTAGCTCATTGCTATGGATGTATCCAAATAAATGTCACTAGAAATAGCTTAAACGAACGCAATTGAAGGTACTTTGCTGTTATTCTGGCTGTACTGTTTGACATAACTGTGAGTTAGCTGTATTTGGTTAGCTAGCAAGCAAGGGATAAGAACGTTGCCAGCCAGTATGGCAATGGAACATTTAGAAAAAAACCATACAGAACATAAAGAATCAACGACTGGGTCGCGTCTCTGGCAACCGAACCGATAGAACGAACGACCAGACGGCTTGGGTAGCAACTTTAGATTTGCGTCGGGACTATATCTCATGGAAGGATGAAGGTATAAATCAATTCATCAAAATAAAGTTTTTAATTAAAATGTCAATCATTATACGAATATGTTGGTAACCTGTTATATAAAAGTGATAATGGCCTCGAAGCCGGTGTTTGGAGGATATATTGACACGTTAACAACACCCGTGCCAATATATCCTCCAAACACCGACTTCTCAGGCATTATCACTTAAATATACACTTAATACATGAATCGTGGCAAAGTTGTTTCCTGTTTCAGTCACGTCCTTTGTCATGTTCGCGTGGGTCAAAAAAAAAAAACCTAATGATTGGTTGACAATAGACCCACCCTCAATGCAGGATCAGGTTGGTACAAAGCAACTACAGAAACTTGCTGTCGACTGAAGCCAAAAGTTCATGACCTTTGATCACATGGTTTTGTAAAGTTCATGCAGTCGTTATGTAGGTGCAAGTCGGACATTTTTTTCCCTCATAATGCAATACACTTTGGAAGACTTGATAAAAGTGAACCGCTCGAACGTGCACAGTCATTTAGACAGTTTGCCAGTCAGACAGACAGTCAATCAGTCAGTAAGAAAGTCATTTAGACAGTCAGTCAGTCAGACAGTAATTTAGACAGTCAGACAGTCATTTAGTTAGTCAGTCAGAGAGTCATTTAGACAGTCAGTCTGTTAGACAGTAATTTAGACACTCAGACAGTCATTTAGTTAGTCAGTCAGAGTCATTTAGACAGTCAGTCTGGTAGACAGTCATTTAGTTAGTCAGTCAGTCAGTCATTTAGTTAGTCAGTCAGTCAGACATTAATTTAGACAGTCAGTCAACATTATGATGCTATTAGATAAAACAACCATCATTATCAATGGGTTGTGATCAGAAACAGCATCACTGTGTCCCCTGAACCGCTGTCTAAACATCCTCTGCAAAGGACAGGGAGCACCATAAAGACAGTCAGTCCGTCAGTCAGTCAGTCATTTAGACAGTTAGTCAGACAATCATTTAGACAGTCAGTCAGACAGTTATTTAGACAGTCAGTCAGTCCTTTAAACAGTAATTTAGACAGTCAGATAGTAATTTAGACAGTCAGACAGTCATTTAGACAGTCCATCCGTAAGTCAGTCAGACAGTCATTTAGACAGTCATTTAGACAGTCCGTCCGTAAGTCAGTCAGACAGTCATTTAGACAGTCAGTCAGACAGTTATTTAGACAGTCATTTAGACAGTCCGTCAGTCCTTTAAACAGTAATTTAGACAGTCAGATAGTAATTTAGACAGTCAGTCAGACAGTCATTTCAACAGTCAGACAGTCATTTCAACAGTCAGACAGTCATTTAGACAGTCCGTCCTTAAGTCAGTCAGACAGTAATTTAGACAGTCAGTCAGTCCTTTAAACAGTAATTTAGACAGTCAGATAGTAATTTAGACAGTCAGTCAGACAGTCATTTCAACAGTCAGACAGTCATTTCAACAGTCAGACAGTCATTTAGACAGTCCGTCCTTAAGTCAGTCAGACAGTCCTTTAGACAGTCATTTAGACAGTCCGTCAGACAGTAATTTAGACAGTCAGATAGTAATTTAGACAGTCAGCCAGACAGTCATTTCAACAGTCAGACAGTCATTTCAACAGTCAGACAGTCATTTAGACAGTCCGTCCGTAAGTTAGTCAGACAGTAATTTAGACAGTCAGTCAGTCCTTTAAACAGTAATTTAGACAGTCAGATAGTAATTTAGACAGTCAGATAGTAATTTAGACAGTCAGATAGTAATTTAGACAGTCAGTCAAACGGTTATTTACACAGTCAGTTAGTCAGTCAGCCAGACAATCAGTCAACATTATGATGCTATTAGTTAAAACAGCCATCATTCTGAATCATCACTGTGTCCCCTGAACCGCTGTCCAAACTCTCTCTGTAAAGGACAGGGCCATAACAAACAGCCATGAACAATAGATCACATGCTGGGTATCCACTAACTCTGACAATTCCACATGTAGAACCCTCAGGAAACTGAAAGAAAATGGAGGCCAATGTTCTGTGGTCAGAAGCAATAGGACGTCTGCAAGCTGTGCACAGACGACATTGGTCATGGTGTGACCTTCAGACTTTGGGATGGAGGTCTTAGTACGACATGCAGGTTACATTGGGGAGACTGGAGTCTGGAGTAGACCAGTTATTAGTCTGACATGCAGGTTACATTGGGAAGACCGGAGTCTGAAACCTCTTCCCCTTATCAAACATACATTATGGTGGATATTTAACACAAGTACAAAATAATAATTGTTCAAAACAGAGGAAGACCCTCGGATACTGCAGCACTCAGAGAGACTTCATTCCAATGTCCTATTTCATTGGTCAGACTTAAGAATGTCCTATTTCATTGGTCAGACTTAAGAATGTCCTATTTCATTGGTCAGACTTAAGAATGTCCTATTTCATTGGTCAGACTTAAGAATGTCCTATTTCATTGGTCAGACTTAAGAATGTCCTATTTCATTGGTCAGACTTAAGGCTTCTCTGCAACATGTCAGGTCCAACCAAACTGAAGCCTCTCTGAGCGCTGCTGTATCTGTGTGTCTCACGGAGGGTCATTACAGTTAACAGTAAAGTGTTACAATCACAACTCCAGTGGGAAAAAGGGATATAAAATATGCATCTAGACAAACAAAATACCAAACATTGTTTAAAAATGAATTAACTTTATATTGCAATAATTATATTATATCTCTATGTCACATGTATTTCTCTGATGTTATATTATATTTAATCTCAAGAGGTAAAAGAACAGAAGACATATAAACTATATTCCATGCTGTGTCCATCATGAGAAATGAACACACACCATCTGGCAGATAAAATAAGAGGTAGAGCTACAAAATCAATCGAAATATTACTTTCCGCAATTCCTTTTATACTTCTAATAAATGAGACGAAGAACTAAATATAAAAAAGAGCAGAATGGGTTCTACATGCTTCTCTAATAATGAGAACACAACTGTGTTCAACAGCAGAACCATAGAACAGCAGAAACATAGAACAGAAGAACAGTAGAACAGTAAAACCATAGAACAGTAGAACAGTAGAACCATAGAACAGTAGAACCATAGAACAGCAGAACCATAGAGCTGTAGAACAGTAGGACCATAGAACAGTAGAACAGTAGAACCATAGAACAGTAGAACCATAGAACAGCAGAACCATAGAGCTGTAGAACAGTAGGACCATAGAACAGTAGAACAGTAGAACCATAGAACAGTAGAAAGGAGTTAGATGTGTCAGACACAGGAAGACAGATGAACCTACAGCAGTAGCTGTAAAAACTGAAAGATCTAGTCATGAAACAATGTTCTCCTCTTCCTATTGGTTGATCCCTGGGAGGCTCAACTCCTCCCTTCACCAAGTCAAGTTTCAGATAATCACTATTTTCATTATTGGTTTTTGGAAAACAGAAAGCAAATAATAATTGTTTAAAACAATTCAAGTGTGAGTATTGTTGGTGATGAGTGTTTGTGTGAGGAGGGTCTTGCGGCATGAAGGAGGGTCTTGGGGTGTGGACGAGGGTCTTGGGGCATGGATGAGGGTCTTTGGGCATGGATGAGGGTCTTGGGGCATGAAGGAGGGTCTTGGGGCGTGGACGAGGGTCTTGGGGCGTGGACGAGGGTCTTGGGGCATGGACGAGGGTCTTGGGGCATGGAGGCGGGTCTTGGGGCATGGAGGAGGGTCTTGGGGCATGAAGGAGGGTCTTGGGGCATGAAAGAGGGTCTTGGGGCATGAAGGAGGGTCTTGGGGCGTGGAGGAGGGTCTTGGGGCGTGGAGGAGGGTCTTGGGGCGCGGAGGAGGGTCTTGGGGCGTGGAGGAGGGGCTTGGGGCGTGGAGAGGGGCTTGGGTCGTGGAGGAGGGTCTTGGGGCGTGGAGGAGGGTCTTGGGGCATGGACGAGGGTCTTGGGGCATGGAAGAGGGTTTTGGGGCATGAAGGAGGGTCTTGGGGCGTGGACGAGGGTCTTGGGGCATGAAGGAGGGTCTTGGGGCATGAAGGAGGGTCTTGGGGCATGAAGGAGGGTCTTGGGGCATTGACGAGGGTCTTGGGGCATGGACGAGGGTCTTGGGGCATGGAGGAGGGTCTTGGGGCATGGAGGAGGGTCTTGGGGCTGTTGAGATGTAGGGGCTACAGAGAGCTCTCAGACCCTCGGCTCTTCCAGCGGTAACCGTTGTCATCAGGGTCCATCTCGATCCTAATCTGAGGCACGTTGAGTGGACTCATCTCTGGACTGTGACACAAACGGACAGACAACTTTTTTTAATAACATCACATTAATTCATATTAATTCATAGATTCCCCATTTTGAAGTGGTCAATGGAGTGGGACATCTTATGGGAAGGACCACATGAATCCATCCAGGTCTTCAGGAGGGATCAGCCAATGAATTATACTGGTGAGGAAATATTCCATAACTCCAGGGGGCAGTAAATCACCAACCTTGTCTTTATACCTGTTCAGACAACACCCTCCAGGGGGCAGTAAATCACCAACCTTGTCTTTATACCTGTTCAGACAACACCCTCCAGGGGGCAGTAAATCACTAACCTTGTCTTTATACCTGTTCAGACAACACCCTCCACGGGGCAGTAAATCACCAACCTTGTCTTTATACCTGTTCAGACAACACCCTCCAGGTAGCAGTAAATCACCAACCTTGTCTTTATACCTGTTCAGACAACACCCTCCAGGGGGCAGTAAATCACCAACCTTGTCTTTATACCTGTTCAGACAACACCCTCCAGGGGGCAGTAAATCACCAACCTTGTCTTTATACCTGTTCAGACAACACCCTCCAGGGGGCAGTAAATCACCAACCTTGTCTTTATACCTGTTCAGACAACACCCTCCAGGGGGCAGTAAATCACCAACCTTGTCTTTATACCTGTTCAGACAACACCCTCCAGGGGGCAGTAAATCACTAACCTTGTCTTTATACCTGTTCAGACAACACCCTCCAGGGGGCAGTAAATCACCAACCTTGTCTTTATACCTGTTCAGACAACACCCTCCACGGGGCAGTAAATCACCAACCTTGTCTTTATACCTGTTCAGACAACATCCTCCAGGGGGCAGTAAATCACTAACCTTGTCTTTATACCTGTTCAGACAACACCCTCCACGGGGCAGTAAATCACCAACCTTGTCTTTATACCTGTTCAGACAACACCCTCCAGGGGGCAGTAAATCACCAACCTTGTCTTTATACCTGTTCAGACAACACCCTTCAGGGGGCAGTAAATCACCAACCTTGTCTTTATACCTGTTCAGACAACACCCTCCAGGGGGCAGTAAATCACTAACCTTGTCTTTATACCTGTTCAGACAACACCCTCTAGAGGGCAGTAAATCACCAACCTTGTCTTTATACCTGTTCAGACAACACCCTCCAGGGGGCAGTAAATCACTAACCTTGTCTTTATACCTGTTCAGACAACACCCTCCAGGGGGCAGTAAATCACCAACCTTGTCTTTATACCTGTTCAGACAACACCCTCCAGGGGGAAGTAAATCACCAACCTTGTCTTTATACCTGTTCAGACAACACCCTCCAGGGGGCAGTAAATCACCAACCTTGTCTTTATACCTGTTCAGACAACACCCTCCAGGGGGCAGTAAATCACCAACCTTGTCTTTATACCTGTTCAGACAACACCCTCCAGGGGGCAGTAAATCACCAACCTTGTCTTTATACCTGTTCAGACAACACCCTCTAGAGGGCAGTAAATCACTAACCTTGTCTTTATACCTGTTCAGACAACACCCTCCAGGTGGCAGTAAATCACCAACCTTGTCTTCATACCTGTTCAGACAACACCCTCTAGAGGGCAGTAAATCACTAACCTTGTCTTTATACCTGTTCAGACAACACCCTCCAGGGGGCAGTAAATCACCAACCTTGTCTTTATACCTGTTCAGACAACACCCTCCAGGTGGCAGTATGCACCCTTTCAGTTTGTTTGCCCATGCTGAAAGGTGCCATAATGATGCCATAATGGTACAGATACAATGATGTGACGTCTTTCCAAGTCTACGATGTGACCCTAACCATGTGACCTCAGCATCCACCATCCAACCACTATACACACACACACACACACACACACACACACACACACACACACACACACACACACACACACACACACACACACACACACACACACACACACACACACACACACACACACACACACACACACACACACACACACCCCTCTGTAAATGAGGTCTCACCTTGACTGACAGTTGGCCTGGTAGAAGAGCAGCTGCTCAGCACGATGAGTGTCGATCCAGGAATGATGAGGATTTATCTCCTGGGGAGGACAGACAGACAGACAGACAGACAGACAGACAGACAGACAGACAGACAGACAGACAGACAGACAGACAGACAGACAGACAGACAGACAGACAGACAGACAGACAGACAGACATTAAGCCATCATCCCATATCAGTCATTACATCACACCTGGCTTCACATCACTACTAGTAAACTGACAGAGTTTGACTATTTCTTCTAGGATTATTTTTGTTGAAATCAACATTATCACAGTGAAGAGTGGATTTTTGTAGTAATGCGAGTTTTGAGTTTAGTAATGCAACAAAGGTATTGCTGATGATATGTGCTTTTCTGTTGCTACCACAGTGATGTTATGAACATGCTGAAATATGCATTTCAAGAGGATGGCCGGGATTCAATCAAAGGCCCACTGCCTTGATGCACCTTTCATGTGCAATGTACCCTATGTTCTCGGAGATCGAATTCACAGTGAACACTGCAGATCTCGGTTCCAGAATAAATGACATTCAAAAGTAAAATGAGGTGCTCTTGTCGACAATGATTGATTCCTGGCCGGTGTTCCAGCATTGCCAAACATCAAATATGGTTT
This sequence comes from Salvelinus namaycush, assembly GCF_016432855.1. Classification (NCBI taxonomy): domain Eukaryota; kingdom Metazoa; phylum Chordata; class Actinopteri; order Salmoniformes; family Salmonidae; genus Salvelinus; species Salvelinus namaycush. The sequence goes on from NC_052307.1 coordinate 3,416,103, forward strand.
GTATGAAGGAGGTCGGCTTATCAACATGGAAGGTTCTCTGTACACAACACCCCAGAATCACCAATATGCCAGCTTTTAAACAGTGTATTAGACCAAGCAGGAAGAAAAGGTGGGAATATCCCAAAGTCTTTGAAAACATCTGAAGCACCTTACAGGCACATGTGATGGTGCTTCAGATGAATGATTAGAAGTGAACAGGGTCAGGTGACCAGACAGAGAGAAGTAAAGATCAAACACGGATTAACTTAAGTTAAGAGACCGCGGAAGACTAGCATGAGAGAGAGAGAGCAGGGGGTGAGTGAGAGAGAGAGGGACAGGGTGAGAGAGAGGAGGGACAGAGTGAGAGAGAGAGAGGAGTGAGTGAGAGAGAGAGGGACAGAGTGAAAGAGAGGAGGGACAGAGTGAGAGAGACAAACAAATCCAATTTTGATAAACTCCCATATCTACTGGGTGAAATACCACAGTGTGACATCACAGCAGCAAGATATGTGACCTGTTGCCACAAGAAAAGGGCAACCAGTGAAGAACAAACACCATTGTAAATACAACCCATATTTATGCTTATTTATTTTCCCTTGTGTACTTTAACCATTTGTACATTGTTACAACACTGTATATATACAATATGACATTTGTGATGTCTTTGTTGTTTTGAAACTTCTGTATGTGTAATGTTTACTGTTAATTTTTATTGTTCATTTAACTTTTGTATATTATCTACCTCACTTGCTTTGGCAATGTTAACACATGTTTCCCATGCCAATAAAGCCCCTTGAATTGAATTGAATTGAGAGAGGAGTGAGAGAGAGAGGGACAGAGTGAGAGAGAGAGGAGTGAGTGAGAGAGAGAGGGACAGAGTGAGAGTGCCTCTGTAGTGCCTAAGTTATAATGCCAAGCAGTTGCCGTACCAGGCAGTGATGCAACCAGTCAGGATTCTCTCCATGTTGCAGCTGCAGAACCTTTTGAGGATCTCAGGACCCATGCCAAATCTTTTTAGTTTCCTGAGGGGGAATAGGCTTTGTCGTGCCCTCTTCACGACTATCTTGGTGTGTTTGGACCATGTTAATTTGTTGGTGATATGGACACCAAGGAACTTGAAACTCACTCCACTACACCCCCCTCAATGTGAATGGGGGCGTGTTCGGCCCTCCTTTTCCTGTAGTCCACGATCACCTCAGTTGTCTTGATCACATTGAGGGAGAGGTTGTTGTCCTGGCACCACACTAACAGGTCTTTGACCTCCTCCCTGTAGGCTGTCTCATCGTTGAGGGAGAGGTTGTGGTCCTGGCACCACACTGCCAGGTCTCTGACCTTCTCCCTGTAGGCTGTCTCATCGTTGAGGGAGAGGTTGTGGTCCTGGCACCACACTGCCAGGTCTCTGACCTCCTCCCTGTAGGCTGTCTCATCGTTGAGGGAGAGGTTGTGGTCCTGGCACCACACTACCAGGTCTCTGACCTCCTCCCTGTAGGGTGTCTCATCGTTGAGGGAGAGGTTGTTGTCCTGGCACCACACTGCCAGGTCTCTGACCTTCTCCCTGTAGGCTGTCTCATCGTTGAGGGAGAGGTTGTGGTCCTGGCACCACACTGCCAGGTCTCTGACCTTCTCCCTGTAGGCTGTCTCATCGTTGAGGGAGAGGTTGTGGTCCTGGCACCACACTGCCAGGTCTCTGACCTTCTCCCTGTAGGCTGTCTCATCGTTGAGGGAGAGGTTGTGGTCCTGGCACCACACTGCCAGGTCTCTGACCTTCTCCCTGTAGGCTGTCTCATCGTTGAGGGAGAGGTTGTGGTCCTGGCACCACACTGCCAGGTCTCTGACCTCCTCCCAATAGGCTGTCTCATCGTTGTTGGTGATCAGGTCTACCACTGTTGTGTCGTCAGCAAACCTAATGATGATGTTGGAGCCGTGTTTGGCCATTCAGTCGTGGGTGAACAGGGAATACAGGAGGGGACTAAACACACCCCTGAGGGGCCCCCATGTTGAGGATCAGTGTGGCAGATGTGGTGTTGCCTACCCTTACCACCAGGGGGCGGCCCGTCAGGAAGTCCAGGATCCAGTTGCAGAGGGAAGTGTTTAGTCCCAGGGTCCTTGGCTTAGTGATGAGGTTCGTGGGCATTATGGTGTTGAAGCTGTTGTCAATGAACAGCATTCTCACATAGGTGTTCCTTTTGTCCAGGTGGGAAAGGGCAGTGTGGAGTGCGATTGAGATTGTGTCATCTGTGGATCTGTTGGGGTAGTAAGCTAATTGGAGAGGGTCTAGGGTTTCTGTGGATCTGTTGGGCAGTATTTGGAGTTTAAGTGGATCTAGGGTTTCCGTGATAATGGTGTTGATGTGAGCCATGACCAGCCTTTCAAAGCACTTCATGGCTACTGACATGAGTGCTACGGGGAGGTAGTAATTTAGGCAGGTTAGCTTCGCTTTCTTGGGCACAGGAATAATGGTGGTCTGCTTGAAACATGTAGGTATTACAGACTCGGCCAGGGAGAGGTTGAAAATGTCAGTGAAGACACTTGCCAGTTAGTCCGCGCATGCTCTGACTACACGTCCTGGTAATCCGTCTGGGCCTGTGGCCTTGTGAAAGTTGACCTGTTTAAAGGTCTTGCTTACATCGGCTACGGGGAGCGTGAAGCCAACAGAACAGCCCATGTTAACACCACAGCAGGACAGACAAGGCAGGATCCACCAACTCAGAAGACTCCCAATCATCAGCCCCCCAGCCACCCTGACAACTCCCCCCCTTGTACACACACCCACTGAGTACACAACAAAAGCCAGAGATTGTTCTCCTCATTGACTCAAATGGGAAATTCATCAATGAGAAGAAACATTTTCCAAAACATCAAGTAGCTAAACTCTGAGTAGTCATCTCCGCCCTGCCACCATACAGCGGAAGCAGTTCCCAGGACTGTCTACCAGTTCCCAGGACTGTCTACCTGTTCCCAGGACTGTCTACCTGTTCCCAGGACTGTCTACCTGTTCCCAGGACTCAAACCGTAACATCTACCTGAACTTGAACTGCCTCTACGACCAAATCAAATTAAATGTTATTAGTCGCGTACCCTTTTGCAGATGTTATCGCAGGTGCAGCAAAATGCTTGTGTTTCTAGCTCCAACAGTAATACCTAACAATATGCTTGTGTCTCTAGCTCCAACAGTAATACCTAGCAATATGCTTGTGTTTCTAGCTCCAACAGTAATACCTAACAATATGCTTGTGTTTCTAGCTCCAACAGTACAGTAATACCTAACAATATGCTTGTGTTTCTAGCTCCAACAGTAATACCTAACAATATGCTTGTGTTTCTAGCTCCAACAGTAATACCTAACAATATGCTTGTGTTTCTAGCTCCAACAGTAATACCTAGCAATATGCTTGTGTTTCTAGCTCCAACAGTAATACCTAGCAATATGCTTGTGTTTCTAGCTCCAACAGTAATACCTAACAATATGCTTGTGTTTATAGCTCCAACAGTAATACCTAACAATATGCTTGTGTTTCTAGCTCCAACAGTAATACCTAACAATATGCTTGTGTTTCTAGCTCCAACAGTAATACCTAGCAATATGCTTGTGTTTCTAGCTCCAACAGTACAGTAATACCTAGCAATATGCTTGTGTTTCTAGCTCCAACAGTAATACCTAACAATATGCTTGTGTTTCTAGCTCCAACAGTAATACCTAGCAATATGCTTGTGTTTCTAGCTCCAACAGTAATACCTAACAATATGCTTGTGTTTCTAGCTCCAACAGTACAGTAATACCTAACAATATGCTTGTGTTTCTAGCTCCAACAGTAATACCTAACAATATGCTTGTGTTTCTAGCTCCAACAGTAATACCTAGCAATATGCTTGTGTTTCTAGCTCCAACAGTACAGTAATCCCTAACAATATGCTTGTGTTTCTAGCTCCAGCAGTAATACCTAGCAATATGCTTGTGTCTCTAGCTCCAACAGTAATACCTAGCAATATGCTTGTGTTTCTAGCTCCAACAGTAATACCTAGCAATATGCTTGTGTTTCTAGTTCCAACAGTAATACCTAACAATATGCTTGTGTTTCTAGCTCCAACAGTAATACCTAGCAATATGCTTGTGTTTCTAGCTCCAACAGTAATACCTAACAATATGCTTGTGTTTCTAGCTCCAACAGTAATACCTAGCAATATGCTTGTGTTTCTAGCTCCAACAGTAATACCTAGCAATATGCTTGTGTTTCTAGTTCCAACAGTAATACCTAACAATATGCTTGTGTTTCTAGCTCCAACAGTAATACCTAACAATATGCTTGTGTTTCTAGCTCCAACAGTACAGTAATACCTAGCAATATGCTTGTGTTTCTAGTTCCAACAGTAATACCTAACAATATGCTTGTGTTTCTAGCTCCAATAGTAATACCTAGCAATATGCTTGTGTTTCTAGCTCCAACAGTAATACCTAACAATATGCTTGTGTTTCTAGCTCCAACAGTAATACCTAGCAATATGCTTGTGTTTCTAGCTCCAACAGTAATACCTAACAATATGCTTGTGTTTCTAGCTCCAACAGTACAGTAATACCTAGCAATATGCTTGTGTTTCCAGCTCCAACAGTAATACCTAGCAATATGTTTGTGTTTCTAGCTCCAACAGTAATACCTAGCAATATGCTTGTGTTTCTAGCTCCAACAGTAATACCTAGCAATATGCTTGTGTTTCTAGCTCCAACAGTAATACCTAGCAATATGCTTGTGTTTCTAGCTCCAACAGTAATACCTAACAATATGCTTGTGTTTCTAGCTCCAACAGTAATACCTAGCAATATGCTTGTGTTTCTAGCTCCAACAGTAATACCTAACAATATGCTTGTGTTTCTAGCTCCAACAGTAATACCTAACAATATGCTTGTGTTTCTAGCTCCAACAGTAATACCTAGCAATATGCTTGTGTTTCTATCTCCAACAGTAATACCTAACAATATGCTTGTGTTTCTAGCTCCAACAGTAATACCTAACAATATGCTTGTGTTTCTAGCTCCAACAGTAATACCTAGCAATATGCTTGTGTTTCTAGCTCCAACAGTAATACCTAACAATATGCTTGTGTTTCTAGCTCCAACAGTAATACCTAGCAATATGCTTGTGTTTCTGTCTCCAACAGTAATACCTAGCAATATGCTTGTGTTTCTAGCTCCAACAGTAATACCTAGCAATATGCTTGTGTTTCTAGCTCCAACAGTAATACCTAGCAATATGCTTGTGTTTCTAGCTCCAACAGTACAGTAATACCTAGCAATATGCTTGTGTTTCTAGCTCCAACAGTACAGTAATACCTAGCAATATGCTTGTTGTTTCTAGCTCCAACAGTACAGTAATACCTAGCAATATGCTTGTGTTTCTAGCTCCAACAGTACAGTAATACCTAACAATATGCTTGTTTTCTAGCTCCAACAGTAATACCTACAATATGCTTGTGTTTCTAGCTCCAACAGTAATACCTAGCAATATGCTTGTGTTTCTAGCTCCAACAGTACAGTAATACCTACAATATGCTTGTGTTTCTAGCTCCAACAGTAATACCTAACAATATGCTTGTGTTTCTAGCTCCAACAGTAATACCTAACAATATGCTTGTGTTTCTAGCTCCAACAGTAATACTAACAATATGCTTGTGTTTCTAGCTCCAACAGTAATAACTAGCAATATGCTTGTGTTTCTAGCTCCAACAGTAATACCTAGCAATATGCTTGTGTTTCTAGCTCCAACAGTAATACCTAATAATATGCTTGTGTTTCTAGCTCCAACAGTAATACCTAACAATATGCTTGTGTTTCTAGCTCCAACAGTAATACCTAACAATATGCTTGTGTTTCTAGCTCCAACAGTAATACCTAACAATATGCTTGTGTTTCTAGCTCCAACAGTAATACCTAGCAATATGCTTGTGTTTCTAGCTCCAACAGTAATACCTAGCAATATGCTTGTGTTTCCAGCCTTCCAACAGTAATACCTAGCAATAGCTTGTGTTTCCAGCTCCAACAGTAATACCTAATAATATGCTTGTGTTTCTAGCTCCAACAGTAATACCTAACAATATGCTTGTGTTTCTAGCTCCAACAGTAATACCTAGCAATATGCTTGTGTTTCTAGCTCCAACAGTAATACCTAGCAATATGCTTGTGTTTCAGCTCCAACAGTAATACCTAATAATATGCTTGTGTTTCTAGCTCCAACAGTAATACCTAACAATATGCTTGTGTTTCTAGCTCCAACAGTAATACCTAACAATATGCTTGTGTTTCCTAGCTCCAACAGTAATACCTAACAATATGCTTGTGTTTCTAGCTCCAAAGTAATAACTAGCAATATGCTTGTGTTTCTAGCTCCAACAGTAATACCTAGCATATGCTTGTGTTTCCAGCTCCAACAGTAATACCTGCAATATGCTTGTGTTTCAGCTCCAACAGTAATACCTAACAATATGCTTGTGTTTCTAGCTCAACAGTACAGTAATACCTAACAATATGCTTGTGTTTCTAGCTCCAACAGTAATACCTAACAATATGCTTGTGTTTCTAGCTCCAACAGTAATACCTAGCAATGCTTGTGTTTCTAGCTCCA